>NC_092046.1:10766354-11120332 GCF_003086295.3 Arachis hypogaea | reverse complement strand
ATTAAATACAAAAAAAAAAAAAAAAAAAAGAGACATTTGATTCGACACTAAACTTAAACCAAAATACTTACCCAAAAAAAACCATGGTTAATCATGTGCAAAGTAATTCAAAAAAAAAAAAAAAAAAAAACAAAACAAAAACAAAAACACATGTATAACGAAACTATTTACACACCATAAATTCTTTTACATGGATATGAAGGATTACAAGATAACTGTAAATTTGGATTAATGCTCAAAATAATTTCTAAAAAAATATGAACAAATTTATTTAGTTCCTGAAGATTTAGGGGCAAAATTTAGTCTCTAAAAAATATGCAAGTCAAGTAGACCTTTTTGTTAATTTGAGACAATTTATCAAGACATATTCTGAACGTGCCATGTGACACTTAGCAATGACATGTCAACAAAAAATTAACAAAATTGGCCAAATTGACTCGCATTGATATCTTTTATGTACCATATTAGGTATTGGATATTTTAGAAACCAAATTGACTCGCTTGTAAGCTTTTAAATCTTCTTCAGATTAATTTGAGCATTAACCCTTCTAAATCTATATAACTAGGACACGCAGCACCATCTTTCAATAATCAATACCTTGCATGTTTCATACATCAAAGATCCATTTGTTGTGACAGCTTTAGGTATCATAGAAGCTGTAGCTGTGGTAACTTTGGAAGGCACTTCATCTTCTTCATCAACTTCAATTACCAACAATCCACACCTACGTCTATTTTACTGGGCTTAAAGTTGTTCCATGGATGCAGAATGCTTCATATTCTCAAAATCCGTCTTAACTTGTAAACCTGAAAAGTAGAAATCCCTTATCCTTAGTCCTGTCATGTAGGTATAAGTGGTCAATAACAAGATATATGCTTTTCTTGATTATATCATGTGATATTTACTTTAAAAGACACAAATTTTTCAGGTAGCAGTCATATAAGAAATTTACTTTTATATGAAGATAATACATTTTAATCACTTGTAAAATGCAAATCCCTGCCTGTGGTGTAAGGAGATTTATTACTATAATGTGCCATTGATCATGAGTACTGAAATGCAAATATGGTCCCATTCATTATCCAAATCCTAGTATACAAATCCCCAAGACCACACTATAATGAAACTTCAAATTATTTGACATATTTAATCTGTTTTCTTTTATCGATCAGGGTCACATTTTTGTACATCCTTGAATCGATGTTTCCGGATACAAATTATATCCAAATAAATTGATCCAAGAATGTATGAAATCGTGATTGTATCAATTGACTTTTGAAATAAACACTAGGTGCATTGTTCTTGGGAAATCATTAGCAAGGGTCATTTTTTGGACTTTTTGGATCCTCTTAAAAAATGGGGAAAAGTGTTGAGGAAGTGCTATATATGAAATCCTAACGTTCTGAAATTTTCACTAACAGTTTCAAGGGGATCAAACTGACTATTTTTCGAGATATTCCTGTAACAAAAGGTTGAGAGTCCAACAGAGTCAGTGTCTTTAGTCTTTACCCTACTGTGCTTGTTTTTAATTTTGGAGAAATTGAGGAAGTGTGCAATTAATTAATAAGGCATCCAGAAAATCTGATATGGTTTTTCTTTTTAAGAGTAGTTTATATTTTTACGTGTTATTAAGAAGTACGAACTCAGAAAAATGACTTTAACTTTTAACATTTTCCATGCTCAGGTTATGCAACCATACAAGATTGAGAAATAATCTAAAAAAGCAAATGAAACAAATAAATTATCTACCTGAGCAGTCCTGCTAGGCAGTGACACCAGTAAGCAGTTTCGAAGGCCATCAACTCTGTCAACACATAGGTTCTCATGTTAAGAAACGTAAATCAGAGAGAGAGAGAGAGAGAGAGAGAGAGAGAAGCATGATAATACTACCTTCTACTGACAGTTCTTTGAAGATACTGATCTTCTTTAAGAATTCCCTGACCTCCATACTTTATTTCATCTGTATTTAAAATAACCTGCGCGATCATGGAATGCTTACAAAATTAGTTATCTTATGAAACAAACTACTTGGAAAGCTAGGCCTTCACAATCAGCAATACAGAGGCATTGAGGAATCAGGATAGCTTTTGTCAATTAACGTGAATTGATTTATGACAGACAAAAAATACCAGCGCATAGAAACAATGATACTGGTAAACAACAGGACATGCTACATGTTCTGTTATCGAACACTTACTTGATACTCTCCAGCTTCATCTACACCTATGCTGTAACTATCATAAGAATTGGTTGGGTGAAAATTGAAAACAAAGAGAAGGGGGCCTCTGATGTAAGATATAACCTGTAAACAACAGTTGGCATGTTAAAATTCATTCAATATGACATATTGACATAATATCTTCAATGTGAAAATGCTGCCACGTATTATAGAGAAAAGAAAGGAATTTTTTAAGGAAAGAAAAAAACATTAAAAGAGAGAACGCATCAATTTACCATTGAACTGTCATTCACATGGTGAAAGTTCGGAATACGTCTTGAGAGCACTCTCAGATTTTCATCCAGCTTCATCATGTCCTGATAAGAGAGGGAAAGTAAATTGTTTGCTTAGCATCTTAATCAATCTTACTATTTCTTGGAAGCCTGTGACAATCCGAATGGCAACTTCAAGTCAAATACAACAACAAAGCCTTGTATATGATCGATAAAAAGTTAAGATCGGATTCAACAACCTACTGTTTTGTTCCTATATAAACTATTGACAGCAAACAACATATTGTAATGTACTCATAAATTGACTAGTTTGATATTCCAAGTGTCAGAGCCTACAAGCACAAGCGCAACAGCAATAACAAGGGAATAAACTAACACCTTATCAAAGGAAAATAAATCACGGTGAATTCCATCTTTTTCCAATAGATCCCACTGACGATTTGCAAGTGAATATGAGTTGTTGTTGCTTGATGTTGGAAACTCAACTCTCTGCCACAGGTAAAACGCTATCAGTTATACATAAGAAACTATTAATGCATATATAGTAGGTGCAATCCTCACCTTTGGATGCCCAAACTCGTTGCCCATGAAGTTCAGATAAGCACGGCAACCAGTTGTAAACGTTATCAATCTGATCATCTATGTAAACAGTCAAGATAATTAATGAGAGAGAGTATTCACTTGCTAAAGAGCAAAAATATGGAAACTAGTGTAAACCATACTTTATGTAATGAAGATCCTCTCTGCAAAGATTCCTTATAATGATGTGAATGTTTATCTATTCTGCCAAACAATATTTCTGCAAATGATTGCCTTCCAGATATGGACTGACAACAAAATAAGAAAAAAGATTAGGTTAAAATCTATGACAAAATAGAGGCCACAATAATTGTAGACATATCGATAAGGGAATGATACCTGGTTGTGATTTTCAGTGTACATAAGCATCCTATCAGCATGTTCTCTACTGGAAATTAATGTGTTGACAATCTGCGGCACAAGATACAACATCAGTGAAGTTGTAGTATTACCGAAAGTCAGGTAAATGTCGACTAACTTGACCAAACAACAACATCCCATTTAATAATGAAATAATATTTAATTGAGGAGAACCTTAGTCATGCTCCATTCAAGGTCAGGCACACTTTCAAGAAAAGTTGACCACATTTCAGGCACAGAGAGGTTGACATAATAATCAAATCCCAATCCACCTTGAGAAGTTGGCTCACATAATCCAGGGTAAAATGTTGCCTGAACAATTATAGATACACACATTATAAATATTATGCAAGGAAGAGATCTCAGGATCCTTACAGTTTAGATTTTAAAACTATTATCATCTGCATTTTTTTTATAGAAAAAGAATTTTGTTAAGATGAGGAGAATGATCCTACAAATTCGGGATAAGGGTTCCTCTACACAAAAGCAAAACAAAACGAAAGATTTATCTATAAAGCACAGTTTTCCAATCTCTCAACATGCCTGAGGGGAAGTCCCCAATAAAGATCATGAGCTTTACACCAAATAGATGTCAAACATCTAATCCTATCCCATAAAATATGTTTGTCAGAAACTGTCATTGAAGGTGCATGCATTATGCTCCAACCAAATAGTGGCGAAAACTGCATAGTGCCACAAAAGTTTTGCCTCTTTTCTACTACTAAAACCAACAAATCTAGTCAATCGAAATTGGTCTAGGGTTGCAGGACACACCCAACATTCATAAAAGATGCTAAACAAATTGCTCCATAAGAACACAGCCATCGGGGAATGCAAAAACAGAAATGACTTTGACTCTGAATTTACCCCACACACAACACACATCAGCGGAGATGGCCTTACGTGGCCTTGGAACCTGCATCATATTATTGGTATTAATTCTGTTAAGTACAACTGTCCATATTAACGATTTGATGTTAGTGTGAGCTTTGGACTTCCAAATGGACTTGTCTAGATGGAAAGATGTCTCGACGGAATGAGTTAGAAATTGGAAGAAGGATTTACAACTAAAGCTACCATATGAATCATGAGAACGTGTCCTTTTCTCAGGGTTAGAAGACAAGGAAAAACCAACAAAAAGACCTAAGAGAGTTAAAAGTTCATTCCCTATCATTAAGGTTACAAAAGAAATGAAAGGCCCAAGAGAAAGAGGAACCCTATGTAATGTAAAAGGACCGAATAGGAGAATTATGCAAGGAAGATAGATGAAAAGGACGAGGAAATGCTAGGTTAAAAGAGGTATCCCCTATCCAATGATCTTTCCAAAAGTTGAAACGACACCCATTACCTACTATAAGGAAAGCAAGGGTTTGAAAGTTATGTAACCTTGAGGGGCTAGCATGAGTAGAAGTATTAACATCACACCCATTCCTACTTATACCATATTTATTTAGATGATGACCTGATCCAAAGAGATTGAGATTCTAGGGGGAAATGCCATAGCTCTTTTGCCACCAAAGTAATGTTCTTTGACAAACTATCAGATGGGGTGGTAGAGAAAAATATGCCAAGTACTGAAGAAATAGGACAAGCATATACATATTTAGGTACAGATTTCATCACAGAAGTCAGGAACTTATGTGCACTCAGTTTGTTGACCCCGTGTATCCTCTTTAATGTACTTTGACCAAAATTTTGTGAAATGGTGATTCTTAACCACCTCATTGTCAAAATGGTGTTTGATTAACATAATGAAGGTTTGTACATTGTTAGTAGATAGATTGCATTATCCAAAAACACATTCAGAATTGTCTGTCAACAAATGCATTTTAAAAATATCAATTGTAAAGATGCCCGCATAAATAACAGTAGCAGATGGAATTGTTGACACTTAAATAATCTGTTCCAGTGAAATCTCTCTTCTTCCTAATCATACTATTTCCATCAAGTTTTTCCAGCAATCATCTCTTCATTTTTTTTTTAAATAACTTCTCCAATAATTATGTAAATGAATCTAAATAAATCTAAGAGAGTTTAAACACTTACATCCTCTGCTATGGTGATAATATTTGGGTAAAGAGCGTGTAGTATCTCATTGGCCAGGATAAGATACAACTGTGCATCCCTGTCAATGTATTGGTTACAGTACCTGAAAAGAAACTATCAGTTTTTTACCTCCACAATTTTCAATGTCACTATGTTTCCTTTATTCAAAAAGAATAAAATTAAAAATTGGGGGGGAGAAAGACCACAACAACAACAATTATTTTGATTAAATTTAAATTGACTTGAAAAACTGCAAATGCCAAGTTCTATCATTGTGAGAAACAAATAAACAATTGAAAATAGCACAGAAAACCATGTTAAGGGGAAGAAATATAACATGGATGCCTTTAAATTCATAGTCTTGGAAGAAAAATGGTGAGAGCCAACTAAAATTTATTTTTCAATGATTCACGTATTTAAGAAACAATTAAGTTCGAAAAAGGTCTTACTCCTCCAAGTCACCAGTAAAAGAAGCAAAACCATTGTGAGTGTATAGCATAGACGAAACTGAATGGAAGTGGAAACCATCAATCTGATACTCTGTAATCCACCTGTTTAGGCATCATTTCATGAGCAATTTAGCATATACCAGCACTTCCTAACAAATGATGGACCCAAAGAAAAGGTGGAAGAAGAGTAAAGGAGATAACAACAAGACCACTATTGTTTACGAAAGATTCTAATAGACTAATAAGGTAGACAGGCAATGAATCAATGAGATAGCTATCCACTATCATTATTTCTTACTGCATATACCAGTTCAGGTTCGAGAGAAGGAAATGCAAAACATCAGGGTCGCCATATTTGAACATTCTGGTGCCCCAGAATTTGTGTTGTCCTCGCTTACCTATTCACAAGACAGGCTGGAATAATAACCAGTATGACAATGATGGCAAAGTAGAGACTACAAGATTATGAAAAATTATATAGCCTTTTTTTTAGATATAAGGAACCAAAAGCTTGACAAACACAAAAGTAATCACTACCATTACAGGAAACCAGTCAAAGCAATTTCTCACTTCAAAAAAGTGAACACACAGACAATATATATCAAATAGTTACTCACTGCAGTCATCTATAAATGATAATTATAGCTGTACCTGTATATAATCTGGAGTCAGAAAATATTCTAAAAATTGGAAGAAATGTAGTTAAAATTTCATAAATTAGACCAACAGGGAGCTTCTTAACCTAATTAGCTACAAAAAACACAGAACAAGAATCATCAAAATATGTATCTTGTTGACTACGTTATGTGGAGACAAGAAATAGTCCCAGGGTTTCACTTCAGGTTTAGGATAATTTCTATCAATGATACTGAAGCAGAAAAAGAATTTAGGAAAATGTAAATCAAAATAAAAAAACATATACAGGTATTACATTAGACAAAACGAGTTACAAGAAGACCAAATTTAATGAGATTCATTCTTTTACCTCAAATTCTCAAAATTCAGAGACGAAATCAGCTATATCAATAATTGAGACCGAGATAACAGGAAAAACATCACAAGACAGATTAGTAACTGATAAGTAATAACGAACAATTTGCACATGTGATTCAATGAAGAGAGATTCAAGTAGCATGATAAGTACCAGAATGAAAATAACAGTCATTTGATCCATCAAACATTGATAATCCAACCATCTCATCTGCAGCTGCATATGAATGCACAATTTCTAGGAAGACCAGCAGTCCTAGACCTGTGCAGTTAAAACCCAAGTTACCAAAATTTTATCATTTGTACAACTGAGATGAAGACAGGACAGAAATTATGTCAGAAGTCTAATTATATTTATATTTATATCATTTGCATAAAAAATAGATACACATGCATATTGTCACAGTTTCCATTTCTGGCTTCAATATCTCTCTCTCTTTCTCTTTCTCAATTTCCTTCCTTTAATTTTGATGACTTTCCAGTTAACAATCACAATGGTAACATCTTTCCTTTGTAATAAAGGTCTGTCGTGAAACAAATGTATTCCATCATGTTCTCTCCTATACTTACTATTTTCTTTCTTTTCTCTCTTTTCTTTATAGATTTTAGTGCATTATTTATCTGTCTGCTTTTGCAATCTCTTTCTAAAATAACATATTCTTCTACACACAAAATTCACATATTGTATAAGGGCAAAAAACTTATTTTAGCCAAAATATATTTGAATTCATCGAATATCTTAGTCTAAATCAGCAACTTACCACATGTTAGGACTAAAGAGAATATCCTGTGCTATCTCTAGAATATCAAAGACTATCATTGGCGATCTCTAAGTTTTATTTTCATATTTACCTTAATTTGATGATAATTATTTAATTAGGAGAGTCTAGTAGTATTATAAATAGGGATTAGGATTTTGTCTATTATATCACATCATACTATTTCACACTCCCTCTTTATTCTCTCTTTCCTTCCTCTCCTACCTAAAGCCCCTAATCCCAACATTGCATTTCAGTTTTCTATATATTATCTTCCCGTCATGATAGCACTTCATTCCAAGCAGATAGAGCATTTCCAATTCCAATAGCATATAGCAGTAAGGGCTAAATAAAGTAGGTCAAGATGTTCATGATAAACAATTTAAAAAAGAAAAGATATGCACAAGTAAAGAACACCAACCATGGGCCTCATCAACCAATCGCTTGAAGTCTTCAGGAGTGCCATATCGACTACTGACGGCATAAAAATTGGTAACCTGCAACAAAAACAAATGTTTGATACGTTCCTATCCAACAAACCTAAAATAGCGTATATTAGATATTTGCATCGTCAGAACCTAAATGTGAAACATGAGAATGTCACAAGGTCAGAGATAAGCAGCCTGTAGAAGGTAGGAATGCATACATCATACAATTTGGTACCACCTGTTACAAATTATTTTTATCACATATCACCATATCTGATAAATTCATTAGACAATTCTCCATATTCTCCCAATTCAAAAGTCAAAAATAAAAAAAGACTAACTCAGAAAGATGAAACTTGCACTCAGATACACCATACATAAAAAAAGCACCAAATTTTCCTAACATGAAGAATTTCAAAAGAAACTTATACATATCAAGCGTGTTCAGAAGCACAACACTAATAGTGCTTGTCAAATTGCATTTCTACTACATTTTTAGATAGGATTATATATAAGAGATACTTATACATAATTATACAAGTATATAGATGTTCATATATGGTTATGTGATGATATTATAAGATAGTGTGTGGCAGCAGTTATTTTTTTTGACATGGTGGTGATTTATCCTTTTTTTTTTTTTTTCGGACTCGAAGAGATTCTTCAATTTATGATTTACAAAACCAAAAGGTGGTTAACTACCCATTCCTCTATATGTATAGCTATAGATAGGTATAAGTATAAGATAGAAATGTAATTAAGAATGACAACAAAGTTTAACTTACTCGATAACCAACGGTGAAATAATCCTTGTGTTCAACAACTCCAATCAACTGGATTGCGTTGTATCCAGCTTCCTTTATGTGAGGAAGAACCTGCATTGAATACATAAAAAAAATCCTAAGGAAACACACACAGTGTAAGGACATGAAAATTATGCATATAATCGCTTAATTTGAAACCCTTCTCCCGACCCATAATCCCACACTAAAAAGAACCTTGTCTGTAAAATCATTGAATGAGGATATTTTTGGCTCAGATCCACTAATTCCGACATGAGCTTCATACATCCGTAGGGATTTTGGCACTTCGGGGCTTTTATTTTTCCATTTGTATGCCTGTTCAGGGGATGGTTCCCAGTGGATAGCACAAGCTGGCACTCCATCTCCACCTAAACACATGTACATCATTAAATCAACGAAATTCAATTAACACAAAAGGTAATTATAAATACCCACAAAAAGATCAGAATAAAAGAAACACAGACCACATCTTGGTAAGATGGAACCTTGGGAACAAGTGACCAATGCCCATAATAATAATAATAATAATAATAATAATAATAATAATAATAATAATAAGAACAAGAACAAGAACAAGAACAACAACTGACAAAGCTACAGTGCTCCCCCGACCCGCCTTATGTACATTATTTGAAAGCTACATATATTTAATTTTGATATTAAAAAGAACAATATTTTCTATAATACAACCTAGAGTAATAGTCTTTTAATGATATTCTAACCTGATACTTCTGGTTCTAAAATTTATTCTTCAAGATCAAGCAAGTTCTAGATGTATTTTAGTTAAATTTAAAGAAGCCTTATGATTGTTAGTGAACCACAAAGCACCTCAAAGAATCACTTTTACAATGAAACCATATAAAAAACACAAGTACAATATATATTCATGAGACCATGCAAAGTTAAATAGTTATATATTAAAAACAAAAAAAAAAAGGACCTCGTTGAAATACACAAGAAGATATTTTGGGACTGGGAAGAAAATACCACAAGATAACACAGGATCAAATATACTTATAAAATAGTTCAGATTCATTGATGATTTAATGACTTTGAAGAACCCATATAACATTT
Source organism: Arachis hypogaea (assembly GCF_003086295.3). Taxonomy (NCBI): domain Eukaryota; kingdom Viridiplantae; phylum Streptophyta; class Magnoliopsida; order Fabales; family Fabaceae; genus Arachis; species Arachis hypogaea. The sequence goes on along the minus strand of NC_092046.1, from coordinate 11,110,393 downwards.
ACCTGGCTGCACATATGTAGCCCAAGCAGGTACTCGTTCCAATGGTCCATTAGCTGTGTTAAAGTATACCCTGTACTTACTTCCATGAGGAATGCCAGGAATATACTTTTTCAACCATGCTTTCCTACCTTTACGTGTCTCAAACCAGTATGGAATTGGAGGTTTCAGTGCACGAATTCTCTCATTCCATTCAGGATCGACTATCACATTAAATATGTCATACTCCTTGCCTTCATCAATCACAGCATACCTGGAAGGCCCATGCTTTTCTACCCATTCCTTATATCTTGTTTCTGCATCAGGTATGTCTCCCAACTCCTCCATAGTTTGTGGCCCATTAGGACCGAAAATCTCCTCATATAACTTCACTGGCCCTTCAAGACGATTATTTAGGTAACGATCTTCCCCTGGTTGCCAATACTCATCATTTGCTTTCTTGAAGATTTCATCGATGGTGATACCACTGTCCCCTTTATCATAATCATCTACATAGTTATACTGTTGAAAATAGAGCTCATCTGGCTCTTCTCCCTCTCTCAGATTATCTTGAAGAATGATAAACCAGTATCCATAATCATCATGACCAAAGTAACCCTCTCGTGCACAATTTTCTGTAGGAGACCACCCATTGAAGTCAGCAACAATCGCACAATAGCGAGCCCCTGCATTAACATCATTAACCAAGAAAGAATAGAAAAGTAAGTTCAAAAAACAGTAGGTTTTTGCTGGGAACTTGGAAGACAACCATCTTATTCTATCACATTTCTTCTCAAGGACCAACTATGTTGTTTGCCAGTAGCAAGAAATTAAGCTGTTTTATGTTAACAACAGCAGACAGATAGAAGCAGGTAAAGTTCAAAGCCTCAAGATAAATAAGTAACTACTTTCATCAAACATATTTTCAAGTTTTTTTTTACTAAAAAACAAAAAAGAAACAAACAAACAAATTGAATACTAAGCATACTAAAAGACAGATTGAGAAAAAATAAAGAGGCCTAGAGGAAAAAGCTAACACCAATAACCAGTTATAATATATGCTCCCGGAAATATGATAAATATATTAGACCAAATTTTCAATGTTGGGATTTAAGAATCACACAGAATCTAACAAGTTAGACCAAATTTTGGAGTGATGTCAAACCTGGAGCCCACTCCATATAATCCACCCGATGTTCTGGATGACGATGCATGCCCAACAGCTCAAACCTGGACAGACATAAAAATGATGAATTAAATGCAATCCAAAGAAGAATCTGAGCTGGAAGAATTCAATCACACATGCATGGCTTTGTGAAATAAGTATTGAAAACTGGACTAATAATTTTACATATGATTTCATGACATTAATAATTTAAAAAATTTATTAGAAACATAAAACACATCACAACTTTTTCCAATCAAAGATACTGCAAGAAGCATAGCTTACTGCTAAGGGAACCAAAATTACAACAAAAGCTTAACTAAAACACAATGCCACAGAAAGACTAACCCAGAAGCCATCTCCTTGAGGTTGGCATGGCGATTGAAAATTTCATCTTTCAGGTCTTTCAATGCTTTATACCTACAAAATCAAATGTAATCAAGTTCTTAGAAAAACCCTTTACCAGATTTCTAATGCATCAAGGAAGATTTGGACAGTGGGAAAAAATAAATGATGAAAAGCCAATAGTTTTTTGAGTTTAATTTTATGCACTTGAACTGTAAGCTAAACAAATTCCTTTTTTTTTAACATAATCATTCAAACAATGGACACGGAAGGTAGTTACTTTCTGTGACATGTCAATACACGATTGGATATTTATATCTATATTGACAACAACAGTATATACAAATCAAATCCATTGTTCTATTTTCTCAGTTACTTCTTTTTCTTTCCAAGATAAAGTAAAGTTGATACCTTTTTACTAGGGAAAATAGTGAAAACATAGCTAAGAAAATTAAGGAAGAAAAACCACTCCTTAGCTTTCCCATGCACAAATCCTCAACCAATTGAGGGTAAAATCATTGCTTTCACGAAACTTCTTATTGTTCTATCAAAATGAACAATTAACACCAAACACAAACATCAAATTCTATGAAGCCCTAGACAATTTCTAGTTTTCTTGCCTTTCACGGAGGAACTGGCCAAATGCTTTATGTGAAATGCCGCGTTTGGTGAGAAACCCAGCGGGGTCAATGCCCTTGTCGGCATCGGAAGCAGTGTTGGCGGCGTTGGGAGGGCTCTTCTGCTCCTTCTGATGTTGTTTCTGAGGGTTCTCTGAAGCAGAAGCTGAAGCTCTTATGGTTGGTGTTCTTGTTGGGATGAAAGTAAGGGTTTGGGGTTTGGTTTGGAATTGGGAATGGAGAAAGGAGGAAGTGGTGGTTGTTGGATGGAAGAAGATTTTGATTGGAACCGATAGGGTCGACATTGGCAGTGGTTTCAGATAAGGAGGGAACTGCGTTGAAACTTGAAACACTCCCAAACAAGTAAGAAGATGAGTTTTAAGAGAGGTTTATGACTTTCCCCTAAAATGGCGGTTTTCAATTAGGATAAAGCGACATTTTAAGAGATTAAAACGACAGTGTTTTATTGTTTAAAAGGACGGCTGAAATTGCCGTTTTTAGCACTGAATCTATTTAAAATCCTTTTTCGTGGAAAAAAATAACTTTTAGACAAATCTACCCTTTACAAAAATGGATAATTACCATTGTTTTTAGCACCGTCTTCCATCGTCATCATCTCCCCATTTTTACCCCTCCGAGTCATCAGGTTGCCGCCGGAAACTACCCCCACCGCGTCATCAAACTCTCCGCTGTTTTTCCTCCCTCTCTTCCGTCGGCTCCCTACACGCGGTCAGCTCTCCCTCTTCTCCCTTATCACACCGCCGGCGACTCCTGCTCGCGTTTTCGACAGCACCGCCTGCGCCTCCCTTTCCATCCCCTCCTTCTTCATTGCGACGTCGCCGCTGTGCAGTGCCGTCGCTTTTCTGTGCAGTGCTGCCCTTTGTGTCTTCACAGCAATGTCGACCCTCTCTGTTCCAATCAAACTCTTCCATCCAACAACCACCACTTCCTCCTTTCTCCACTCCCAATCCCAAACCCTTACTTTCATCCCATCAAGAACACCAACCGTAAGAGCTTCGGCTTCTACTTCAGACAACCCGCATAAAGCATTTGGCAAGTTCCTCCGTCAAAGGTAAGTAAACTAGAAATTGCGTACTGTTTCATAGAATTTTACGTTCTGAAATTTGATTTGTGTTTGGTGTTAATTATTTTGAAAGATGGATGCAATTTTCATGAAAGCAATGGTTACCCTCAATTTATTGAGGATTTGGTGCTTGGGAAAACTGAGGAATGGTTTATTTCCTTCTTAATTTCCTTATTTATGTTTTCACTATTTTCCTTAGTAAACTAAGTATCAACTGAGAAAATAGAACAGTGGATTTAATTTGTATATAGAGTTATTTTTAATATAAATATCAATTATTCCTGGCATTCCTCATGGAAGTGAGTACAGGTTATACTTTAACACGCCTCATGGAGCATTGGAGCGAGGACCTGCTTGTGATACGTATGTGCAGCCAGGTAAATGTTATATGGATTCTTCAAAGTCATTCAATCATCAATGAATCTAAGTTTTTTATAGTTATATTTGTACTTGTCTTTTATATTGTTTCATTGTAAAAGTGATTCTTTGAGTTGCTTTGTGATTCAACAACAATCATAAGGCTTCTTCAATTTTAACTAAAATACATCTAGAACTTGCTTGATGTTGAAGAAGTAAATTTTCGTTTCAATTGCTAAAAGTGGGAAATTGGTCTATCTATCAATGGAGATTTCGTTTAGCAGCCTTGTGTGTATTTGTGTGTGTGTGTGTGTGTTGCTGTACTTCAGAATCAGTGTTTCGTTTTCTTCTGCAATGTGCGGCTGCGAACTATCTGTATAACAGGCTCTTTTGACATGTTTAGAGAGAATTGGATTTGTCACAAGGAATTGCATTGGTTTGTTCTTACGAAATTCAGAGGTTGTGGGAAATTTCACTTTTTGTTAATCTGTGCTGTCTTCAAAAAGGAAAGCTGATTTTTTATGAGGATCTTGATCTGTTTAGATGACATTTTACATCTGAGATACGATTTCATTCTTAGATTTGATGTGGTGTTTAACAAATGGTCTTTTTAGAGGTGTTTCTTTAATAGATATAAGGAGAAATTGGCTTGCCCTGTCACTTAGATCAATTTTTTAGAAAATATGCGTTTTCTTTTCTTTCTTCTTGTTATTATACCTTATCATATCTCTAGCAGTGTTTGGCAAGTGTCTTGGGTATAAACTATAGAAACAATGAGACAATGAGGATAGAAACAAGTGTTTTGCTCCCTTTTCTAGGACAGAGACATTTTTCCTGTTTCTGTCTGTCTTCTCTAAATAGTAGGTTTGGGTGTCATATTATCTATATTCCTATCCAGAGATAGTTATCAAATGGGGCCTCTATGTACTGTTGCACAATAATAAGTTCCCTCTTCTATCGAAGGGGGAAAAACCCTTTATTAGCAGTCCAGCAAGATATGATCAGTTTTTAAAGCATTTTATCATTAGTTGTAACCTTGAAAGACATTTATATATTATTACCATTCACAAAATAAAAAGCTTTTGTTATTTGTGACAATGACAATAGTGAGTGAGGGTGCCAATGACAGTAGCATTGTGGCTTCAATGTGAGAGGAACAGAGAGAGTTGGAGAGGCGGAAAATGAAGTAAGAGAAGAAGCCGACATGGGGAAAAATTTGTTGTTTTTCAAATTTTATTCTTTTTTCGAATGAAAGGATAATTTGAACAAATCAATTCTAGTTATTGGCTGTAAAATACCTTTTTGTTGTTGAGTTAACATTTCCGAAATTATTGAAATTCTAACAAATAATTGCTAAGTATTTAGGGGGGTTGTTTTTTGGGTTTTTTTTTTGGGGGGGGGGGATGGGTGGGGATAACCTGTAATGAAAAACAAGCGCAAAAACATGGTCGGGGCCTCTGAAGGGTTTAACACTTTAACTTTACAAAGGCTTTGCTGAACAAAGGGAAAAAATGAACATGAAGCTTCTCACTCTAACTTGCTCTTCTCTCTCCTTAGATACCACCCTTTATTGTTCATCCCTTTTTGTTACAAATCCTCCTCTATTATTCCCCTCTTTTACATCATGTAAATGCAATTCAGCACAGATTCGTCACTGCAACCACAAATTTTGTTCTTTTTGGCATGTTTAGTTACCCATAATTTCAAAGTCTGATTTTTGTTTTTGGTTTGTGGTTGGGGTTTTGGGTGCAGGTTTAAGAGTGAGGTGTATCAAAAAGGAAAATGAAAAGGAAGAGGTGCTTCTAGAAGGGATGCCAAAGGAGTACTATGATGATGTATGTATTGTTAATGCACTTTTCTACTCTCTGTCGTTTTTTAATCTCATTGTGGCTGCTGCTCCCCTGGCATAGTTTTTTTTTTTTTTTCCTTTTTTTTTTTAAAGCAATGGCATTATCATCATTGAAATGTTTCTTAATGTTAGAGACTCAAGTTTAATTAAGATTTTATGTTGTTATGCATTGGATGTTGTTGTTAATTGTATATTTATTTATTTTTTAGACTGCAGTAGGGATTATGACATTTGGTTATTGGTAATGAATGGTTCAATTGTGTGTATTTTTAAAATTTTGAACATTTGTATATGTTGTATAAACAGTGTGATATTACATAGATTTCTCCAAAAAATGGCCATCCTCTCATCTGCTATTTTAATATAGCAGTTTTGGTGTCGACCGCTCTAACCATGGGGCTAATACGACGCAAATTCTAATGAGGGAAATGCTGTATTTTGCCCAAAAGTGTTTGAATATTATAGATGTATTTAGTAAAGGATGTACTCTTGTTAGCGACTTAGCAGGGAGCTAGATTTTTTTTATTGTTCAATAAGTTTCGAGAATGCGGGAAAGGTAACTAAATTCGTTTTTTTTTTCTCTTTCAGCATCTTAGTGATTTTTGTTCAATGTTATTTGAAATGTCGTGTTATATCTTCAAAGAAAAAATGCTATAGCTCCACTCAAACTTGAGTTCTTGTTTTGTTGGTCAATTAGGTACTGCTCTTAACATCCTTGCTGAATATGTTTAAGGCAAATATATCATCAAATGATTCTGATTTTTAACTGCATTTTCTGTTGGATAAACATTGTATCAAAATATATATAGTGCATGAATGGACATTTTTCTTCTTGGCCAATTAGTTTGAACTATGAAAATATTATGGCATCAGTTTGTCCCTCGGCCATTCATGTATGCCGAATTGTTTGAAGGCTTTATTTGCATAGATTTCACTAACCATCGCAAAGATAGGAATGGCAAGCTCGACAACGTGAAGAGACAAAGGAATTGCATCAGTTACGCAAAGAAGAAGATGAGGAAGAAGAAAGAAAGATGGATGAATATAGGGAAATTGGCATGCGACTGAAGGGATACCCTGAAGAAGATGTCATAAAAGCACGGAAGTTGGTTTCAAGCTTTATATTAGCTGCGGAAGAAATTGAAGAGGTAATTTCTTGGTGAAACGATATCTTTAATCGTCATGGAAATGCAGTGTTTGTTTTCAATGTATAAATTTAAAGGGAAATTGTAAATAAGAAAAAGAAGAAATCGAAGGGAAAGTGGGTTCATTATGTCTGACATGTATCTCATTCTAATAGCTTTTTTAACATCTTTTTTGCATAAAAGTTTCATCCCTTGCAATTATGTACAATTTATGGTTATTAAAATTGTCTCTTTCTTTATAACTTATGTGTATTTTGTGCATATAAGAGAATCGTAAGGAAATTTTCATACCAGTCAGAGGCCTTTTCATGCATGCGTGTACGGTTTTTGACATGTTTTAGTTGGTGTCAAGTCTTTTTAACTAGGATTCAATGATACTAGTGTGAATGATTGATCACTTTTGTCTTTATTATTTGGTAGAAAATCGAGGAAGCTGCTGAGAAAGGAGAACTCAATGAACTTGTTTTAATGGTCATATGGAACCGGCTTGATCTTGCCCGGCGTGATGTAAGTTGTTCTTTGTTAAAAAACATTTGTTTCATTTTCTCATGAACTTGATTCTATTCATATTTTGCTTACCCAAGAACTCAGATTCTTCGATTCCTTTTATGTGTTCTCGTGTAAAACTTTCAACTTTCAATGACTTCTCTTAATTTGAGATGGATTATCCAAAATGAATATTAGCATTAGTGCGATGTTTTCTTCTGTTTAATCCATGGATCCTGCTGTCTAATTTCATATGTTATTTGCTCACCACTTTACAGGAGGAAAAGGATGCTATAAGAAGTCTGGATCTGTTATACAGAAGGGTTGAGGTAACTGATCCTCTTTTTTGTTCTGCTTACTACATAACTTCTTTAGGAGTTCTAGAACTCTGTTAATTTTCTCAGTGTCCTCATCCTTCTTTTCTCACCACACACACAAAGAAGAGAAGGAGAGACTGGCTCACTAAGAAGGCTGTGGAGGCTCCTGATTTTCTACAATAACTTGATGGATAATTCTGATTTGGCTGCGATGGATTGTTCCTTGATTTGTTTATAGCCATTTGGACTGTGAATTGCTGCTTCTCCTGCATAGCAAATGCATACACAAATAAATATTATTGGGTACCACCCTCTTACCAGATGAAAGTGTCCCTCCTTAAGTATGCAATATTTGAATGTCACACAGTCCAACGTCAGTTAATGACATGGTTTAGATAGAATCTTAATAAGTACTTTTGTTAACCCTCCTCTTATGGGCAAGTTCTTAGGTTTGAATTACAATTGCTCAATTTTATGGCAGTATCATAATTTATCTTGCCTTGTAAGTTTCGTACTCTAAATGTTCATACCTTGTGTATGTTAGAAGTTAGAACCCCACTTTAGCTGCTCTTGCTAATTTGATGCGATGCGCACCTGTAAGAAACCACACAAGAAAAGGGAGAGAATAGGTATTTATTTATTCACTGTGAAGTACTAAAGTTGGGTCTCAGCCTCTCAGGCTCTCAGCTCTACTGCTTGGGAAGAAAAACACATCAAAATTAGCAAAGAAGGGAGAAATGAGGCACTGTAGCAGCCTCACTCTTCTAGCCAATTCCTACCAATCTCATACCTTACCTCCACACCCTACTGTGCCTAAATAAACATTTTCCCATAACAAAAAACACAACGCACCCATATATTCTACTACCAGACTAGCAGTCTCTCATTCCTCACTCCCTTTACAAGTTAGTTAGAACTTAGAACCTAAGGTCCCACTCAACCTTCCAATATTCTGACTTTGAGTAATCTCCAAACTGCCCTAAATTTCTTACACTTATAAACTTGAAGTCCATTGGGAAATTTGTATTTAATCCTAACACCACCATTAAAAAGAGAGCCCGTGTTTTCCATAGCACCTAAGGTTATCAATCAATCTAGTAATTCATGTCTTCCTATGATTAACCGATGTTGATATTAATGCATAAACCATATGACTTTTGGCTCATATTGCATTTCTTTACATTGTCCCCTCCCCAAAAAAAATTTTTTTGTTCTTTTTTTATTTATTTTCTGTTCTTGATTGTAGACTGAGATCTTGAGAAGAGAGGCTACCCCTGCAATGAGACTACTCAACGAACTTTTGATTATGTATGATGGCTTTGACTTCAGTGAATGGCTGAAGAAATGTAAAAAGATCATGATTGATATTTTTCCACGGGAGGATCCATTCAGTGTTCTCATTCCACCAGGATTTGAGTCTTTTGACATTGATAAGGTAAGCTACACCTATAGACTTTCGTCGAATGATATGCTTGTTTAGTAGCTTCCCTAAGTTTTGAGTTCTTCCCTATCTCTACATCCCCCCCCCCCCTTTTCCTTTTTCCTCCTCTCTCTCTCGATAATGAAGAAAGAAAAACTACAATTTTTCCCCTGAAAAAGTTCAAGTTGTAACAGATTTGTTTCTCAAATAGAAACCACGTGTAATTTTGTCCTTGAATTTAATATTGTTAGAACAAGTTGATCCTTCTCCAGGACCAGTGCTATTTTATTCAGGGATAAAATTGTATGCGTTCTGTTTCCAGAATGAATTTGTTGCACCGCCATAAAACAGAGTTTTTGTTTTTCTAAATTCTACGGTTCCACTGAATAAAGTATTAATACCAATATACCACAAAATCTAAACTAAGTTCATGTTTTATATGACCAAATACTGGTCTACTTTGGAAAGCTCGTCCCTTTCTTAGTGGTTTGAAGGTTGAATCTCAGGAATGTATAAAATTACGATAAGTCCACAGTAACCACTGAAATTAGGCATCAATAGTAAGTGCTTAAACTTTATTCAAGTTTATCTGTTTATACTTGAATACATAAATCTAGTTAACGACAAGAGTAGTGTAGATACTATCTATTGTCTAAAGGGCAGTTTAGTGCACAAGCATCCCGCGTTAACGTAGGATATGGGGAAGGGCTGCACCTGCACTGCACCTAATATATGCAGCCTATCTATTGTGTAAACTACAAAAAATTTTTAGTTAGAGTTCCACCTCTATCTGAATAAATACATATAAGTTATTAATTTCAATAATCTTGTATGGTATCAGCTTGAAGGGCCCTTGCGACCGACCCTTGAAGACGATGGTGCTCTATTGAGGGTGGACTTCGTAAGGGAGGTGGATGCATTGCTACAAGAGGTTCGAGCCGATCAAAGTGAAGTGGAAAATGCAGCAGGATTCGATCCACAATCTGTTGCAAATAGATTGAAGCAACAAGAGAAGCAACAAACAATACGCCAAGTAGAAGCTCTATTAGATTTAGCAATTGGTTTGACATGGTAGCCTTCTTTTTATTACATTTTTCTTATAGTATATAGTGTTGATATAAGAGTTTGTTATGCACTAAGTTCGCAATCAATTAGCTTCATTTTATAACATACATTTTCCCCTTTCGAAAGGATATGAAACCATAGCATGTCAATTTACTGGTAGAAGTTTTAAACAAAAAGTAAGAATTGAATGGTTAGATCAACGAGTAGTTGAGTCTATCTTCTGCGTCTCACTAATTCATTTCAAATGAATAGAGTTGGCAATGGGTAGGGAGTACGATTTAAACTCCACTCTAACTCTATCTGCAGATTTAAATTTTTTCTAAAACCTAATTTTATCTTACTTGCGGATTGAGAATCTCTCAACTCTAATCCTACTCGTACTCTAAAATTTTACACTCGATCCTAATTGATCTGATCTATAACAAATCAGTTTTTTCAATCAAATATAATATTTAATTATTTTATAATTCATAAACATACTAATAAAATAAAAAATACAAAATTAAGTCCATCTTAAAATTAAAAGCAACAAAATCATAATAAAATTTATTTTTAAATTACAAAAAAAAAAGGTGTGAATTTGATTTCTATGAACTTCATTACATATGTATAGAGTTGACAATAGGTAGGGTAAGGTAGGATTTTTACTCCATACTAACCTTACCCGCGGATTTAAGTTATTTCTAAAATTCAATTTTACCTACATGCGGGTTGAGAATCTCTTAACCTTAACTCTACCCGCACTCTAAAATTTCACACTCGATCCTATCATACTTGATCCAAAACAAATCAATTTTTTAGGTAAAACACAATATTTAATTATTCTATGATTCATAAACATACTAATAAAATAGAAAATATAAAATTGAGTTCATATTAAAATTAAAAGTAATAAAATCATGATAAAATTCACGTTAAAATTACAAAAAAAAAAAAAGAAGATGTGGGTTTGATTTCTATCAACTTCAGTATATATGTATAATAATTTTTAATTGCATATAATATAACAGGACTGTGAGTTGATCGAGTAGAATTAGATATAAACTTTAATCTGATCCTACTTCACTGCTCAACCCGCTTCGCTACGGGTCAATTGCCACGGTTGGAGTAGAATCTACGGGTATGCTAGTATTGCCAGCCCTATTCATTTAGCTTTGAAATTTGTTTTCAACTCTCATTTCCTTCCTTATATTGTTTTTTATAAAAGAAAAATGGTGAATTATTTATTTTTTGCAAAATGTTTTATTTTTATTTTAATCTATGATTAATTTAATAAAATGATGTGAAATCGGTGAGCTTCTAACCCTCATTAACAAGGCTAAGGGGACGGCAAATTCAATTGGTTTTTTTTTTTTTTTGGGGTTTACATTCAATTGGTTATTGTTTGATGAGAAAATACTTAAATCCACATTTTTATTATCAACCTCATCCAAATTCCACAAAGTAATTTTTTATCGGCTAACTAATAGGTGAAATGCACACATACAGAATATGTATTACATTGATATGATTTTTACAAATTGGACCATCCAATTAATTTAGAAAACACTAAAAAATTTTATAGTACTTCTTAGTCAACATTGGTTGTGTCGATGACATGGAAATCGGTTAAGGGAATTCGATGGAATTAGTGTTGACAAGGAGGAGGCCGAGAATGAAGCTAGCAGAGCGGTTATTAAACTTATGATTAGCAGAAATAGTTAGTGTTAAAGTATATGAAGGTCGAGACATAGCAAGACTTGATTGGTTGAAGATGTCTATAAATATAGTGATTGGTGACAAATAATGCACGAAGAGTTGGAAATTTTACTCAAAAATACACTTATTTTCTCACAGATTCAGTGACTTTCTACGATTTGTCTAAACTAATTTTTTGTGTAAGTTTCCTTCCACATGTTTCTTATATTCATTACAATTCTGTATTTTTTATCTTTTGTAAAGTTATTTCTTTTTTAAATTTTGTTTTATCAAGTTCTTTTCTTTTGTAATTTGTAATTTTTACTCTAAATTCATGTGAAATTTTTTTTGTTCGAAATTTTGTGGAGTGTTTTTAACCTTATTTTATTAAGTAAATTTTTTTTTTGATAAAGTAAGACTTTGATGCACAACTGATATTCATAAAAAGAGTAGGTTTCATTTTGAGAATCTAAATTTTGAACCATCTTAAATAATTATAATTGTTAAAATATCTTATTATTTATAAATTTCAATTGCTAAATATTTGCATAATAGTATTAAAATTAGACCTTACAGTTTTCTATTTAGAAATTAAAATATTTTTAAAGTTAAAATCGGACTCTTGGATTTTAATTTTTATATAATTAAAATTTTAAAATATTAAAATTAGACTCTTCAATTTTTTATTTCAAAAAATTTAATAACTTAAAATTAAAATTGGACTCTCTAATTTCTAATTTTAAAAAATTAAAAAAAATTAATCAGACTTTTAAATTTTATTTTTTTTCTAAAACAGTCCTTCACATTTTGGAAAAAAAAAAACAAAAAGGCAATATATTTAAAAATACCTTATCCTAAATTCATATTAAAAACTTTTTAGCAAATATCTCTCCTCAAAATCATTCTCCACCTAGTGTTAGCAATTTAGCATCATCATCATCAACCTTAATATCATCGTCATCATCAACTTCAGCATCAATCTTATAGAGAAAAAGAGAGAGAAGAGAAGAGAAAGAGAGGGATTTACTGAATACATATATCATGTTCACTAATTTTCATCTAAACATGATCTATAATATGAATAAATTATGAAGAATATAAATACATGGTCAATAGCATAGATTTCATTGCTTAATTAATTAAATTATAGGGTAATTCACATAAAAAAAATAAATATAATCCAATATTACACCAATATTCTAAATGGAATCAAATTATAAATGTTTCGTTTGCATTTATAAGATAAATCGAATCAAATAGATTCGAATTAGTATGCACATTGGTAAATCAAAATTATTAGGTTCAATTTAGTATGAGAAAATGTTGAAACAAGCTAGTCCATAATAAATCGAATCAAGAAGTTTTGATTTAAAACACACAGTAAGTTGAAACAAGTGGTTTCGATTTATAGCTCATAGTAAATCGAATTCATTAAATTCGATTTATAGACAATGTACCACTTAGTAAATCGAATGTAATAGTTTCGATTTACCATTGATTTACCTATATATACAATTCGAAATAAATTGTTTCGAATTACAATTCACAAATTCTTCCACCATCCACACCCACCAGAAGAGAAAAGTGAGACTACAATGCGACAAGATTCAAAACTGCGGACATGAAAGACGACCAAAATCGTATCTATTGATTAGACGGAGTTGTCCATATTACTGGTAGCATCAATAAAGATGTTAGTAAATAATTTTTTTTTCTTCAAGGTAGATCAGAAATGTTAGTAATATTAAGTTAGTTGGAATTTTTAAACTACAAATGTTAGCTGTAGCAATGTTTATTAGTTTGTTAGAATTTTGATAAAGACACTCAACGAATTCTTATTAATAAAATTTATTCCTTCTCGCATTTTTTTCTTAATTGTCCTTCTGTAGTGCACAAAAACTAAAAAATTATTTTCACCAGCTATTGTGAACCCCATTCTAATGAACTCCTAACATTCTGATCGTATTTATATAGTTTGTTTCTCTTAGTAAATCGAACTAAATGAATTCAATTTATATCACTACCTCAATATACTAGTAAATTGAATTCAGTATTTATTTAGAGCCTTAAAACATAGTAAATTGAATCAATATATTTCAATCTAAATTATAAATAATCTTTTTAGATAAATCAAATCAATATATTTCGATTTATACCTACTTTAGGTAAATCGAATCAATATTTTGATTTACACCCATATTAAGTAAATCGAATTAAATGCATATGATTTACATAAATATATAGTAATTTGAATTAAATAGTTTCAATTTACATATATTTATGGCCAAAATAAAACATGTATATAAGAATTTTGGTTTTAGGATATTCGTGTCAAATTGAATCCCATTTGATTTGTATATATGTTATACCATAATCATATATATAATATAAGTTGCATGACAAGACAAACAAAATATATGCATTTCTAAAGCCATCAATGATTCAAGCAAGCAAGTAAACAAAGAAGTAGTTAAAGTGGAAACACAGAAGTAGTTAAAGTGGAGGGACTTGAACAACCGTAATTTCTACTAAGAGAGGATAGTGATTAGTGTGATCTATTTGACTAAATTATAATCTCAAAAGTGAAATTGGAATGCCACATTTCAATGATCTGTGAGTAGTTGAATAAAACATGTTCAAATGGTAGTTTTAAATACTATTTTAAATTAAAAAATTATTATTTTAATTAGATAAAAATATCGGTTTCGATGCAATTTTAAAAGAAAAAAATTGTCATTTTAATCTAGTAGAAATAATGGTAATTAATTACCATTTTAATTATAAAAAAAAAAACAATTAATAGTGCAATTAACTAAAAAAAATTCAAAAAAATTAAAATAAAAAATACCAAAAATAATTAATCCTAATTTCACTCTCGCTCTATTGACAATACACAGTGAAAGAAACAACCACACAAATCTTTATTCTTCTCTTCATAGCCACGGGTGTACTATTACCACTGCTATCGACCACCGCCATAGTCACGCAGTGCCCTCCCACCGCCACATGCACGAACACAGCGTCTCCTCCCTCGCCTCCCTCCGCAAACACAGCGTCCTCTCTCTGCCATTGCATGTACGCACGCAGCGCCCTCCCTCTGCGAACTTAATGCCCTCCTTCCGCTGCCGCATGCACGCAGCATAGAAAACCGAGTGAGACCGTTGCTGCTCGTGCCGCCGGCCAATGACTCCCTTTCTCCTATCGCCATCGGCCACCACTCACGTTTCGACAAAGAACAAGGCCACGGATCACGCCTCCTCCACGGGGCGCATAAAACACCCGCGTTATTCTTCTTCTTTTTCTTGGTTTTGGATGATTCTTTCTACTAGTTTTAGATGTTTCTTTCTCCTACTCTTGGATGTTTCTTTTTCTTATGTTTTGCATTTTTTTTTCGAGTTTTGGATTTTTTTTAATAGTCTTAGATGTTTTTTTTTTCTTAGTTTTCGGATGTTCATTTTTCAATGTTTTATTGGATGTCTTCTTTTATTAGCTTTTGGGATTTTAAAAAGATTATTTTAGATATCTCATTTTTGTTAGATTGTAGATATTTTTTTTTGTTACGTTTCAAATATTTTTTTATTAGAAATTTTAAAATGATTTTGGAAGTTTTAAAATAAATTTTGGAATTTTAAAAATAATTTTTATAATTTTAAAGTAATTTTACAATGATTTGGATTTTGGATGTTCGTTATTAGTTAGTGTTAGATTTTTTTTAGATTTTGAATTTTTTCATTAGGTTTTGGATGTTTCTTTATACTAAATTTCTTATGTTTCTTTTTTTTATGTTTTGGATGTTTCTTCTTTTTGAATTTTGGATATTTTTTAAATAGTTTTATATTTTTCTTTTCTTAGTTCTGCATGTTTTTTTTTTTAATATTTTGTTGGATGTTTTGTTTTGTTAAGTTTTAGAATTTTAAAAAGATTTTGGTAAGTAATTTTTTTTAGGTTTTGGATGTTTCTCTTTATTAGAAATTTTTAAAATATTTTTTGAATTTTTAGAATTATTTTACATTGATTTTGGATATTTGTTATTATTTGGTGTTAGATTTTGAAATTTTTTCATTACTTTTTAGATGTTTCTCATGATAATTTGAATTTACGTTCCTTCTAAAAGAATTCAAAAAAAAAAAAAAAACTAAAACTGCGTTTATTTTTGAAAACAAGACATAAATGATAGATATCCAAAAATTAATATTCTGATATTTTGTTTGGTGATAAACTAAAAAAAATTATGAAGGTCTAATTTATTTTTATTTAAAAAATTTAAGAAAATATAATAATAAAAAAATTTAATTATAAAAAATTAATAAAAATAATGAAAAAAAAAATAAAAAATAAATTATGTCTCTTAATAGTATTTTTGTGTTCTTTTTGACAGAATAAACACAAAATATACTAAATACACTAATTTAATGTCTTTAGACACAATATCTCTATCTATATTTTATTTGCCAGATATGATTTTATATCTGTATGTTTCTGGTCTCGGTACCCCATATCAATAAATAAATCCAACCTAATTAATTACAGTTGTGTGGATCCCTAATTGATTTATCCAACGGAATTGATTGTTGGACGAACACATTTCGTTGATATTAACCAATATTTTAATCTAATACTTTATTTTTATACTATTAAAATATAGTCTTTAATATTTAGAGTTGGTCTTGATAAAAAAAAAAATAACTTTTATAGTGTGTATATATAGTTGGTTAAGTGTTTCACTACAAATAATAAATTTTGTAATGTATATAATGAATTATATATCTGCTTTCTTCTTTTACAATTTTCACTAATTTATAGTGTAAGCATATGTGAATTTAAAAAAAATCTCGATGTATATTAAAAAATTAGTATGCATATTTTTTTGTTGACTATATATATATATATATATATATATATATATATTTAAAATTAAGGGTAAAGTATAATTTTTATCCTTGAAGTTTGATGAAAGTTTTAAAAATACCTTTAAGTTTTATTTTGTTTTAATTTTGTCCCGAAAATTTTCGATTTGCATCATTTTAAATTATTTAAGACCCATTCAACAATAATTTTATAAGAACAATCCTCAACACAAGCAAATCAAGTATAATTTTTATGCATTATTGTTAGATTAGTCTTAAATTTTTTGAAAATTTAGCTATCAAAGGTATATTTGATGCAAATAGAAAATTTTTAAGACAAAATTGAAACAAAATAAAACTTAGGGATATTTTTAAAACTTTTACCAAACTTTAAAGACAAAAAATATATTTTACCCTAAAATTAATTACTATAATAATTAAATTTGTTTGCAGTATTATAATAAATTTTTTATGAGATACTAAACATATTTTCAATGTACGATATAAATTTTTTTTATTAGTTAATCCAAATAATAAATGAAATCTAAAAGCTTTATAATTATCCTAAAGCATAGTTTTTAGGTAAAATCAGGATATAAATCCATTCAGTGCTTAATTTTGAACATGAGATGTCTCTCTGCTTTGGTCTAGTGGTTATATACTTAACTGGTATGCATGAGATCCTAAGTTCGAATTTTATTGGTGTTATATACAACATCCACAAAGTCTAATCCAAATCGGTAAAATCAATTACATAGATTAAATAATAGCAATATACCTATTATTCATAGATTTTGTTTGACTATCTCTTATAGAGTATTTTAGACTTTTTGTCTATAATCAATAGTTCATATTTAATTTTTCATCTACTTTTGGATCTTTCTCCTAGACGTCCAAATGATCTAAAATAAATTTCTCTGTCTTATCTAATCTGGGCTAGTCGAGTGATTAGCCCACTTGTCCGGTTAAACAAGTGTCAGGTTTGAATCCCACCCTTAGCATGTAACAATTCATTAGTTAGCAACAAACTCTTATATGGAAATCAAATCTGCGACAAATTAGGGTTAGAAAATACCCTAGACGACCAAAAAAAATTCCACTATCTTTGGGCTGCTGGGAGCTACTTTACTGTTTTGAAACACCAGTGTTTTGGAATGACTTAGCATAGTCTACCTTGCTCAAGTAATCAATAGTTTGAAACTATAATCAAGCGATTCAAGGTAATCCTGATTTAAAATTTGAAGCGAAACATATTATGATTTTACTAAGCTTGTCACTATAAGCAACATGATACTTCTGCACTTGTATAACTACAGAGGTAATATCATTTGTTTATAGACATCATTCTTTATAAGCTGTTTGTTCTAATAATTACAAATTTAATTACATAATTGTCAAGGAAAATGAATACAGTACAATAAAATTTACATATGTGCATGTGTATGCAAGAAAGAGTCTACTCTTGTTTCTTTGAATAATCCCTTGGTCCAAATATTGTGGACCCAATTCTCACATTTGTACTACCCATTTCAATCTGAAAAGGCAATAAATGTATATATAACCACATAAATTCAATCTCCAAAAAACATAAAAATGAAAAAAAAACATGAATTAGTTGCATGATTGACCCATAAAAATAAATAAATTGCATGCAAACTGGAACTGTGGAACAATTGATACAAGTAATAATTCTTGGTAAATAAATATCAGTTGATCATGACCTCTAAAACTGGTTCAAAAACAATGAAGGGCACCTCTACTAACTTATCTATATGCAAGTATTTTCTTTTTATTGGGTAAATATTTTGAAAATGCTGCACAACCAATCATATTTAATCATAAGAAATATGCCTGTCTCACCATAACAATCTCTAACTCCTGTTATTACTCAACAAAAGAATTAAAGAACCCCATTTCTAATTAATTAATTATAGCTGTCAAATTCCTTCCCTTGAAATATAGAAAGCACTCATAATTGTGAGGAAATCAGATGCAATCATGCAATGAAAAGAAAAAGTAGTTTGTAGTTTGTTGCTGAATAAATTTAGAGCACTAATAACCAATATAATATGGAACTGGTTAAAGTGGTAAGTGCCTTATTCCATTAAATGGAGGCCTCACAGTTTGGGTCTTAGCCGCTTAGGAATGAAAAAAAAATCCTAAATTACTCTTTCAGTGTCTAAAGACGTAATGTCTCTGTCTATATCTCATATACTAAACACAATTTTGTGTTTTTGCATTCTATGCTTGTAAACAAGCATAGCTTTAGCGATGGAAAAAAACCTTGGGAGACATAGACAGAGTCAGGTCGAGACGAATAAAAGGACCCGAATGCTAATGATTTAAGCAGGACCAAGGAAAAAAGAAATAGATTATAGGCTATATCATACCGCTAACTCAAAATCGCCGGACATGCCCATTGACAGTTCACATTGCTCCTCAGGCATCTCAAGTGCCTTGCAAACTTCAGTTCTGCAATTGGATAGGGTCTGATTTTTCACAGAAGAGAAAGCCTTTTTAACAATAATATAAATTGGAAATTGGACAATGTATCACAAAAAAAATCAAGCTAATGAATACAAAAATTCAGGTCAAATTCCAATGAAACTATAGGAAGAGAAGAAATGAGAAATATAACACTGAAATGGAAACGATCCAGTAAATAAGAAATTAGATCATTTTAAGTTTTGGACATAGAATAGAAGTTGTCACCTTAAAGTTCTCTGGAGTTGAGGTGTAGTCAGGCCTCCCTATTGTCATCAAGCCGGAGAACACAAGGTTCGGACAACTCAATTTTACATGTTTAGCAAGATCAACACAATTGGAAGGATCAATACCAGATTTGGCTGCAAAATTATGAAATCACATATACAAGTAGATATTATGTTATTATGTAAGAAATAAGAGAAGAGAACCATAATTTGCTTATTTATGTAGATAAAGTAAGATATGATGCATTCTGAAAAACAAATAATAATGGAGCAGCTACAAATGTGAAAGTATAAGAAAAGAATACATATCAGTTAAAATGCAGTACAAATAACGCAGGGTTAAAGAAGGCTCTGAAATAGGAAGAAAACAAGTTGAGAAAATTCCAGAGATGCAATAACTAAGATTATGCACAAGAATTTTGAGAAACTCATTTAGTTTAAGCCAAACTGACATTCTTCTCCACTTGTATTTACTTCCACCAAGACTTTCAGCGGATTTCTTTTAAGGGTTGAAACCATACGGTCAAGATGATTTGCCACCTGCCAGTACCAAAGGTACAAGAAAAATTCACAATTGAAATTTGACTAGTCAGAAGGTATAGACCTCATCAATTGAACACACATGAAGTTTACAAGCATAAAATAAAATAAACAACAATGAATTCATACCTCCAAGAACTACACCATACATTGATTATACAAGTCTTTACCTTCTGATTGTCGACCACCTCGAGCATGGCCAGATTTGGAACTCCACCTGACATAAACCATGCAAGGCCTAGTCTAAGGATACTGAAGAAAGGAATAAACAAATTTTAATATGCTAAAGAGCAGTCAATCACAAGTACAGAAACAAAGTCCGAACTCAAACTCAGTCCATGAAATAGGTTCACAAAATCATTGAATTTATGCATATTCGCAAAACAAGCAGCAGTGATAATGCCATATTATATTAAAGACAAAGCTTTCTAGTGAGAATCTTTTAAAGAAACCCAGTAAAGGGCATTCTACATGAGACACATCATTAAATTAGAGAAGAATTTTGAGACCAAATTGCTATCATTTCTATTATAGTATACTCGACCCCACTAATCTGATCCAAGCAGATCAACCAATAGTACGTTCAAGTTCTCTAGTCGCTTCTATTCACAATACTCGACACTAGGATTGTTTACAAGGAGAATGAGTATTGAACTATTTGAACCAATCGAAATGTTGATCTAAAATGCTAACTTTCCCATAGTTAAATAGAATGAAGAAAAGAAAAGAAACATTGATTTGAAGAAACGAATCATACTCAAAAGCGGTTTGACTTTGTTGCTTTGCAAATTCCCAATGAAATGCCACTCAATGTCTTGCGGAAGCTGCATTAAAAGCCAAGGCACGTGTCATCGTCCCAACTAACAAAGGATTAGAATCACTTGGCACAAAGTATTTTACATGAATTGAGCGAGGCAAGATGTTAATGTCAACCTAAAACACGCAAAAATAACACAAGTACAAACTCAGTTTAATTTTTATTACACTATATTATCAACCGTATCTCTATGTCTACTATAAATAATGAGGTGCAAGAAAAACGTTTTTGCACACCCTATAATCGTAGATAACTAAATAGCTACTTACATAAAAATATCTTTATATCAAAATAATAATTAAAAAATTATTAAATAATTTAACGTATTTAACTAAATTTCTTAACCTAAATTGTATTTATATCTTAATTATGGTCTAATTAAATTTAACAATTTTTTATGTATTTTTTAATTAATTTTTAATATATTAATAAATTATTAGACCAATTCATGTAAGGTCACCTGTATTAAATTATATTTCTTCCACCTATATGAATAGATTAAACTCAAATGAAGATGTAAAAAACATCTTTTTATGAAGATGCTTTGTATAAAAGTGTGATTTATTGATTTGGCCACACTTCAAATAAAAACAACACTTTTATAACATATCAAAATCTAACCCTACACTCCATCATCTAAGGGTCAAAAAGAAAAATCATCACATGAAGACAATTATAATATCTTCATGGGAGTACCCACCTTATATAATTAACTTATGTTCTGCATTTTAAAATATATTATTATTATAATATGTATATAAAAAAAAGAAATAAACATGAAGAAACCAAGCTATTCCTATCTCATTCAAGCATTCACTCTGGTAAGATCTATTACTATTACTTTCAATGACCACTATGCAAAGACATCAGACTCTGTGGAAGCTATTTCATGACTACTTCATTAGAGACTTGTGGTGAAGCTACCTTGGTGTCCACTTGGGACTGGTCTTCACTAAATTGTTATCTTGACGAGAACTTGTGATTTGTGATCACTCACCTTCACCAAATTGTGGTGAAGGCATTTCAACGACGGCCGGTGGCTGATAATTATTATTAAGAAAATGCTAATTATACAACAAAATTCAGTCATTTAGTCAGTTTTTAATATTATTTAATTTTTTTTAATTAAAATATATTTTTATTTTTAGATACACATTTATAATTAAAATTAATTTAAATTTTAAAAATTAAAATTTTTTTAACTTTCTACTTACTTCATAGTTAATTATTGTTTTTTTTAAGTTTTTTTTTTCTCTCTATAACACGATTTTCTTCTATTTTTCTATCTCCTTCTCCCTTCTCCGCTCGTTAATTTCAAGTCACGTAATTCATTTCAATTCAAAAGTCCAGTCCTTCGTTTCAATCATTGAAGAGTGACCTTCAATTTAGTTCAAGTCAAAGTGCTCCATTTCTCCCACTAAATTTATTACTTTAAATTATTATTATTATTATTATTATTATTATTATTATTATTATTATTATTATTATTATTATTATTATTAGGGATAAGTATGATTTTGGTCCCAACGTAGAGGTTGAATATTTATTTCGTCTCCGGCCTTTTTTTCGTTCTATTTCTCCCACTAAATTTACTACTTTAAATTCATATTATTATTATTATTATTATTATTATTATTATTATTATTATTATTATTATTATTAGGGATAAGTATGATTTTGGTCCCAATGTAGAGGTTGAATATTTATTTCGTCCCCGGCCTTTTTTTCGTTCTAAAATGGTCCCCAAAATTTCAGTTTGTTTTAAAATTGCCTTTCGGACGAAAATATCCTTCTCCCTTCACCCCAAAATCAACCACCACCACCACCAGACCAGAAGCCTACGCCCAACCAGAACCACCACCACCACCACCAGTATCATCATGGTCAGTGGCGGAACTTGAAACAAAATTTTGGGGGGCCAGATAGAAAATAATTGTCAAAATATTTTTGATATGGACCCCATTTAAGATAAGCTCGTCTAATCTCATCTTTATGGTTTGGGTGATATTGCCAAATTTAAAGCCGTTTTTCAAGATCTCGTTCCAAAAAGTTAAGGTTAAAGTCATCAGATGTAACTTTTTGAACTTTTGAAGGTTATATCTCACTTTATTCGTGATTCATTAAAATAGAAGAACTATCTACATGTGTTGATATTGTAAAAGTTATATGTTCTCCTTCTTAAATATTAGCCTTCCTCTTAAAAAATGTATCAATTCTTTGATTTTTATTATTATTTTATATAAAAATTTGAATATATATCCTGTAAAATATGTAAAGAAGAAGTTAGAAGGACAAATATTAAAATTTATAATATTTATTGAATTTTTTTATCAATTTATACAAATACAATAATATTAATACTTATTGAATATTCTATTATTTTTTATCATATAAAAAATAAAATTAAATAAATAGTAAAATATAAAATAATATTAAATTAAATAAATAAAAAAGATCTAATTTTTTATATTTTAACTTAAAGATAGAGAGAGTGTTGTTTATTGAACTTATTAGATACTTTAAGTCATAGTAAAGTATTTAAGTCAATTGAACTATTTTTTATCTTTTAAAAAAGTACTACTAAATTTTTTATAAAAAGTTTGGGGGGCCATGGCCCCCTTGTCTGAACTAAGCTCCGCCACTGATCATGGTTGTCATCATCATCATCAGAACTTTTCCCAAAATCAACCAAAAGCCCAAGCTGAACAAGAACTCACCACCACCACCACCATTATCATCATGGTCATCATTATCATCATTGTTAGAAACAAGAGACTAAACTGGAGAAAGAATTTGTGTATTATTGAGTGTATTCAAGTTGTCTACTCAAGTTGTGTGGAATGATACAATATAAAAGGGTATTTATAGGGACTAAGAGAATCGTAATAATAAAGACGTAATATTCTATAATAAATATTCAGATATACTAAATAATTCTAATTGATCCTAATTATATTCTAACATCCCCCCTCAAACTCAAGTGACAACTTGAGTTTGAAACTTATTTAAAACAACGAAATAAAGAGAAAAAAAAACTGTATAAACTGATAAAATAGGTGCAGACGGAATTGCCGGAAAGAAACGCAGAAGGAATTGCCGCTTGTCTGAAGGAAGCGCAGACAGAATTGCCGCTTGTCTGAAGGAAGCGTAGGTGGAACTGCCGCTAGTTTGAAGGAAGCACCGACGGAACTGCCGCTATCTGAAGGAAGTGCAGATGGAACTGCTGGAAAGAAACGCAGACGGAACTGCCACAAGGAAACACAGACGAAACGAAACGCAGACGGAACTGCCACGAGAAAAAGCAGATGGAACTGCCACGAGAGAACACAAACAGAACTGCTACAAGAGAACGCAGATGGAACTGCCATAAGAGAACGCAGATGGAACTGCCACGAGGGAACGCAGACGGAACTGCCACGAGAGAATGCAGACGAAATTGGCGAAAGAGAGCAAAAACTATATGATTTCTTCATGAGAATAGGAAAACAGCGAATGACATTGGTGTTTGATCATTCGACTCGAAAATACACAAGACGGAGAGAATAGGCTAGTCAGTAAGGTGAAAAAGCATCAAATGAGTGACAAAAGGTAAAGAAAAATGGCACAGAAAAAAAATGCAAAAACTACGGTGATTTCACCACAAGGAAAACAACCTATCCTCTTCAAGGAGGATACCATGGCTCCGATACCATGTTATGATACCACTCATCCCAAAAGCTTTAGCTGATTTTAGGATTCACCAAGGATCAAACTCTTGACTTTTCGGATCTAGAGCTCTAATACCCTTTAATTATTAGCTACTGCATTTCCTTAATTTGTCCTAATTATATTCTAACAATCATCATCAGAAAATTCAAGCAATATGCACTTTGAACAATAATCAACAAATTCAGCAACAACAATACTCCAAATTCAAATTTCAGCAACAACAATATTTCACAACAAATTTCACAAAAAATCCAAAAATTTCACAAAAAATCTAGTTCACAGAAGAAGAGGAAGAAGAAGGTGGTGTAGTGGTGCCAGGTGCGGTCACTACGGTGCAGTGCAGTAGAGAAGAAGAAGAAGAAGAAGAAAAAGAAGAAGAAGGTGGTGGTGCGGTGGTGCGGTGCGGTGCGGCAGAGAAGAAGAAGGTGGTGCGGTGGCGGTACGGCAGGGCGGCAAGGCGGCGGGCGGCGGTGCGGTGGTGCGGCGGTCCCCTTCCTCCCCCCTCCCCCCTCCCCCCTCCCCCTTTTTCTCGCGCCCCCCTTCTTTCTCTCCCCACTCCCCTTTCTCTGTATCTATCCCTTTCTTTCTTCTTTTTTTATTTATTTTATATTTATTTTATTTTATAATTTTTTTAATGAGGGGTAGTTTGGTAATAAAAAAATAAATTTGGTAAAAATAACGATTTTAAAATAAACTGAAACCTTGATGACCATTTTAGAGCGAAAAAAAGGTCGAGGACGAAATAAATTTTCAGCCTCTACGTTGGGGACCAAAATCATACTTATCCCTTATTATTATTATTTGTCCTATTGTTTATATGATTATTTATTTTTTATTTTTTTTTTATTTTATCCTAGTATGTTAAAAAATATCATGATCAACATCTTTAATTATATTTAAAAATAAACATAATAATCTATTTTTATTTAATTAGAACTAGGTTGATCTTATTTGATTTTAATAATAGAGTTGTGACAAATAAAGTAATTTATACTTAATTAGTTTGAGTAAAGATGCATAAAAAATCAAAAGTTTAAGTAAGAAGATATAGATGGTATGTTAATAAAAATTGTTTTTTTTTTAATTATAACACATCTAATAGTATGATGTTATATACAAAATATTTTTGAAACACATCCAAAATTATAAATTCTAGAATTTAAATATAAACGTTAAAAATACAATTAATCTTTTGATATTTGATTCGATAAAATGCATCTAATATTTATTATTTTATTATTAGTTGAATTTTTTCGTTACTTATTTGAACATTAATGTTTTAAAAATTATTAAAATCAATAATTAAGTTAAGTTTTTTAGATCTTATGAAGAAAAATATATCTAACATATATTATTGTAGTATTAGTTGAAATGTTTATTACTTATTTGAGCATTAGTGTTTATTCATTTTAATATATCAAACTTTCTTTTTGATATTGTTATCGTTAGATTCATTAAGTCTGTCATCAGAAGCCTTACTAGCTGCTTATTTTTCTTTCATTGGACCAGCCAAAGTATGTTTTTTAATTGGCATTATGATTCTAGACTGCACATTATTCATATCATAAGGTTAAACATAAAGTTTTGACCGAAAACACTTGTAGAATTGAGGAAACAACATAAACACATCCCGAATCATAATAATCCACGCTAATTATTTCATCAACACATCTGAAACTCATATACCTATGATAAGATTACAAATTTAAATTTATAAGATTACACATTCAAAATTATCTATTTACACAACCTAAATCACATGCTTTGCGCACCAAATAATTGATAATCAGCAAAAAACCCCAAAAAAAATAGCCAACAAACTTTCAACACAAGTATGATAATAGAAAAATCAGAGAGCACTAAAAGTTATATAATATTCCCCTAAAAATAATAGTAAATTAATATAAATAGAGCAAGAATCTCATTATGCAAAACAGTGTCATCTAGCATTTTATTTAAAAAAAAAACGCAAGATTATCATTATGTTGTTGCTTTAATCAATTTGTTTACTGGCGTCACTCCATCCTAGTCTTTTACACTTGAGTAACTGAATAAAATTACACTCAACTACACTCAATGACGACTTTGGGGATTTAGTCCATATTGTATACAAGAAAAAAATTACACTCAACTACACATCCAAAGTTATTAAAAATGATTCTTGGGTATTTCATTAACACATCCAAAAGTCATGAAAAAAGGACAAAGTTCAGTGTTCACATCATAAGATTAAACATAAAGTTTTGATCGGAAACACTTCCAGAATTAAGAGGACAACGTAAACACATCTCGAATGACAATAATCTACGGTAATTATTTCATCAATATATCCAAAACTCATATATCATAGGAGACTATGGACCCTAAACATTCCACAAGTAATAATGTAGTAAAAGTGTAACACCCTACCACACAAAATCTTATGCTTAAGTCATAAGACAGAGGTGGTGAGGTATTACGACCTCTAAAAATAAAATTATATACATATATATATATATATATATATATATATATATATATATATATATATATATATATAGTTGAAAAATATTTATATCTAGAAGTCTTTGAAGAAAAGTTAAAAAAATAAAGCGTCAAAAACGAAAAGCGCAACACCTATGAAGCGATAACGTAATGGAGTAAGGTAAGAGAAAGCTAATATGGATATCAACAAAAGAGTTCCAATATACAAATAGCAAAGCTCATGACTCGACTCGTGAAGATAAATTGGCCAGAGCACATAAGTATATATATATAAGAGAACACAAAAGATGCTAAAATACAAGGTTTACAGAACCTATTTCTCCAAAATAACTTCTAAGAGGAAGTTAATACATCAAATACATAAGCAGTGGAGATAAAAGTATCTATATATATACATATATCCAAAATAAAGCCCCAAAGACAAAGATCTCCGCTATTAGAAGCTTCCAGCATGCCTTAGCGAGGTGACTCGCGTCCTGCATCTGAAAACCACAACATATGTATGGGGTGAGAACCAGAGGTTCTCAGCATGGTAACAGTGCCCACATATCTAACATATATTGTCCCGGAAAAGCCGTAGGTAATCCTAGAACTTCCGACATATGAATTAAACTTATAAAACATAACTAAACCAAAAGTAAATTAGGCCACTAACTAAGGATCTTCTTTCTAGTCTAACACTCCCCTTTCTAACTCCTCCGAACCTCCCAATCGCCACTGGAACTATTCGTTTCAAACACAATTATTACATGCAAGGAAATCACAATTAGGATTCAGATACAGTAAATAAACAGGTAGCAAGTAGTTTATGCAATCAGTTAGGCATTTCAAACAAAACACACCAAACAAACACATAGATGCATATGATGCATACCTGTCCTATAGTTGATGAGTCTCATCTGTCGATTATCAAGCCAACCAAAGTGTCCGGTAGCTAACCCAGGCACAGTCTCTCTGTTGTGCCTTAATACCATTAGAGGGAAGCCGTGCCCTGTCACCATTAGAGGGTATCTGTGCCCTATCACCATTAGAAGGTATCTGTGCCCTGTCACCATTAGAGGGTATCTGTGCCCTGTCACCCTTACAACCAGAGAGATAAAATTACAAACATACTCACATTCAACATTGCAAATACCTCGTTACTTAGTTACTCGCTTTATCCACACTTTTCAATTCAAATCCCCCACTTCAAAACCTCTCTTCACCTCTAGGTCACTATCCCTTCCTAGTTCAACCTACTTCATTACCATTATAACTCAATTAAGGGTCTTAAAGAGTAAAAAATGGAGGTTTAGAGGTTCAAAATTATATTTTAAAACACAAAATTCACTTTGCTGATTTCAGGGGTCACGCGTACGCGTGGGCCACACGTACACGTGGGTGGATTTTTCCCTGCTCGCGTACGCGACATTCCGAAACCGAAAAGATTGGTCGCATCGCGTGCAGTGTCACGTATGCAAGTTCTACAGAATGGGTAAAAATGATAAGTGCTGTAGAATTTCCGTTTTGCACACCGAACTTCTGATGCGCATAACTTTCTCGTTTTAAAACATTTTTCATCCGTTCTTCGAATGGCGTAAACTTCACGGATCCAATCTTCATATGACATAAGTTTGAAAGAATTTAGGGGTCTGGAACTCGAGTTATGACTCGTCAGAGTTGGTCCAAAAATCAAAGTTTTCATTGAAATTACTAAACCTCAATTTTCAAAACACCTCTATTCCAACCTTTTCAAAACTTACCATAACCATATCAACCAAAACCAATCATTATTCAATGCACCATTTTACTCCATATTACACCAATTTCACAATTTCAATCATTTTCACACAATAATTCATTTCCAAAGCATCTTTATACAAAATCATCAACAATATGCATATACACTCCATCATTCTCCACAAAAGTTGCTTTAACTCACTAACAACACCCTTAATTAGCTAAGCCTCATAAATACCAACCAAAACCCAAGTCATCAACAACATCAACATTCCAATAACATCGTCATTACCATTTACCAATTTCAAGCATCAACAACATAAATAATTCAATCTTATCATACGGTCAACTAATCTAAGTTTTCATAACACATTACATTTTAGATACGAGAAACCGAAACCATACCTTGGCCGATTCTCCGATAAACCTGGAACACCTTAAGCGTTATCGCACCACAAACTGATCAACACAGCCCCTCACCAACAAACCTAGCTTCCAAAATCGATCTCAAACTTTCAAATCCTTAAATTAATTCCACTTCTCAACCAATTTTCAATCTAACAATATAATTACCATTATAATTAACATAGAATTCACTTACTCAACATTACACCCAGATATTGAAGAAGCTTACTTTGCTCACACCCCAAAGGAGCTAAACCCGACAAAATCCACAAGCTAATTCGAACCTAAACACCGAAATCATACAAAATTTAACATGCATTCACATTGAGTTTCGAAATTAGGGAGAAGGAAACTGAAAATGAGAAGTGAGTTTCATACCTAATCAAGAATTGAGTTTTGTAGAGCTCGACACTGCGGTCGCGTAGCCGTAAACGGTGCGGCAATCAGAGCTCCAAATCAAAAGTTAGGTTGAATTATTGAGTGAGGGTTTGTGTTCTTCCCCCTTTCCCCCTTCAATTTCCAACGTGTTTCAATGTGTGGCTGAAGGGAAATGAGCTGAAGCTCATGAGTATTAGTGCTTTGAGTTACTGTCAAAATTCTTATTTTAATTAGCTCTAAATCATTAAACTATAAAATTTTATTTTCTAATTTTTTAGATTAATAATTAATTTATTAGCTAATTATTTATTAATTTTCAGGATTTTACAAAAAGGACCGTACTTCCACTAAAAGCATGATAATTAACATACAATGATACAATCAGCAACCGTTTTCACAAAACACGGGTCATTAAAAATAAAGAAGATTTAACAACACAATTAAAAAAAATCCAAACACAACCAGTTAGCTCCAGGGAAACATAGCGAATTGAACAAGTGAAAGCAAAATTCCAAACCTAGCTAAAATCCATGCATATAATAGTGGCAGTCTATTATAACTCGTTAAGCTGCTTCTAAATTCAATAAACATCGTTCAAACTATGTTGGACACACTGTACAAATAAGCAAAAACACTTATACAGAATAACCAATTACATTGTATAAATTACCTCCCTAAGTAGTAGTCGTAGTAATAACTCCACCTTAAGAACTTGAAGACGATGCTTCAAATTTATACCTATTACATATCCAAAATTGATAATATTACATATCCAAAAGTATACGTTTACACAATCCAAATCACCAAATAACTGATAGTTAAAGAAAACACGACTTACATATTCAAAGTTAGTAATCACTAGAACTCTCGGTTATCATCAAAGTTTTTAAAAGAATAACGCCTCAATGATTGAGCATTTGATTATTGGTATTCTATTTCAAAACTACTCAAATTTTATAAGAAGAGAATGATTAGCTGTATAATATGTAAATCAATAAATGATCGATGATAAGTTGATTAATCACTTTTTGGCTAAAGATTGAAATTTGAAGGAAAAACCCTCAACAAAAAATCACCAATAAAAACAAATAAATCCTCAACACAAGTATGAGAATAGAACAACCAGGCAGCAGTAAAACTCACAAAATATTTTCCTGCACACAACTAAAACTCACGTAAACACATCTAAAACTCAATGAAAAACGTAAACACTTCCAAAATACAAAAATTACACATGCAAAAATAATTTAACATTGCAATATGTATGAGAATCTCTTCAAGCAATTTTATTCGATTTTTAATTAAAAAAAAAGAAATTTATACAGAATAATAAGAAAAGTAATGGTGTCAGAGAATGCGTAAAGAAAAACTCTATGAATAGAGACCCATTCAAACCCTAGGTACGTTTTCGACGCGGACAAACGGCGACACTGATGCGGACGAACGGCGACGAGGAGGAGGAAGGCGGCAACGAAGATGAGCGCCGATGAAGAGGAATGCGGCGTTGTGGATGAGCGCCGAGGAGGAGGAAGGCGGCATCAAGGATGAGCGTCGAGGAGGAAGGTAGCGCGGATGAACATCGGCAAAGGATGACCAACCACGGACGGCGTGCGCCTCTGGGTTTATGATGTGCGGCGAATATGACTGCTTTGCTTCCTTCAGGATTTTGTATGGTATTAGTTAATAATTAGATGGTTTAAGGTTTATTTTAAAATTTTAAAATCAAAATTTTGAATTTTAATTAATTTGATTTTTGGATGTGTATTTAAATTGTAATATATTAATAATTAAAAATATTAAATCTGAAACAGAAAATTAAAATTAAAATTAAATTTTTAAATTTCAGTTTTATTTAGTTTGTATTTTGAATGTGTATTTAATTTTAAAAAGACATTATATCTATTCATAATTTTTAGATGCATTTGTTTTACTTTTTTTAAAACTATTGTAATAAAAGGCTGAACATTGTACCATTTTTAAAGGATACCTAGTTGTATTGTTATTATTAAACCATTCTTTCACCTTAACTCATGGTAACAATAAAGAAGTTTCACGACCCACAAATTCAATTACAATTTTAGCTTTTATTATCTTATCTTATCTTTATGTTATCTTCTTATCTTTACTTTTATCTTTAGTAGGCAATGTTCTATATATATATATATATATATATATATATATATATATATATATATATATATATAGTTTTACCTTCATAATTCAATCAATCAACAATCAATAAAAATTCTTCATCTTTTCTTTTCTTATTCTTTCACAATTTTATTATGATATCAGAGTTCCTATAAAAATTCTTCATCTTTTCTTTTCTTATTCTTTCACAATTTTATTATGATATCAGAGTTCCTTTTGAGCTTTGCTGACATCCATAGATAAACCAACTAATTCAAATCTTAAAATCCCTTCAACCTCCCCTCCTATTATGAATAATTAACCTTCCAATTTAGCTCAAAGCATCTTCTTCGAATTGCTGAGTGGCCTCTCTACTCTATCCGAAGTCAAGGAGAAAGGGCATACCAGCAACTTCATCAGGAGCCTCTCGTCAGCCCAAAATTTTTTTTTCATGACAATTTCTTCCAATAAAAAAACTCGTCCTTCAAACCAACTTGGGCTTTTGTCAAGTCCAACAACTCATTATCTTTATTCTTTCAATACTTTTTCTATTGTTAACAATTTTTTCAAATCGAGATTTATTTTTAAACACTTGGATCATTGATTCTGGTGCTACAGATCACATTGCATCAAATTTATCTTGGTTCATTTCTTACACATAAATTTCTTCTATTATTGTTCATTTATCAAATGGTACTCAAATTACTGTTTCTTATAAAGGCATTGTTTAATTTTTACCATCCTTAGTTCTTCATGATGTTCTTTATTTACCTCATTTCAACTTTAATATTATCTCCATCTCAAAAATTACTTCAACACTCAAATGTGTACCCACTTCTTCATCTTCTTCTTGCACTCTACAGAGCAACAATTTGGGGATGATTAATTTAGACAGAATGAGAGAGGGATTATATGTCCTTAAACCCAATTTTAGTAAAAATCCATCAACTATACATTCCATAAATTTCATCCAATTCCTACCCATTATACCTTCAAATATATAGCATTTTCATTTAGGACACTTTTTTGGACAAAGACTTAATCATTTACATAAATATTTTTCTTTTATCCCTATGCATCATGATGAGGCTTGTGACGTTTGTCATCTTTCTAAGCAAAAGAAACGTTCATTTTCTCAAAATTTTAACAAAGGCAATGCAAGTTTTGATTTATTACATTTTGATATTTGGGGTCCGTTTCGACAAAATTCTATTCATAATCATAAATATTTTTTTTACTATTGTTGATGATTTTAGTCACTTTACATGGGTAATTTTATTAAAATCAAAAGGAGAAGTGCAAAATCATGTAAAAAATTTTATTTCTTTGGTTGAAACACAATTCAACTCTAAAGTCAAAGATATTCGTTCCGATAATGGACCAGAATTTATTTTACATGATTTTTATGCTTCAAAGGGCATTAGTCATCAACGTAGTTGTGTTGAAACTCCTCAACAAAATAGAAGGGTAGAACACAATCATCAACATATTTTGAATATAGTGCTCTTATGTTTCAATTTAATATACCAACATCTTTTTGGTCTTATGCTGTTAAACATGTTGTTTATTTACTTAACAGAGTTTCATCATCCGCAATTAATTTTAAAACACCATTTGAGATTTTATT
Source organism: Arachis hypogaea (assembly GCF_003086295.3). Lineage (NCBI taxonomy): Eukaryota > Viridiplantae > Streptophyta > Magnoliopsida > Fabales > Fabaceae > Arachis > Arachis hypogaea. The sequence goes on along the minus strand of NC_092046.1, from coordinate 11,077,524 downwards.
TAATCATCCACCAAATTATCATGACCTTAAAATTTTTGGATGCTTATGTTTTGTTTCTACCCTAATGGCAAACAGATCAAAATTTGATCCAAGAGCCAAAAAGGCTGTGTTTATTGGTTTTCAACATGATTTTAAAGGATACATTGTTTATGTTTTAGAAGATAAAAGAATTAAGATTTTTAGAAATGTGATTTTTTATGAAATGATCTTGCCGTTAGTCACAAAAAATGTCCAATTCCATACACTTAGCCTAACATTGCCAAACACGCATTCTCAAAAACAAGATTCAATTAGTCTTCCAATTGGATCCTCACCCATACCAATTGACCCACTTCCATCCAATTCTTTCTTTTCTCCAACAACCCCTCTTTCTTCCTCACCGCCGTGTCCTAACCAACTTGAACCCATGACCCCTGAATCTATTTCAAGTCATACAACCTCCCCTCTTTTCGCAATAGACACTAACCCACCATCACCTCTTCATCCCATGTCACCTTCCTCGTCACCTGAGCAATCCCGTCCTCGTCATTCCGACCGACCTCACTGACCTCCAGCATATTTCTCTAATTACTTGTGTAATTCCCCTCTCACCTCCACAAATCTCTCTCCCTCAAAGTGTCGTTATCCTCTATCTTCAATTATGTCTTTTTCTTCTCTTTCATCTTCTCATCATAAGTTTCTTTTATCTCTACATTCTGATGTTGAGTCAAAGTCTTTTAAGGACGCCAATCAACACTCTAATTGGCATAGTGCTATGAAAGATGAGATAGATGCTCTTGAGTTGAACAAAACTTGGCGTCTTGTTGATTGCCCTACAGGCGTTAAGCCGATTGGCTGTAAATGGGTCTATCGCATCAAACGCAAGCCTGATGGTTTAGTTGATCGATATAAAGCACGCCTTGTGGCTAAATGGTTCACTCAGACTGAAGGTGTTGATTTTTTGGAAACCTTCTCCCCTATTGTCAAGCCTGCCACCATCAGATTAGTTTTGGCATTGGCCTCTATGAATCATTGGCCCATACATCAGTTCGATGTCAATAATGCTTTCTTACATGGGGATCTTTCTGAGGAGGTTTATATGACTCTGCCACCCGGATTTACATCTCCTCGATCGAATCAATGCTGCAAGCTGCTGAAGTCATTGTATGGTTTACGACAAGATAGTCGTATGTGGTATGAGAAACTTTCTCATCTTTTGCTATCTCATGGATATCAGCAGACCTTATCTGATTATAGTCTATTTGTTAAATTCACTGGTACTCAAATTTCTATCCTTCTAGTCTATGTTGACGACATTGTTCTCACTGGTAATTCCATTTCTGAACTTGCTGCCATTAAATCTATTTTGTACTAACACTTTCGAATTAAAGACTTAGGTCCATTAAAATATTTTTTAGGTATTAAGATTTCTCAATCAGGGAAGGGAATTTGCTTATCTTAGAGAAAATATTGTCTTGATCTTTTGGAGGATTCTAGTTTATTAGGTCCTAAACCTGCCTCTGTTCCAATGGAAAGTACCACAAGAATATATCAAGACAAAAGTTCCTTGATATCTGACCCTTTTGTATATCGCCGTTTAGTTGGGTGTCTTATCTATTTCACCACTACTCGACCAGACATCATGTATGCCACTCAACAATTAAGTCAATTTATGGCATCTCCTACTGAATCTCTTCTTCAAGCTGCCAAGCATGTGTTACGATATCTGAAAACTAGCCCCAACAAAGGACTTTTTTTTCAAGAGAATCAGAAATTTAGCTTCTCGATTTCAGTGACTCTGATTGGGCCGGATGTCTTGACACTCGACGGTCTTTAACAGGCTATTGTATCTTCTTAGGCAGTTCTTTAGTCTCTTGGAAGACCAAGAAACAAAACACCGTTACCCTCTCATCCACTGAAGCAGAATATCGTGTACTTGCCAACATAACTTGTGAACTTCAATGGATACTAAATGTGTTATAATTTTTATGCATCTCTCTTGTCCGCCCACCAGTTTTATATTGTGATAATCAGAGTTCTCTTCATATTGATGCTAACCCAGTTTTTCATGAACGGACCAAACATTTAGAGGTTGATTGTCACTTGGTTCGACAAAAAGCTCAAGCTGGAGTGATGAAACTTCTCCCCATTTCTTCTTCTGGGCAGCTAGCTGACATCTTCACCAAGCCTTTGTCTTCTCAACCCTTCCATCTTAATCTCAATAAACTTGGTGTTCTTGACATCTTTCATCCTTCAACTTGCGGAGGTGTATTAAACCAGTTTTTCACCTTAACCCATGACAACAATAAAGAAGTCTCATGGCCCAAAAATTCAGCCCAACAGAATATATAAATTTAGTTACAATTTTAGACTTTATTATCTTATCTTATCTTTATGTTATCTTCTTATCTTATCTTTACTTTTATCTTTAGTAGGCGATACTCTATATATATATATATATATATATATATACAATTTTACCTTCATAATTCAATCAATCAACAATCAATAAAAATTCTTCATCTTTTCTTTTTTTTATTCTTTCATAATTTTATTAATTATTAGAGTGCGGCAGCCGTGAAGCTACCTCGGTGATCACTTAGCTTGGTGAGAAAGCTTTTGAAGCTGTGCACGTGGTGAAAGCAAGAAAGAAAGAGAGTAAAAAGATGAGGAGTAAAGTTTCAATCTGGTCCCTATTTATTACTCCGAAGGACAAAGCGATCTTTGTTCAAAAAATTGAGACCACTCGGTCCCTGTCCTAACGTACTGTGAGACATGACGGTCCTTCCGTCATCTCCAGTGTCAAGGATTAACGGAAGTGACATACATATCTCTTAACGTTGATGATGTGTCAATGAGTTGTCCGTTAAGTGCCACGATAGCTAGTGAAAGATGGACGTGGATCGATTTGTCCCTATTTTTGTAACAAAAACGTCACTGCTTTGCAAAGGATTAGGGTTTATATGTCATCCTCCTCGTCAATTGAAACTCACACGGTCTTCCTCATGCATAACTAGTCTCTAAACTCTAAAAGACCATGGCGTGAAGTGGTGAGCGTTTGTCCGCTTCCAAACGACGAGGTGGAAGAGATGTTGTTGAGTCTAAAAGCTGGAGTATGAATTCTAGTTCGAGTATGGGATCGAGAAAGAAGAAGAAATGGGTTGCCCCAAAATGTAATTGTGGTACTCATGCCATTCTCTTCATGTCAGGAACGGAGTTAAATCCAGCGAGGTTGTTCTTTGGCTGCCTATACTTCAAGGTACTTTTTTTTATTTCACTCAGAATCTAATTTAATATTTACAATGTTTTTCACATCTTACAGATTTCAGCAGTTCATTGCAAGTTTTTTGCATGGTTTGATGAGTATGTTTCTTCTTTTAATGAGGACACTATCAAGAGTCTTGATTTTGGTGGGTTGAAGCAGAACCAAGTTCAACTTAAAGGTACTTTTCATGTTGTTCATGACAAAGTGAAGGAGTTTGGAAAAAGATTGACTGGGTTAAAAGTTCAATTCGAAAAATCTAAGGAGAATTTGCGTCAAAGTATGTATAGTAGTGTTGGATATATTGTTATGGCATTTATTGCAGGAGTTGTAATTTCAAAGCTCTTAAGGGTATTTGGTTAGCAAGGCTTAGTCTAATTAAAGGTGCAGATCCGCGGGTATCAACACAATATTTGCTATCCGATCTTATCAGAATACGGATTGGATCTGATCTGATCCGATGACTTTGCGGATTGGATAATATCCGCAAAATGTGGATTAGATACGGATAATTATCGCGAATATGTGGATATTATCCAATTCATGTGCAGCCCTAATTTTAGGTGGCTGATGTTTAACTGGCCAATGATGACATGCTGACATGTGGCAAGTGGCGAGTCTTACCCATGAGTGCATTAACACTTTGTCAAAACTCAAAAGAACTTAGTGTTGAGCGCGGTAAATTTGTGAGGTTTACTGCAGGATGTAAACCCCGCTAAAATTGGTAAATAATTAGTCAATAATTTAAATTTTAATTAGGAAAGTTAAAAATGTAAAACCAATATCAAAATAGGATAGAGCTCGTCGAAACAAGAATTTTGATACTAATTTCGAAAATTTGGCCCAAAATTGGACCGAAAAGACCGAACCGATTGAACCGGGATCCAAATCGGACCTGTGGGTCCAACCGGACCCATACTTAAAAAGGGGACAGAAGCTCTACTTCCCAATTCTACATCCAACACGCCAAACAAGTTGGGGGAGAAAGAGAGCTCCCTAACCCTCACTCAAACTTTAACTCTCAATAACTTTTGATCCGGAGCTCCGATTGACGAACCGTTTGTGACTACACGTTTACCGCGACGAGCTCTACGAAACCCATAGAACAATTTGGTAGGTAACTCATTATTTTCTTCTCATCCAGCTTCCCCTAATTTCAGAAATTCATGAACGATTAAGTTAAAAAATTGTTTAATTCTTGTGTTCTAGGTTCAAGTTAGCTTCCGGAATTTATGGGTTCAAGCTATTGAGCATATGGGTATGGTAAGGATACCCTAACCCTAGCTTAATCTTGTATTTATTATGGAAAAACTGAAATTGGAATATGTATATGTATTAGGTGTAGATTAAGTGGGTATATATGCATTGGAATTTAATTGAGAATATTTGGGACCTTTTTGTTAAATATATAATTTATGGCAAATTTTTAAAGTTAGATTGTTAAATCTATCCTGCAGCAGTAAAGGTCAAACAGAGCAGCAACTTGTTTGTCTTGCTGCGACTTCTACGAGTTGAGTTTTGGAGCGAAACCAATTTTTTTATAAAATTTGATTAACTTGCTTTATTGCTCTAAAACTTCAGAATTTTAAGAGTTGAGGATTGGGAGTTGTGAATTTTTGAATATTGGTAGTCAAAGCTGAAAAGAAACAGATTTCAGCAAGCTATGCACCAACTTCCAATACTTGTAACTCTTATAATTGAATAGCAATTGGGTTGCAACTAAGACACACTTGTTTCTAGATGAGCTAGGAATTTCCAAACCAAAATTTAGCTTAATTGGAGTTTTGTAATAAAAGTTATTCAAATTGAAAGGTACTAAGCTTGTTGGTTTCTAAAACAGATTTTGACTCATTTTTACTTAACTTCCAAGTAATGTAACTTCTTCAATAAAAATGTTATTAACTCAGAACCAATTGAGAAAGAAACCTGGATGAGTAAAGTTTAACTACATAAATTTTTAAAGTCGTTGGATTTAACTTGGATTTTATATTGAATTTTGAATATCACATGCTGCTGCTGTTTTTCTGGTTTTATGCACTGCAGAGCAGTCACAGTTTTTTCTTTATTCCTGAGGCTAGAGAAATCAGAAAATTTTGATCTTTGGTTTGTTAGAAAGCTTATTTCAAGATGAACGCCTAGACATAAAGTTTACGTAATTCCAAGTTCATTTGTTATATTAAAAATAGAAAAGAAAATAGAGTGTCGAGGATGTCTTAGTGATAGTCATAGGTTCAAAAAGTTAAAGTTTAATTTTCGTGTGATGTAATTGATTTAATGTTAGAGTTGGGTTGATTTTAAGATTATTCGATATTAAAGAGGTTGAGAAGAGTTTGATAAATAGTTTGGTCGGGACCCGAAAAGGTAAACGTGATGAATTATAAGAGAATGATGTGAAAGCTAAATGAATACATGTTGTTATGGCTATAAAGAACGAATGTAAGGAAATAATGATGATAAATGATGAGATTTGGGAATGACTATGTGTGGCCGAAATGGTCGATATGGCAAGTTGAGGACAGAAGTTTCCTCTCTTGTCGTGATGCAGATGTGGGGAAGGTGGAAAGGCACTCTCCTTCGTATTGTTTTCTCCACATTCTTCTCTAGTGGCAAGGTGGAAAGGCACACTCATTCGATGTGAAAAGGCACTCTCCTTCGTATATCCTCCAGGAGAAGGTGGAAAGGCACACTCCTTCGATGTGGAAAGACACTCTCTTTCGTTTATGATCCTCCTGGAGATGCGCAACTTAGAGACCAATGTCTGGGTTAACTACCAGATGTGTCGGGTTCTGGCAAAATAACCGACACGTGAGCTCACGGCCAGTAGGATAGACATTCATCATATGCATATGTGTGCTTTATTTGCTATGCCTTAATTGGGAATGCCTAATTGATATATATCACCTGCTACTTGTATATTTGCTACTTGTATTATCTGTTCATTACTTGTGCTTGAACTTGTTTGGTTGTTTGTTCCTGTTGCATTATGGATGATGGAGGGATGGAGGAAATGGAGAAATGGTTTGGTGATAGGTGTGGATTGAAATTGAGTAAGTTAGGTAGATTTAGAATACATACCCTGTTTATGGTTTTTGTTTAGTAATTAGGTTGGATAAGTGTATAACGAAGTTCTAGGATTGCCTATGGCATTCTCAGGACCTTATTTATTATACGCGTGGAACTTTTACCATGCTGAGAACCTCCGGTTCTCATTCCATATTGTATTGTTGTTTTTCAGATGCAAGTCGAGAGGCTCCTCGCTAGGCGTCTGGATCCTAGAAAGCAAAATAGTCCTTGGGTGTATTTTGGCTTCTGGCTGTATATATGTATATATGTGTTTAGCTTACTCTCCAAGTAACTTATGTATGCTGCTCCTCTTAGAGGTTGAGGGAGAGATAGGAGTTATTTTGATATTATAGTGTATTTTGGGATATTTTGAGAACACTTATGTATGTTTATATGTATATATATACCCTCCGGCCAGCCTTAGCTTCGCAGGCTGAGTCAGGGGCTAGTTATGCTGCTTCCTTGGTTGTCCTTTATTCTTTTGCTTATCTTTATCATGTTCCTATTAGGTTTCTTAGCATGCAAGTATTCCTTTCCTGAGCGTTGCGCTTTTTATTTTACGATTTTGTTTTACCCGTTTTTCAAGACAACTAGTTAAATATCTTTTATTATTATTATTATTATTATTATTATTATTATTATTATTATTATTATTATTATTATATATATATATATATTACTATTCTTAGAGGTCGTAATATCTTACTATCTCAGTCTTATGACTTAAGCATAATACTAAGTATGGTAGAGTGTTACACAGGAACATTAAAGAAATTTTGACTTCAAAAAAATGGCTGTGACATAGGCTAGCTAAAGTGTGAGTAGACAAAAACACTTGTTTTGAAAAATGGTTGAATGTCCAAAAAATAGGTTGGGCAAAGAATAAATCTGATTTTTATAAATGGATTAAAAACTAAGGGGGAGAGGACAATGTAGAGGGAAAAAAAAAATTAAAGACGGGGGCTTTTATTCATTTTTAGATTAGATTTATAGATTCCTTATTTGGTTTAATCATGAAATTTAGAAAAACGAAAATGGTTCTTTAAGATCTGAATTGAAAAACCTGCAAAAAAACTGTGGCTCAATCGAAAAAACTGTTTTAGAATAAAATAATAAATAAATTATAAATATACATCCTAAAATATAATTATAGCTTTTGGTGAAGATTTTTCTACCAATTTGGTTCAGTCAACAAGCACCAAACTAATAAGATGTAAAACTGATTTCACTCCAAAATGGCTTCTGCTTCTAAACTAACATCAAATACCAAACTAACAAGCACCAAACTAAAGGTTACATAAGACGAATGTGTCTAAACATTAAAGCCAGTTGAACAATTTCTCCTACGCCATCAACCAGCCAGAGTTGCCGCACCAATCCTCAACAAATAATCGCCTTTCTGGAGAGAGAATGAGCAAAGGTTACACTGCAAAAACATAGAGTATCGGAGAGTAGTAAAGGAGCAAAAAGACAAGACAATGAAGGAAAAGATAGTGATCAAACTCAAAAAACATCAAAACAGATTTGAGATTATGAGAAACAATTCTTCTAGGGGTGGTAATCTCACTGTACGTGTTGCTTCCTGAAGAAGATTGCCTCGTCATATTCAATCTTGAGCCATTTGATTAAAGCATATTGCAGAATGTTGATTGAAATAGCAGCAGCATGTTTAGACAGTATTATGTAGAATACAGATTGAAATAGCAACTGCATATTAGTATTCAGGATATTTAATTAATGGTATAGCTGAGGTAATTTAATGAGGATTACTAATTTTAATGGTAGCTACACTCTTATATAGGCAGCAATAGCATGTAAAAGTGAGCTTTAGTAAATAGTAATTTGCATACTTTTTACTGTTGTTTCTGTTAGACCTTAGAACCTTAAAGTATTTGTTTATCATAAAAAATTTCATAAACAAATCCATTACTCAATTTCAGAATTAGTAACAAATCAGTAATAAAAGCACATATTAAAAAAGAATCAGTAACAAATCCATTACTCAATTTCATAAACAAATCCATTACTCAATTTCAGAATCAGTAACAAAAGCACATATTAGAATAGAATCAGTAACATATCAGAAATCAATCACTAACTTCAGAGTTCAGATTCACAAATCCCTAATTTTAGAGTTCAGACCACTAACCTTGACTGAGAGAAAGATAACGCCGACGAGACGAGAAGGACGACGACGGCGAGACCATGACTTGCAGCTCGAACTCGAACAAGAAGACGACACGACGACGTGCCGAGCTAGGGGTTTCAGTCTCGGACAGGGAGAAGGAGGAGGCACCTCCGATGGATGGCGGCAATGAATCCGTGGAAGAGGCTAGGCTTTTGGGTTGGGAGCTAGGGCTGTGGCTGGGGAGGGAGAGGGAGACATTGTGTGAATTGTGAAGTGTGACTGCGGCTAGGGCTAGCACGAACGAGTTTAGGGGGACGGGTGAAGTGTGAGTGGGTGACTCATGCGTGGGGTTTGGCCGTTTTCTAAGAACTGGCCGATTCCCGACCGGTTCAGCTGTTTAAAGCGATTTCGTGTCTAACGATTTTAGGAGGAGGATCGGATCGTTTTTCTTGCCGGTTTTCGATTAAACCGATTTATCCGGATAGTTTTCAAAACCATAATTCACTTATCATTGTAATTTTTTTTAGAAATAATGAATTTTTTATATATAAAAAATTTAAATATTTTAAGGCAAAAAAGGTAATAAAATAATAAAATAAAAAATTAATTAGTATTAATTTTATAACTTTTATAAAATATATATATATATATATATATATATATATATATATATATATTTTATTATCTTAGAAAATGTTGATTCATAAAGGAAAAAAATTCCTCATGTTACCTGTTCTCCATTGTATTTCACAAACAATAAATTTTAAATTAATTTATAAAGAGAGAGGTGAAAATCAAACTTTTTAATAGTATTTTTTATAATTAAAATGTAACAATAATATTAAAAACTTATTTTGTAACCCAACTTTTTTAAAATTTTAAAAAGTGCAAATTCTGCAATAATTTATGGATAAATACTTAAATAAAAATTGCAAAACTAATCCAGCATTTAATAATAAAAAGCTGATAACAATAAAGACAGACCCACACTGAACCCTATCAGCTACTGAAACTCCCGTTCTCCATCGCCCAGATACTCTCCGTGGGCGTCGGCCATACGGTGCCGTAGCTGCCGGACTAGCCTAACCTTTTCCTCTCACTTCTCCCGTCGGCGTCGCTCAGGTTAACGTAAGCCATGCTGACGGTCTTTTTTGGCCGGCGCACCTGAATTCCGTCGCGGACTCGTGTTTCTCTGTTAGCAATTTCTCTCAGTTAGAAGTTTAATTAATTTTGATTAGAGATTCAAACTATTTACCCATGTCCATTAACGATTTCATCGTACTTGACCCAATTAACTCTTCTGGTCTACTCTCTTGAAAAGTGCCACGTGTTCCTTTCAGATTCGACATTTGTCCTGGCCACCTTAGCCACTGTTTTGGTCTCGCCACCACAGATGTCCTTGTACAATATACTATCTCTCTTCTTAGTTCTTATTCAATTGCTTCCAAGACAAAAAGTCAAAAAACACGGTTTGGAGACTTCACCGCAGGAAAAGTTTAAATAAAATGAAAAGCTTAGTGCTACTAGGCGGAAAAACATCCAAAAAAAGGAACATAAATTAAATACTGACTGGGATTCATAAGAAAGTAATTTGATCTGAATGTTGAAAAAGATGACATTCTCGGGCTTGCCCAAGAAATTGTCATACGAAGATGATGAGTATTTGTTTTATTTGATGGCTTCAACTATGGTTGGATTTGCTTTGTTCATCAAATTGACGAAGCAAGAAGTATATAGATTTGCAGGCAGTGTTGTTTCAAGTGTGATTGGATTGTTTTTGTTCATCAAACTGCACACCGAAAAAGAAGCGTCAGCGTTGACTTTTACTTTTGCAGTGTGTGGATTCGTTGAGCTCATCAACCTTACTCGGAAAGAGGTATGGAGATTTGCTTTGAGTATTGCTTCGGCCATAGTTGGATTGTTGTGTTACGCTCTGAGTTCCTCTTTCAACGACCTATTTGGAAAGTGGAACGCCTTAAAGATCATTCTTTATATGGTGTTTAGTCTTATTGTTTTATTCCTCGTTTGGTTTGCCAAACAAGTAAGTTTTCTTGGCCAACACAGAGGAGTTCCTGTGACATTCTTGGTTTGGGCGTCCACCACGGTGTACTCCTTCTACTCCGATAAAGCTTCGAAAGGGACACCAGACGCATACAGCGTGGTCTCCTGTTTTGCCTTTGCTATCATGTCGTTTTGCTGTGGATTCGAGGAATTGCTGTATTTCTTCTGTGGAGTTCTTACAGCGCAGTTGATGAAAACAAAGATGTTGTTAGGTGTTATGGGAATAAGTTTCAGTTATTTCCTAATTGCCACTGATAGCAATCTGATTGACGAACTAAAATGCCTTGCACTCCCACCGCCCAAGCAAGAGCTGTGGAGATTTCTGGGTGTTGCTTCTACTATAATTATTCATCTCTCCACCGCTCTCAGCCTCCCCGATCATTTATTCGGGGACTCCTTAAAGATCCTTATATGCGGTGCATGCATTCCTATGCTCTCTGGGCTCCTACTCACTTTGTTAAGCATTTCGAGGCAATCCTACTCATTGATAATCCATATCAAGGCTCATACAACAATCATAATGATAGTTTGGACTGTTGTAAGTGTTCTCTACCCGTTCTTATTAGACGATATAAAGAATGGAGATGTACACAAGTTGGTTTCTTGGGGTTCCCTTGCTGTGATGCAACATGCCATTCCAATGCCCACAATATACCGAATTTGCTGCTTCTATGTATTTAGCCATGCTTTTATTGTAAAACTAATGGCCATAAATTTCCTCTTAAGCTTTCTTGGACTTGCTTTTGCTCATTTTCACGTAATTTTCGATATTTATCTAGTCTATAATAATAAACCTCCACCTTTTGGAACTGTTGAAGAAGCTTCAGCACATTCTACTGGTGAAGATCAACCACAAGTTGTCTCTTCTGCGGTGGCTTCTCCGCAAGCCAGTCATGAAGATCAACCACCGCAAATAGTCATAGAGGAAGCTTCACCACAATCTACTGCAACTGCTTAATATATATAATTAATTGTATATTGTTAGAGAATCATTAGAATCAATTTAGATCAATTAGTATCGTCTATATTTATATAGTATATCTGTATATTAATTGTAGGATATTATGCCTTTATTACTATGATTCATTAGCACCTATAAATACTCCTTGTATATTGTACCTTTCAGCACACTGAATAATACACAGAAATATTCTCCTTAGCTTGGTCTCTTGTATCTAACATGGTATCAAAAGCCTAAGGTTTTTTTTTTCAATGAATTTTTGTTCATAGCCTTCTTGTTTTTCTCTTCCGATAGTGCCTCTTTGCTCTCGTTTTTCGATCTGTTTTTGACGTTTTGGTTCATCACCTCCGGCATCATCGTGTTCTTCTCTTCGTCAGCTTTCCAACGCCGCCGAGATCGCCGCCAGAAGCCACCGGACGCGCCCTCACGCGCCGCCGGAATCTTGCTGCCCACCTCAATTGTTTCTCCTTCCAGAAGTTTCAGCAACCGTTGGATCTCGGCGCCGATCGGACGATCCTCGCGCTCCCACATGTCGCGACACAATCCTTGTGCTCCAGTAACCCGCGAACGACCCGACCCGACCCGGTTGCCCACCCGCAGTCCACCTCATCGCCAATGTGGCCTGTCGCTCCTCTCAAGCGCCGCCACGTGTCATCGCTCCGCTGACGTCACTGCTGACGTGGCAGACAAGCGGGATCCTCCCTAAGATTTTTTTGTGAGCTCTTTCCGATTCTGCACTCTGATTTCTCATTTTCTGCTCTGAAATTTCCATTTTCTCTTCTCTCTTTGATCTTTGTGATTACTATCATGGAAAAGCCAGATGCTTTTGCTGCCACCGACAGAAAAGGTAAATTCTGTCGAAACTGTAACTATTCTGAGCACCTCTTCCCCGACTGTCCTTCTGTTGAATGTCGCACATGCCACCAGATAGGTCATATTAGCTACCATTGTTCACAACTGTTCTGCCGTTACTGCAAGCTCTCGGGACATTTAATTACTACCTGTCCTACTCACCCACCACGTCCTGATCCACTCAACTCGTCTCCCATCTCTCTATCTGATATTGCATCACTTCTCCAGCGTCTTCTCTCTGTTTCTAGTAATACCCCTGCTACTTTTTCCACCCCTTCAGGTAATTCTAAATGGTACTTTGACTTGGGTTGCTTTAATCACATGTCTCCATTGCGTAATATTTTCTCGTCCATGTCTACCACTACAAATGGACCTTCTGTCAATATTACAAATGGCTCCCTCTTGCACGCAACACACAAGGGTTCTATATCCCAGTCAACTCTTACTCTTCCTGATACTTATTATATTCCCAAATTAAACTTCAATCTTATTTCTGTTGGTCAACTTGTTGATCTGGGTTTTGAAGTCACTTTTTTCGTTTCTGGTTGTCGTGTACAGGATCCTCGGACGGGACAAATCATCGAGACTGAACGTAAGGTCGGAAGGTTGTTTAAACTCGAGAATCTTCATATTCCTCCTGTACCAAATCTCTATGCTGCTTCTTCTTTCTCTACCCTCCACTTATGGCATCAATTTCTTGCCAAACTGCCAAACAACCTACTTTATCTTTTTACAATAATTCATCTCTTGCTTGCTCTCCTTTTGATCTCATTCACTCTGATGTTTGGGGCCTCGCTCCCACTACCTCTATGGGCGGAGCTCGATACTTTGTCGTTTTCATTGATGATTATTCTCGTTTTACTTGGGTTTATTTGATGACTAATCACCATGAGTTACCTCAGATCTATATCAACTTTGCTACTATGATTAAAACTCAGTTTTCCAAGGTCATTAAGGTTTTTCGACGTGATAATGCTATGGAATACCGTGATTCCAAACTCTTAGCCTTTCTTGCAGAACATAGTACTTTGTCTGAGTTTTTTGTCCTGGTATATCTCAACAAAATGGTAGAGCTGAACGCAAACACCGTCACATTCTTGACTCCATCCGTGCAATGCTCCTTTCTTCTTCGTGTCCTGAGCGTACTTGGGGTGAAGCTGTTCTTACTGCTGTTCATGTTATCAATAGACTCCCTTTGAGCGTCTTTATCATACCTCCCCAGATTATAGTTCTCTTTGAGTTTTCGGTTGTGTATGTTTTGTTCTTCTTCAGCCTCATGAACATAGTAAACTTGAACCTCAGGCTTGTATGTGTTGTTTCCTTGGTTATGGCACTTAACACAAGGGTTATCGTTGTTGGGATCCTCTCTCTAAACATATTCGTATATCTCGTCATGTTGCCTTCTGGGAGCACCACATATTTTCTCGGTTCTCATCCTTTGAGTCCATTCCTACTACTCAATCACCTTTGTTTACTAACCCCAATGTTGATCTTTTTCCTAGTGATTATTCTACAGATTCTATCTCGAGTGACCCTCCACAGCCTCCTGTTCTTCCGCCTTCTCCATCTCCTGATGACTCCAGACCAGACGATGATCCTGCTCCTACCGTCATACCTCCTCCTCCCGCTCGTTCTTCTAGGGTAAGGAATCCACCTCCTTATCTTCTTGATTACCATTGCTTTTATACTATCCTTCATCAACATGAACCTAAGTCATTCAGAGAAGCCTCCTCAAACCCAAATTGGCAACAAGCAATGCAGGAAGAAATACAGGCACTTGAAAAAGCACACACTTGGAATTTGGTTGATCCTCCTTCTGATCAGGAAGTTGTGGGCAGTAGATGGGTATACAAGATCAAGACTCGCTCTGATGGCTCTATTGATCGTTATAAGGCCCGCTTGGTTGCTCAAGGTTGTACGCAAGAGTATGGTATTGATTATGAAGAGACTTTTGCTCATGTCGCTCGTCTTACGTCTGTTAGAGCTCTTCTTGCCATTGTCGCAGTTAAAAAATGGTCTCTCAGTCAGATGGATGTGAAGAATGTAATTCTTAATGGGATTTGAAAAAAAAAAAGTCTATATGAAACCACCTTCGGGATATCCTTGTCCTTCTAATAAGGTTTGTCTCCTTCGCAAGGCACTTCATGGACTTAAGCAAGCTCCTCGTAAATGGTTTGACAAGTTCAGTACTACCATATGCAGTCTTGGTTTTACTTCTAGTCCTCATGAGAATGCCCTCTTCATTCGTAAAAGTGAACGTGGATTTGTTCTTCTACTTTTGTATGTTGATGACATGATCATTACTGGGGATGATGTTGATGGTATCTCTGATCTCAAAGCCTCACTTCACCGTACCTTTGAGATGAAAGATCTTGGTTCTCTCAGCTATTTTCTTGGTCTCGAGGTCATCTCCACCGATGATGGCATCTATCTCTCTCAGGCTAAGTATGCTTCAGATCTTCTTGCTCGAGTTGGGATTACAGATAGTCGCACTGAGTCTACTCCTCTTGAGCCTAATGTTCGATCTACCCCTATGGATGGCACTGTTTTGGATAATCCGAGTCTCTATCGACAGTTAGTTGGTGGTCCTGTCTACTTGACTGTTACCCGACCAGACATCGCCTATCTGGTTCATGTACTTAGCTAGTTCCTGTCAGCTCCTCGTACTACTCACTATGCGGCAGTTCTTCGCATTCTTCGCTACATCAAAGGCACTCTATTTCATGGCCTTTATTTTTCTGCCCATTCCTCTTTGTCTCTTCAGGCTTACTCCGATGCTGATTGGGCTGGTGATCCCACTGATCGTCGTTCTACTACTGGTTACTGTTTGTTTCTTGGCGACGCTCTCATTTCTTGGCGTGCTAAGAAGCAAACGTTCACTGCTCGCTCAAGCACAGAAGCTGAGTATTGTGCCCTCACTGACGCCACTGCTGAAGTTATCTCGGTTCGTTGGCTTCTCGAAGATCTGGGTGCTCCTCAGTCGTCCCCTACTGATGTTTTTTGTGATAACCGCAGTGCTATTCAGATCGCCCATAATGATGTGCTTCATGAACGCACCAAACACATTGAGATTGATTGTCACTTTGTTCGGCAACGTATCCTTATTGATGCTGTTCGTCTCATCGCTGTTAGAACACTAGATCAGACTGCTGATATCTTCACGAAAGCTCATCACCCGACTCGTTTCCGGACTTTGTTATCCCAACTCAAGTTGGTATCCTTAGCTCCCACTTGAGTTTGAGGGGGGATGTTAGAGAATCATTAGAATCAATTTAGATCAATTAGTATCGTCTATAAAATAGTATATCTATATATTAATTATAGGATACTATGCCTTTATATCTAACATATATCATGCTTTTTTCTTTAACAATTTTCACTAATTTACAGTGTTAAGCATATATGAATTTTTTTTATAAAAAATCTCTATGTATATTAAAAAATTAGTATATATATATATATATATATATATATATATATATATGAAAAAGTACAGGAAGATGAGTTTAGTGAACAATGCAGATATGCATAGAGTAACTTCCTTTTTTTACTTGTGATTTCCATGATTTCGTAGGGGTGTAGTGTCTTTTTACTTTATTGGAGTCAATTTTAAAGTCCATTGTTCCCATTGTTTACGAAAGTCATTATCTACCTAACAATATATATATATATATATATATATATATATATATATATATATATATATTTCTAAGGGATAAGTATGATTTTGGTCCCCAACGTAGAGGCTGAAAATTTATTTTGTCCCCGACCTTTTTTTCGCTATAAAATGGTCCCCAAAGTTTCAGTTTGTTTTAAAATCATTCTTTTTACCAATTTTATTTTTTTATTATCAAATTACCCTTCATTAAAAAAATAATAAAATAAAATAAATATAAAATAAATAAATAAAAAAAGAAAGAAATGGACAGACAGAATCGGGGGAGGAAAGAAAGGGGGTGGGGCACGAGAAGGGGGAGGGAAGGGAAGAAGGGGGAAGGGAGAGAGCACCACTGCACCGCCGCACCGCCACACCGCCGCCCTGCCGCCTGTGATCTGCCACTGCTCCCTACACTAATAACAAGAGAGGAGAGAGCAAAGGGAGAGAGAAAGAGAAGAGAGGAGCGAATTAAGATAAAACAGGGTGAGGGGGAGGGAAAGGAAGAAAGGGGGAAGGGAAGCCGCCGTCCCGCCGCCGCCGCTGCTCCTCTTCCCTTCGCGCTAACCCCAGAGCAAACGCGACCCTCTCCCCTCCTTCTCTCCTTCCCTGTCTCGGACGATCTCCTCGAACCAGAGCTCACCGCCGGCGAGCCTCTTCTGCTTCACAATGGTGCAGCAACGTGGAGCCTCCCCTGCTTCACCACCACGCAGCAACGTGGAGCCTCCTTTTCTTCACCACCACCACCGCCAGTGAGCCTCCCTGCTTCCCCTCTCTTAGTCCCTGTCGCAGAAGGAATCAGAGCCACTATTGCCCGTTACTCTCCCTCCAGCCCCTTCCCGTCATGCCCAGACCGTCGGCGCTCCACCACTGCTTCCCCTATCCCCTCTTTTCTGTTTTCTATTTTCATAATCCAGGTTATCATTTTGCTTTCAATTTCTGTTTTTGGTTAGTGTTAGTTCCTTGATTTGATTCTGGGTTAGTTTAGCTGGATTTTAATTTTCTGTTAGTTGATTTTAGGTTATTGAATTGCTGAAAGTTGATGCTGAATTGTTGTTGTTGTTGAATTATTGTTGTTGTTTCTGAATTGCTGCTTAATTGTATATAAGATCCATGGTTGTTGTTGTTCTTTTGCATCTGGTTGTTGTTTCATTATTTTTTGCTTCTGCTGCTTTTCCGCTTCTGGTTGAGCTTGTTGTTATCCATTGTTGTGTTTTTGTTTCTGTGTTTGTGCATCTGCTGCTGGTTAATGTTGAGAAAGAAGATGGGTGTTGAGGAAGAAGAGGGGAGGGAGGGGTATTTTCGTCCGAAGGACGATTTTAAAACAAACTGAAACCTTAGGGACCATTTTGTAGCAAAAAAAGACTGGGGACGAAATCGATTTTCGGCCTCTACGTTGGGACCAAAATCATACTTATCCCTATTTCTAATGTATGATATAAATTTTTTATTAGTTAATCTAAATAATAAATGAAATCTAAAAGCTTTATAATTATCCTAAAGCATAGTTTTTAGGTAAAATTAAGATATAAATTCATTCATTGCTTAATTTTGAACATAAAGATAGCGTTTGGAAAAGAGATAGAGACTGAAGACTGAAAGACAAAAACTGAAATAAGTTTCAGTATTGTGTTTGGTGTAAAATTAAAGATAGAGACTGAAATAAGAATGAAATTCTAATTTAATTTGCACAAACGGTAAAGTTGGAATTAATTAATTGAAATAAGATATTTCAGTCTCCGTCTCCAAAAATTCAAGTCTCCTATGTTCCCACTTTTTGGAGGTACTGAAATATTAAAATTTTGGAGATAAAGACTGAAATTTTAATACCAATCTCTGGATCAATAAATATGATACTTAGTTCTAATCTCTCAATTTCCATCCCAGTATCTTAAAACAAATGCTACTGAGATATCTCTCTACTTTGGTATAGTGGTTATACACTTATCTGGTATGCATGAGATCTTAACTCCTAAGTCCGAATTTTATTAGTGTTATATAACCAACAACATCCACAAAGTCTTATCCAAATGGGTAAAATCAACTACATAAATTAAACGATAACAATAATATATTTATTATTCATAGAGCTCGTTTGACTATTTTGCATAGAGTCTTTTAGACCTTCTGATTATAATCAATTGTCCATCTTTAATTTAATCTATCTTTCGAGTTTTTTCCTAAATGTCCAAATGACCTAAAATAAATTCCACTATCTTTTAGACTTGAATATTTTGGAACACCAGTATTTTGGAATTATTGAACCAACCTTCATTAGTCCAACAAAAAAGAAATTTATGTGCAAATTCAACATTCATAATAAACAATTTTTTCTTTTTTTTATGTTTTTCTTATTTCTTTTTGCTCGTGCTTTTCTTCTTTTATTCCAAAATATGTGACTCATATTTTCTGTTAGGATAAAATTCTTTTCTAGATTTGATAGTTGTCATATAAAGTTGGTGAGTTGCGCATTTTTCTTTCTATATATATATATATATATATATATATATATATATATATATATATATATATATATATATATATATATATATATCTTTTATAATCATTAATCAATAATAAAAATACAATACACATTTTCATTCATTCATATTATTCTCTGCTTTTTTTTGTTCACTATTATGATATCAGACCCATTATGACTTTGTTGACACCCAAAATACAGTTAAAACTTTTAATCCTAATAATCAGTCAACACCATCCTCTCCTCCTTCTTCTTCATCACACACAATGGATATTTCTCAAGATCAATCAAGTCCCTATTATATACATCCTAGCGAAAATTTCATGTATGTGCTTGTTACTCCTATTCTAATAGGAAATAACTATCATTATTGGAGCAGATCTTTCACCATGGTAGTTATTTCCAAAAATAAATATGGTTTTTTCATTGGTACAATATATACCTTCACCACCCCTTCCTGACGATCCTCTCTTTCCAGTCTAAAAACGTTGCAATAACCTCGTTCTTTCCTAACTTTTTCATTCCCTTTTACCATCCATTACTCACAGTGTGATATATTTTAATACTGTTGTCTCTGTTTGAGTTGATCTTAAAGAACAATTTTTTCAGTCAAATCTCTTATGCATAGCAGAATTACAGGAAGTAGTTTACAGCCTAAAATAAGGTACACTTACCGTCACTAACTTCTATACTTCAGAAAAGAGAAAGGGAGAGGAGGGAGAGAGAGAAGGAGAGTGAGAGAGAGAGATCCTCTATTCTTGTTTCTGTGAATAATCCGTTAGTCCAAATATTGTGGACCCAATTCTCACATCTGTACTACCCATTTCAATCTGAAAAGGCAATAAATGTATAAACACATGAATTAGTTACATGATTGACCCATAAAAATAAATAAACAAATTGATACAAGTAATAATTCTTAGTAAATGAATATCAGTTGATCATGACCTGTAAAACTGGTTCAAAAAACAATAAAGGGCACCTCTACTAATTTATCTATATGTAAGTATTTTCTTTTATTGGGTAAATATTTTGAAAATGCTGACATCCAGTTATTTTGTCGATTTTTAACAAATTGATGGTGGTTCAATATCTAGTGATCTGGGAGCGAAACCTACTCCTCTGTGCGAGTACCAGTTTTCTAAAAGTGTATCAAAGCGTCTTTGATTAGACTAAATTTGAAATTAAAATAAAATAAATTTATGAATTGACAAATAAAACTCAGAAATTAAAGTTTTGAAAACTAAATCAACAATTTTCAAAGAAATTAATGGAAAACAATAAATTACTTTCATTTGAATCAAAGGACTTCAACATGTAAAATTTGAACGCAGAAAGATAAATTGAACAATAAAAGCAAAGAACACTTAAGAGATAAAATCAATTGAAATGTTAAATTTTACAGAAAAATAAATTGAAAGAATAAAGAAGATGGAAGGAACTCTACAGAAAAGTTACTCGATTGCAGACTCTGGGATGTGAGTGTGCTTGAGTGTTTTTCTGAATAAAAGTTCCAACCCTTTTCACTGAAATTTTCTAGTATTTATAAGCTAACCTTACATAACGTTAAATTGAATCACATTAATTACAATTAATTATAATTAAAATAAATTACAATTTTGAAACACAACCGCTCTTGGTAACTGTTCCCGCTACACGATTATAGATATTCCCCATGTGATTAATTATCCACTAACCTTCTCACTTCTTTGACCACTCGACCAAATCTCCGAAAGTCCTTCAAATTGAATCTCCCTCTCGACTTAGCTTCTTCGATTTCGACAAAGTAATTGGAAACAATTTCCGCGTCAGTAATTCCCAAACTTAGCCTCCTAAGCACATTTTCTCGAAAACCCATACTTGGTATTTTTCGATTTGATTATTTCTGATCGAAAATAACTTTTTGATCAACAAATTGCCCCCTTTGATTAATGTGGTTTCCTTTGGTATCATTATCGAAAAGCAAAGCACTTAATCCAAAAACGTCAGTTTTCAAATTAATAATAATTGTCATTTAAACCTTCTACTATCACCAGTCCACTCGACACGTCTCCCAAGAGTCACGCCTTCTCTCTCCACTATTCCATCTTCCTCAAGAAGTTATCTCTTTTTGCATTTTCTCTACAGTAACGGTTACAATAACACTTTAAATCTACCGTTCTTACCTCCATTTAATTTTCCTGAATTCCATCATTCTCTAAACTTTCTTTACAACCTTGAATCTCTTCACAAAACTTTTCAATCTGAGAATGGCTGGCTCTTCCTCACAAATCACCTCTTCTGACAAAGGTAAAGGCCATGCATCAATACCACTACCCCTACCAGCTCTTCGCATTCTCAATCAGATCGATAATGAAATCATTGATGATCCTTACATTCAGTCTAGTGATAATAGGATTTTAATTCCTTTCACAATCGGAACTGACACACATTGCTTCCTCGGACCAATTGAGTCTCTGGAAAAGGTGAACAGGAAGTCTCTTTCTTTCCCCAGTGGTGAAGGGGAAGATTTGCTAATAAACCAATCTTTCAATATTTCCCATTTTATCAACCAAAAGATGTTCAGGAACAACCCAAAAATCAACCCACGAGGATATGACTTTACAGCCTGGTACCGACGTCTCGAACCCACCAAAAGTGCCAGTTGGGGAGCTCTAGGGATTCACAAACTACTGAGACTCTCTCATTTTTCTTTGACTACACATCCTTAGATGATCGGGGCTGTTATATGCTTCTGGAATAGAACCACCAATAATTTCCACCTTCCTTGTGGAATGATTGGAATGTCTCTTCTCGACGTAGCTGCAATCACTGGACTTCCCATTAATTCACCAGATTATACTTCTGAAATGCAACCTGAACATCAATACAACGTTGTTCTGAGCAGCTCTTACAGTGAGTTCATCACCCAAAACATGGGTAGAGAAGGTACCAGAATCATCGATAATGAACATGTAGCTTTCCTGTTCTACTGGTTAAATGTAATTTTATTTTGTTCTCGTAGCGTCCAAATGTCAAAACTTTACCTCTCTTTGGCCATACTTCTCCACAAGGTAAAACTTTCAACCTGGCTAAGCTTCTTTTGGGGCACATCTTCGAGGAACTTGGCCAATTTGTTTGTGACCTACGAGATAACAAGATAATAAGTGCAGGAGGCCCTCTATGGCTTCTTCAATTATGGCTCAACGCCATCTTTGAGAATTTCATGACCAAATCCGAGAGTGGTCATACTGACAAGCAGTATATTGAAGGGTTTTGATTATCTACGTACAAATCCAATTTCCCAAATGCACAATCAGATGAGGATAGGTTTTGGGTTGTTTTCACCCTTTTTCATTCTTGTAAAAATTTTGAAAATGAACAACTGAATTTCACTCCTTTTTTGCGCCGCAACCGAGGCCCTGCTTGGTTAGATCGTTTGCTTTTTCCAAACTCAAATGAAGGAAGTGAACTTGCCAAACGAAGCTGGGCACACCTATTAGCCGTTCAGGTAATCCCCATAGGATTATCTTTACAGAAAAAAAGAAAAATTCAAGATAACTTTGTATGCTCCTCACCTGTCTGCCAGACAATTAGGATTTTCACAAGCCATTCCCAAACCTCAACCTCGAAATGATGACCCTTTTTGTCACTTCCTTCTGACTACCCAAGAAGACTTCGACTCTTGCCTCGCCATGAATCAACAGCGCAGGGATCGTTTTAATTTCATGGAGTATGAATGCAGTTCTTATATTACCAAGTCATGTGTTGAATGTTGGGCTGCCTATTATGCTAGGTACACTCGTACCTTAGAAGACATTCAACAAACTGCAATCCAAATCGCCCCTGTTGCCGAGAGTTCTCCAAAAAGAACTCAGAAAAGAAAAGTTGAAACTCCTCGATCACCACCAGCGAAAAGTAGGAAAACTCCCACTAAAACTTCTCGAAAGGTAACTTTATAATTCTTTTCTTTATTTAAAACATATTTCAACTTTTGTCTTTTAAATCACACTTAATTCTGGATTTCGTATTAGTTGATACTACTTTCATCAATTGAGAGTTCTGAGAAAATCGAACCGACCAACAAAGAAACTCCTGCTGTCTCTTCCCCATCAGAAGATATAATCAATTCTTATTTTGGCCCTCAATTGATCCGCAGGACCAAAACTTCTCAGGTAACACGATCGTCACTACAAACTTTACCTATTTTAACGTAAAATTTAAACTCACAAATGTGTACCTTTTTGTTCTAGCCTGCCCACGTCACTCACTCAGTCACTTCTGCTGAAGAACTTAACCCATTAATTTTGCCACAGCAACGCGGTCAAGAATAGTCAACGTCACACGACTCGATTCAATTTTTAGGACCCAGAGTAATTCCAGCCACTTTTCCACTTTCTTCTCACACAACACAAATAGTGGATCCAACATCCAATCCTTTGCAACATTCCCCAGCAGAAACTCAAAGTATTGAATCGACTTCACCAGAGAATCAGGTTATTCTTTCTGAAAAGAATCTAATAGTTCCTGACTCTGATTCTGCTTCCAAGGCTGCTGACACTACCAATTCAGACTCCTCCAAATCCAAGGTTTCAGAAATTCCACCAGAATTGCAACCAATACCTTCAGACTTGGCACAACTTTAGACTCCTCCAAGACCAAAACCAAGCACGTCAATTATCCCGACAACTCCATCTAGTGCTACCTTGGATGACTTGACTTCTATTTTGAATAAAATCATCCAGGAAACCAAAGTGCCAATACCTGTTCCAGTCATCTCAAGTCCAGTTTCTACAAGACCTCCAATCAAATTGGATCCTGATACTCAGGAACAACTTCGATCGCTCATCAAGTTCTTGGATCATCCTCCTGCCACATGGGTTAATAACCCAATCCTTAATCAACTTTTAACCTCTCTTTTAAGCTCCTCTTTTGAACTCCCAACCAATATTCCCAATTTTGATTTAATTAGAGGATTTAAACAACTCATCGAAGAAAGTGTCGCATTCCATTTTTAATTCCAAGAAATTGAAAATCGAGAAGCCACAGCCGTATCCAGAATTGAAAATTATCAAACAACTGCTTAACCAATCAAAGCTGCTTGTGACGAGTTTGATTTAAATATTGCCCGTGCTATTTCTGTCCAAGCCTTTCATGACCAAGAAGAAGTAAGGCTCGAAGTGGAATTGGCTCTAATTCAAGAACAACTCACTACTCTACGCCAAAATCGGACCACCTTGGCTAGACCTTTGGTTGTAGCTCAGCAAGAACAACATCTCCTTATCCAACAACTTGTCTCGATTGACACTGAGCGAGAGAAAGTCAAACAACAACTTGAGGAGATCCAAACTGATAAATCTAAACAAACTGGGATGCTCACAACTCTGGAAAATAAAAGGACAAAACTGAGCTCTGTTCTGGCTAAATTATTGGCGCCTTAAACTTTTATTTTTATTTTGTAATGACTTTTGTCTCTTTTAAACTTTATGCATGCTGAATTTTCTATGTTTGCCAACAATAGAAAAGTTTTAAATATTTTCCATTAATTGAGCTAATCACCTTTCCTGACTCGATATCTTTAATTTGATAAGTGTTTCCAGAATATGTCCCTATCACTTGATCCCAACTATGGGACCACTTACCAAGAAATCTTGATTTCTTTTCCATTGGTAAAATAACTTTCAAAACCAATTCGCCTGTTTGAAAAGATTTTCTAGAAATTCCAAAAGATTATAACTTTGAGCAATATTTTCTTTCTGTCGAATTATATTCTCTAGTGCTAAGATTCGCTCTGAATCTAACTCATTTAACTCGTCAAACATTGCATTCTAATAATCATCGATTGGCAAATCATTTTGTTTTGATACCCTCAAGGTATTCAAATTAATTTCCAATGGTAATACTGCATCATGGCCATACACCAATTTATAAGGTGAGGTTCCTGTCGAACCTCTTGGTGAATTTCGATAAGCCCATAACACTTGACTTAAAGTCTCATGCCATGTTCGAGGCCTATTCCCAATATGCTTTTTAATCAAGCCTATCAATATCTTGTTTGCTGCTTCAACTTGGCCGTTAGCTTGTGCATAATAAGGAGTCGAAGTGACCATATTAATATTCCTCGAAGCTGCAAAGTTTTTAATTCTTTGACTAGTAAACATAGTTCCTTGGTTAGTACTCAATGTCTGAGGAATTCCAAATCGATGGATAATATTTTCTTCAATAAAGTCAATTATCTCAGTTTGCCCAGCTTCTACTAATGGAATAGCCTCAACCCACTTCGTAAAATAATCAATAGCCACTAAGATAAACTTGTGTTGTCTTGATGAAGGAGGATGAATCAAGCCAATTAGATCCAAAGCCCAACCTCTAAATGGCCATGGCTTTATTATCGAATGTAACTTAGCTGCCGGAATTTGTTGTATCGAGCCATGTTTCTAACATTCCTGACATGCTTTTGTATAATCAATACAATCTTTTATCATAGACGGCCAATATATATGATTTTGATATAACACCCATCTCATTTTCCTTCCTTCCTGATGAGCACCACAAATTCCATTATGAACCTCACCCAGAGCAACATTCTGATCTTCTCGACCCAAACATCTCGACAAACTTCCATCAATCCCTTTTTTATATAACTCATCAGCCAATAAAACAAAGTTCATTGCCTGTAACTTTATTTTTCTATCAATTGCAGTATCGGGATCTTTCAAATACTGAGCAATAAGTTTTCTCTAATCAGAATCCTCCCATTCATCCATACACAGCACTTCTCTTTCACTTGCTGGCACTAAAATTTGATGGATACTAGAAAATTTTCTAATAGTTTCCGGGATAACCCGATATCTTGAAGCAATTTGGGCCAATTCATTAGCAATTTCATTATGAATTCTAGGGACCTTCTGAAAAGAAGTTAACATCTCCCAAGCAGTTACTAAATATTTCTGTAACGTTTCATTGTTACATTTAAACTCCTTTGATAACTGCTTTAAAACCAACTGTGAATCTCCTAGAATTTAAACCTCTAAAGCTCCTTTGTCAATTAAAATTTTGAGACCTAAAATTAAAGCCTCATATTCAGCGACATTATTAGAGCAAGGATACTTTAATTCAAACAAAAATTCTGATGGAACACCCTCAGGTGAAATAATAAGGATTCCAACCCCTGCACCATCTTTGTACTTAGATCCATCAAAATATAATTTCCAATAATTGACCTCTATATCAATAATATTTGCCCCCTGGTCATTCAGACCTTTCGAATTATCCACAAGAAAATCTGCAATGACCTGTCCTTTAACAGCTTTCGTTGGGACATATTGCAAATCGAATTTTGTTAATGCTAACATCCATTTTCCCAAACACCCCCTTAATATAGGGAAACTAAGCATATACTTAACAACATCAGTCTGCGCTATCACCTTTACCGATTTAGCCACCATATAACACTTTAATTTCATACAAGCATGATATAATGACAAACATAATTTTTCAGTCGGTGAATACCTTGTTTCGATATCAGTTAGGACTCGACTAAGGTAATAAACTGCGCGCTCATGCCCATTCTCATCATCTTGAGCTAACATACATCCAATCGAATTCTTAGATGCTGCAATATATAATTTTAAAGGCTTAAATGGACGAACATTCGTCATAATCGGGTCTTTGGCTAAATAAGTTTTGATCGAGTCGAATGCTGACTGATGTTCTGTAGTCCATTCAAATTTCGAACCATTCTTTAATTTTACTAGAGGCGCAAACACCCTGGTTTGATCTGAAAGATTCGAAATGAACCTTCAAAGATAATTAATTTTCTCCAAAAATGATTGTACTTCTTTTTTCGATTTGGGTGCAGACAAAGCTAATATTGCATCTGCTTTATTCTTATCGATAGCTATCCCCTTTTTATGAACGACAAAGCCTAAGAAATTTCCTGCCGATACACCAAAAGCACACTTCAAAGGATTCCTTTTCAATCCTTTTCTCCTCATAGTCAAGAATGCTTTTCTTAAGTGGTCTATATGTTGATTTACATAAATGGATTTGACCATTACGTCATCAATATATACTTCCATAAATTTTCCAATAAACTCATGGAAAATGGCATTCATTGCTCGTTGATATGTCGCTCCAGCATTTTTTAAACCAAAAGGCATAACCACCCATTCATACGTACCTAACGCCCCAAGACAACGGAAAGCAGTTTTAGCCACATCATCCTCCGCAATAAAAATTTGGTTATATCCAGAATAACCGTCCATGAAGCTTAGGATTTTGTTTCCTACTGCAGAATCGATTAACATATCTGCAATTGGCATGAAATACTCATCCTTTGGAGTAGCATTGTTCAATTCTCAAAAATCGATACACACCCTCAATTTTCCATTTTTCTTCATCACTGGAACTATATTCGACACCCACTCTACATAATGAGTGGTTCAAATGAATTTGGCTTTAATCAAGCGTTCTATCTCTTCCTTAATTTTCACATTGATTTCAGGAGCAAAACGTCTAGGGGTCTGTTTCACAGGTCGAGCATTGGGTTTCAATGCTAATCGATGTTCTACTAACAATCGATCAAGACCAGGCATTTCATGGTAGTCCCATGCAAAACAATCCTTAAACTCATATAACAAATCGATAAGATTAGTTCGAAAAGGAACAATAAGACCTTTACAAATATATGTAATTCGAAAATCATCATGAATACCCAAATTAACTTCTTCTAAAGGATCTTGAGATTCAAACCCCTTATAATGATCATCTTCAGTTGTACATTTTTCAAATCCCAAAGGTTCCAAATCATAAATACAATCAAAAGTAAAATCAATAACATCACGAGAAAGAGTAGAAACTTGATCTTTGATTGAATCATCATAACTTTTATTCTCTAAACAATGAGCCTCTGCTATTAAATCGACAGTCCGACTCATATCATTAACTTCATTACAAGTAATAGAAAGATTATTACTAGATTCGACTAGAGGTGTCGAATCAAACATATTACTACTAACAAATCTATTAATCCTGTCTGATTCAACTTTATCAGAAGAATCATCTTTATTTTCTAAATCTTGGAAATTATTTAAATAATTATGCAAAGTTACCAGGTAATCAGAAACTTCCTCAACCTGGTCCATGGTTCAGTCTTCGAGGCCTTCAAGAATCACAATCCCAACCTGTTGATTCATAGGGCATGTCTGGGTAGCACAACTTCACCGACAGTCCCTCCGAAGTCAAATAACAACCTTCAAAATTGTAAGGATTCAGAGATCGATCAACATTTAAAGGCTTCAACTTGCGATTACATATCCTAAAATTGGCATGCATTTGTTCGACATAAAAACTCAAATCTGCTTTGACAATTTCAGGCTTGCCTTCCTCAGTCCATAAAAGCACACTTTGATGCACCGTAGATGGCACCGCACCTACTCCATGAATCCAATCTCTCCCAAGTAAGGCATTATAATTTGCCTTCGATGGCACCACCACAAACACTGAGTGTCTCTCTGACGACCCCACCTTCACAGTTAAGGTAACCAGCCCTCTCGCTGGCGTGAAATTCCCACTAAAATCAATTACAGCAATATTCGTAGGGACCAACTCACTAACATGTTTCCCTACTTTTCCTAGCATCCTTTCAGGCAGGAGACTTATTACTGCCCCACCATCAATCAGTACCTTGTTTATCTTGTAGCCATTCACAACAGCAACAATGTGAAGAGGACGCAAATGAGACATTTTCTTTTCATTAGGGCAAAGGAAGACGCCTGGTTCATCTTATATGCGAATAAAAGAAAAAGCCTCTTCGTCTTCCTGATCATAATCCTCATCCGGATTACCTTCACACTCCCCAAGGTACTCGGTAAGGATTATCGAAATCGTCCCCACCATGTCATCATCTCCTTCGTCGAAGTATTCCTCATCGACATCAACATCTTTATGTTTATCTACCCCAGAAGACTGAGCGATTGCCTTCCCTCTGTCCATCTTGGCTGGTGATGGAATCTCTTTAGGATAAGTCTCTCCATCAGAAGGAAAGACAATTCGGGAATGCACCGAAGGAGTTGCCCCCTTGCTTGCTTCCTTCCCTGTATCAATTTAAAGTTTCTTATTCTGATGGAAACTTCTCTTTCCTCCTCTTCCTCTCGGGTATCCTCTGGCTCGTCCTCGAAAACGGCATACTGATTTTGAGACGGCGCTCTATGTCCCCATTGAGGATTGCGTCGATGTAAGTGATCACGCTTTTGAAACTCTTGACAGTTTCTAATCCACTGAACACCAATAGCCTGAGATCGGCTCAAAGGTGTATCCACATCATGTAGAGGAAATTTTGAACTAGAAGCTTCTACACGTCGAATTGGTTGTCTCTGACATGCTTGTTCCTCCCTGTGGGCTAATTCTTTCTTCATTCTTTCCTTTTCAAAGATTGTCGCCGCTTCAGCATCAAAAACAGCATTACACCGTGGACACAGAGATACATCCCGGTCTTTGATTTTTTGCTGAACCAAGAAGTCCAACAAACCATCCCCTATTCTAGGGTACACAGCTCTTATTTGTGACTCAAAATCATCAAGAGCCACATCAAAATCATAAGACATCCCCACCATATTCACTCCAAAGTAGGGTTCCACATAACTGGCATCAGTTTCGAAGGGATCTACATCAACCTTCATTTCCTTTTTGCCATCATCAAATTTCAAACGTCCTTCCATTATTGCCTCTTGAATCAAATCCCTGAAACGAACACAACTGTTAGTTGAATGACTTGTTACTTGATGAAATTTGCAATAAGGCTTTCCTTTCAAATCCTTCAAGGAAAGTAATGTTCTACCCTCAGGCAAAACCAATTGTTTATCTTTAAGCAACACATCGAAAATCTGATCAGATTTTGATATATAAAAACTATGTTTCTTTCCACTTTTAAGTTTTGAATCATTCGACTTTTCACTACCAGGGAGTTTTTTCAACAAAGAACAAACATATGGAGGGCCCTTCTTGAGTTCGGCCAAATCGACTTCTGTTTCGAAATCAATTTCCTCCTCTAAGGACTCCATGGTTACATAAGCAACCTTCTCCTTTCGAGTAAACGGTTTACTCTTCGACCTCTGTTCGATTCTATATTTTTCTTTCTCCTTTTTCATTAACTCAGTTTGCCGAACCTTTTCAGCCAAATGAGCCAAATCAGGAATATGCACATTAAGCAACTTTCTGTGCATATAGAATCCTAACCCCATAGTTGCTATTTTCACTATCTCATTTTTAGGTAATGTAACATAGCACCTACTTCTAGCATTTTTGAAACATATTAAATAATCATCAATGGTTTCACCATCTTCACGTTTCAAAGCTACTAAATCGGTAATTGCTACGTTCATTTTCCCTCGATAAAACTGAGCGTGAAAAGCAGTTTCCAACTGATTCCATGTTGTAATCGAATTTGGTCTAAGATTCGAAAACCATATAAATGCATCCTTCGTCAATGACGACGGAAAGAATTTCATTTTCAATTTTTCATCATTTGCTAAGTTTCCAATCTCGACCAAATAATGAGCAACATGTTCAGTTGTTGATTCTCCTACTTCTCCAGCAAATTTTATAGTTATTTTCGGATTTTTTACCCCTCTTGGCACTTCAGCCATTTGAATCATTTGGGGAAAAGCCGAGACAAAATATGGCTGATTCATAAAACTAACATTCAATCCAACCCGATTTAACACTTCTTCTATAATTCGGGTGACCTGATAACGATCACCACGCAATCCATGTAAAACATTATCAGCATTCTCATGTCGATGAACTATGCGAGGATTTTCTCGATTTGGAACATGATTTTCATTTTGAAAAATATTTTCCATCCCCTCATTAGTTCCTCGAGCATTATGCCTTTCACCTTCATCATAATCGACGATTCGAGCGATCCTCTCGACTTGTCTAGTAAAACGCTCGAATCTTGATTCATGATCGGCCATCATAGGATTCAGAATTGTAGTAATTTACTGAGTCAATAAATTAACCAAGTCATGATGACTTTCCTCCACTTGTTGTCGATACGCTGCCATTGAACTCGCAGCATTCGAAGTGGAGCCCACATGATACTCACGAGAATACTCAGAGTATTGTTGTGGGTTTTGCATAATATTTACTCCATTTGCATTGCCAAAATGGATAGGCGGGACAAACCCACCCACCGGTGGGGTGTAACCAGCAGGAAGACCATAAGGGGGCCAACCAGCGGTTAATAGAGGTTGAAACGGTGGCGCAGGGCCACGTGGATGTGTATTACGTCCAACATTTCCAGTTTGAATAGTCGTGACGACTATGCTTTCAGTTCCGATTGCACCTTCCGAATGTGAAGACACGTCGGCTTGTTGTACGGATACCAGTATACTATCATTGGTGGAAAAACCACCATTCACATTTGATAATTCATCAGCCATGTGAATGATCTTCCCACTTCGCAATCGCATACACTAAGAAATTACTAGAAAGTAGTTATTTTTGACACACTTCGACTTAAAAACTGTCCCACCGAGCGTGCCAATTTGTTTTGTTGATTTTTAGCAAATCGATGGTGGTTCGATATCTAGTGATATGGGAGCAAAACCTACTCCTCTGTGCGAGTACCAGTTTTCTAAAAGTGTATCAAAGCGTCTTCGATTAGACTAAATTTGAAAATTAAAATAAAATAAATTTATGAATTGACAAATAAAACTCAGAAATTAAAGTTTTAAAAACTAAATCAACAATTTTTAAAGAAATTAAAGGAAAACAATAAATTACCTTCATTTGAATCAAAGGACTTCAACATGTAAAATTTGAACGCAGAAAGATAAATTGAACAATAAAAGCAAAGAACACTTAATAGATAAAATCAATTAAAATGTTAAATTTTACAGGAAAATAAATTGAAAGAATAAAGAAGATGGAAGAAACCCTACAGAAAAGTTACTCGATTGCAGACTCAGAAATTCCCTGGGATGTGAGTGTGCTTGAGTGTTTTTCTGAATAAAAGTTCCAACCCCTTTTCACTAAAATTTTCTAGTATTTATAAGCTAACCTTACATAACAGTAAATTGAATCACATTAATTACAATTAATTATAATTAAAATAAATTACAATTTTAAAACACAACCGCCCTTGGTAACTGTTCCCGTTACACGATTATAGATATTCCCATGTGATTAATTATCCACTAGCCTTCTCACTTCTTTTACCACTCGACCAAATCTCCGAAAGTCCTTCAAATCGAATCTCCCTCTCGACTTAGCTTCTTCGATTTCGACAAAGTAATTGGAAACAATTTCCGCGTCAGCAATTCCCAAACTTAAGCCTCCTAAACACATTTTCTCGAAAACTCATTTGATATTTTTTTATTTGACTATTTCTGATCGAAAATAACTTTTCGATCAACACCAATCATATTTAATCGTAAGAAATATGCCTATCTCACCATAACAATCTCTAACTACTGTTATTACTCAACAAAAGAATTAAAGAACCCCATTTCTAATTAATTAATTATAGCGGTCAATTCCTTCCCTTGAAATATAGAAAGCACTCATAATTGTGAGGAAATCAGATGCAATCATGCAATGAAAAGAAAAAGTAGTTTGTAGTTTGTTGCTGAATAAATTTAGAGCACTAATAACCAATATAATATGGAACTGGTTAAAGTGGTAAGTGCCTTATTCCATTAAATGGAGGCCTCACAGTTTGGGTCTTAGCCGCTTAGGAATGAAAAAAAAAAAATCCTAAATTACTCTAATTCAGTGTCTAAAGACGTAATGTCTCTGTCTATATCTCATATACTAAATACAATTTTGTGTTTTTGCGTTCTATGCTTGTAAACAAGCATAGCTTTAGCGATGGAAAAAAACCTTGGGAGACATCGACAGAGTCAGGTCGAGTCAAATAAAAGGACATGCCCATTGACAGTTCACATTGCTCCTCAGGCATCTCAAGTGGCTTGCAAACTTCAGTTCTGCAATTGGATAGGGTCTGATTTTTCACAGAAGAGAAAGCCTTTTTAACAATAATATAAATTGGAAATTGGACAATGTTTCACAAAATCAATCAAGCTAATGAATACAAAAACACAGGTCAAATTCCAATGAGACTATAGGAAGAGAAGAAATGAGAAATATAACATTGAAATGGAAACGATCCAGTAAATAAGAAATTAGATCATTTTAAGTTTCGGACATAGTATAGAAGCTGTCACCTTAAAGTTCTCTGGAGTTGAGGTGTAGTCAGGCCTCCCTATTGTCATCAAGCCGGAGAACACGAGGTTCGGACAGCTCAATTTTACATGTTTAGCAAGATCAACACGATTGGAAGGATCAATACCAGATTTGGCTGCAAAATTATGAAATCACTTAGACAAGTTGATATTACGTTATTATGTAAGAATAAGAGAAGAGAACCATAATTTGTTTATTTACATTTAGATAAAGTTAGAGAACTATTGTCAAGAAGTCCCCGATAAAGTAATTCAAGAAGGATATGATGCATTTTGAAAAACAAATAATAATGGAGCAGCTGCAATTCTCCAATCTAATAGCTGCTGCAAACTAAAGAAATTTTACCAATATGAAATTATAAGAAAAGAATAAATATCAGTTAAAATGCAGTACAAATAACCCAGGTTTAAAAAAGGCTCTGAAATAGGAAGAAGACAGGTTCACAAAATTTCAGAGATGCAATAACTAAGACTATGCACAAGAAGAATTTTGAGAAACTCATTTAGTTTATGCCAAACTGACATTCTTCTCCACTTGTATCTACTTCCACCAAGACTTCCAGCGGATTTCTTCCAAGGGTTGAAACCATATGGTCAAGTTTATTTGCCACCTGCCAGTCAAAAGGTACAAGAAAAAACACAAAAAAATTGTCAATTGGCAATCGCGTAGTTAGAAAAATTCACAATTCAAAATTTAACTATTATTCATAAAATATAGACCTCATCAAACGAACACACATGAAAATCAACTTATTTTGACTCCAAGTTTACAAGCATAAAGTAGAATAAACAATGGATTCATACCTCCAAGAACTACACCAGAGATTGATTATACAAGTCTTTCTTTACCTTCTGATTGTCGACATTCTCGCTCAAGGCCAAATTTGGAACTTGTTACGGATCGAACCTGTGGATCCTCCACCCGGAAGTCCCTAAACCCGGAATTTCGGGTCGGACCTCTTCCTCCTTTTGGAAGGTCCAAAATCGGCCTACTAAATCCTCTAACCAATATTTAAATTCAAATATTTCCCTATCTTGGCCAAATAAGATAGGATAAGATGAACTATCTCCACCTATATAAAGAGAGCCCCAGACTCCCTCAGGTATGTCACTCATTCCACTCCCCTCATACTTCTTATATCCATTTTGACTTGAGCGTCGGAATATCTTTGTAGGTACCACCCCCTATTGCTCCGATCAGATAATCTGGCGACCGCCCCGACTCACAAATCCCCGATCCAACTCACAACCCGTACCAGAGACATCTTGTACATTGGCGCCATATGTGGGGAACGCAACGTCGTGACGGCATGGCGGATGACCCCGAGGAACAATCACCAAGCCATCATAACTCACGCACACAAAGCCCAACTCCCGAGCATCGGGAGACCTCCCCCCCCCCCCCAAACCCATGGAAAGATAACAAGCGCTGTTCGCCAATCAACCCCGCAGCAACCAAAAAAAGACAATCGTCCACCACCTGAGACCCGAGCCCCCGACAACCTGGAAGAAAAGACAGTCCATATAATCTAAGATTTCTGCCTTTGGGTGCAAGACCTCGAGGGCCGAGTCACGACCAAAGAACGGTATCACGCGGAACACGGAAGCCACGCGATTTCCAGAACCTGATCCCACCGTGAAACCAGACACAACAAGTCACCTGAGTGGCGACACAACAAAAGACACGATCGTAGCGTTTTCTGAAACCCAGAACGCCATCACGAAGAAGACGATCGACAATATCGGGAGGCTACGCGTACAAAAAACGAACAGATAATAATGGGAGCCACCCCTTTCACCGAAAAGATCCTAAGAGCAAAGCTTTCCAAGGGCTTCAACAATCCCACGGACATGAAGTACGATGGAACCAAGGATCCCCAGGAACATCTAACGGCCTTCGAAGGCAGGATGAATCTGGAAGGGGCCGCCGACGCGGTCCAATGCAGGACCTTCCCAGTTACCCTGGCTAGACCCGTGATCAAATGGTTTAACACCCTTCTAAACGGCACCATAGCCAACTTTCACGATATTTCGATGAAATTTATGACCCAGTTCACCACCAGAATCACCAAGGCCAAACACCCCATCAGCTTGCTGGGGGTCACCCAAAGGCAGGATGAATCCACGAGAAAATACATGGACCGGTTCAATGACGAGTGCCTAATAGTCGACGGACTAACGGATTCAGTCGCAAGTCTCTGTCTGACCAATGAACTCATGAACGAAGACTTCCGAAAATATCTCACCACCAAATCGGTTTGGACCATGCATGAAATTCAAAGCGTCACAAGGGAATATATAAACGACGAGGAGGTGAGCCAAGTCGTAGCTGGCAACAAATGGCAAAACGGCAACGTGGCACCTCGTCAACCCCCTCCCCCACCACCAAGGAAAAATCAAAAGGAACACTCCAAACCGGCAAACACCAACTGACCCCCTAGAATAAGAAAGTTCTCAAACTACACCCCCCGCCAGCCCCCATCACAGAGATCTACCATCAAATAGCAGAACGAGGCATCCTCCCGAAGGCCCGACAGCTTAAGGAGAGGACAGGCGGCAACAAGAGCCTATATTGCAACTACCACCAGGGATACGGACATAAAATCCAAGACTGTTTCGACTTAAAGGATGCCCTCGAGCAAGCCATCCGAGACGGCAAACTCTCCGAGTTCACTAAATTCATTAGAGAACCGAAACGTGTGGAGAGGGACAGATCACTAGAGTGCGAAGAACGCAACCCAAGGACGCAACGACAAGCACCTCGGGAGAGTCAAAAAATGGATCCCACCATAGTCGTAAACGTCATCACCGGGAAAGACGCTCCAGGAAAATCGAAATCAGCATTGAGAAAAGACCTCAAAATCCTGGCCGTTAGGAATCAAGCTCCGGCTCCCACCGCCACAAAAGCGATTACGTTCTCCCCAGAAGACTGCCAACACGGCACCTCGGCAGAAGACGCCCCGTTCATAATCTCTGCAAAAGTTGGGACAGGGCTGGTCAAAAGAATACTAGTTGACACCAGAGCAGATTCCAACATCCTCTTCGGGGGAGCTTTCGACAAACCCAGGCTCCGAAGCGAGAACCTACAAACCCGCCGTATCAGGGTAACCGGGCTCGTGGATAAATTCCTTAAATCGGACGGCTCCATCGTACTTCCCCTCACCATCGGAATCGGAAGCCAAAGAAAGACCATTCTCTACGAGTTTGTCGTCCTCAAGGACTCCACCGCCTACAACATCATCCTCGGGAAAAAAAAAACCATCAATGACCTCTCCGCGGTCATCTTTACCAAATTCCTACTCATGAAGTTCCAAGCCGACGATGGCACGATCGGCACAATCCACGGAGACCGGAAAATCGCAGTAGAATGCGACAATAAAAGCTTAGTGATAAACCCTAATTTTATGGTTTATCTTGTGTTGAATTTAGTGGGTTTTATCAACTTATTCCACATTTATTCAATGAAATAGCATGGTTTTGTAAATTTCTCCTAAATTGTGCTTAAGAGTGAAAACATGCTTTTTAGGCCTTTAAATTGCTAATTTTAATTCACTTTAATCCCATTCGATGTATTGATATGTTTGTTGAGTGATTTCAG
This sequence comes from Arachis hypogaea, assembly GCF_003086295.3. Taxonomy (NCBI): domain Eukaryota; kingdom Viridiplantae; phylum Streptophyta; class Magnoliopsida; order Fabales; family Fabaceae; genus Arachis; species Arachis hypogaea. The sequence goes on along the minus strand of NC_092046.1, from coordinate 11,041,255 downwards.
GTTCATAAGGCAAGGATTGGATGGAAGAAGTGAAGAGAAAACTGAAAAGCATACAAAGTGGAGAATTCATGAAGAAATGAGCATTTGGAGGATTTATGGCCACGCGCACGCGTCACCGACGCGTACGCATGAGAAGGACATTTTCAAGGCCACGTGCACGCATCACCCATGCGTACGCGTGAGGTGGAAATTTGCCAACGACACGTGTTGAGTTAAGAAATTAACTAAATTAATTAGTGATGACAAACATTATTTTATTGGGCAAAATAAATAATTAAATCTTAATTATTTATAATTATATGCTGCTGATTATTTATGATGATATGTTGCAGGCCAAAAATAAATATAATGCAGCAGCAGCCCAAGTGAATGAGAGAAACATATAAATAAGGCAGGTGGGCTAAAATGCAAACGAAGCCCAAAAGAAACAAAGAATACAAGGCAACGGGCTGAATGAAAAAAGATCCGATCCAAGCCCAGTTCGTTGCCTCTCTCATTCAAACTCTTCCATCTTGCTCTCACCCAAAAGCAACGTTAACCTGTCCCCTCTTGGTCAGAACTCAGAAAAAGGAAAGAGAGAACTTCTTCCCTAAGCTATTCACTAAAGAAGCAAGAAAGAGAAGATTAAGCAAATGATAGAAGTCTAATCACCCATCATCAATCTATATCAAGAAGAGGTCAGAAGTTAAAGGTGATTTTCATTTTCTTTTACATGCATCTCATTTTCTTCTCTTCTTCCCAACACTCTGCCATTCCAAAAATGGGTTACAAGAAAAAGTTGATTTCTGCTCTAATCTGCTGTGTATCCACGGTCACAAGTGTATCTTGGGGACCAAGTTAGTTTTCAATGGCTGAGATAGGGTTTTACCATTGGAAACATCTGTTTATGATGTCAAATGTCTTCGATCAAGCAAAAAGGAGACAGCTTGGAAATCCCTAATTTGGGGTAAATGAAGAAAGAAATCTCTGTTCACCATTGCTGTACATCAATGGTCAAGATTATTTCTTGGGGACCAAGAAGTATCTCAAGGGTTCAGATCTGAGTTCACCATTGAAAATAATTTTCTTTGCTTCCTTGAGGCTTTCGGTCAAGCAAGAAAAAGTCAGACTCAAATTTCTAATTTGGGGATTAACTGGAAAAGTGACGTGGTAAGCTGGAAGCACACAGCTCAAGAAGTTGACCTAGGGAGAGCAGCTCAGCAACAACATGCAAGGAGATAAAAGAAAATTTTCTGTTCATTCAGAAGCAAGGAGAGAAAACCAGAGTGTGAGAATAGTGTTCTGCAAAGAAGTTCCTCTACTTGGATAATGCTTTCTTTCAAAGAAGCATTCGGCCAATACTGAAGAACTGTATCTGAGGTTTGTGAATCTGATTTTGCACATAGCTAAGAGGCTGCTAATGAAGTCAATCTCCTTCATATTTTACAGATTGTAATGTACTTTTCAATGTTTATCTTTCTGTAATTTCTTGTGAGAAAAGACATTGTGAGGAAACTCAAGTAAAAGCCATGAGTGGAAAAAGGCTGAGTGAAACACTTGAGAGAAAAGCCTAGAGTTATTTTCTGATTTCTTTAGGTATGTCTATGTCTTGTATCTTGTACCTGTGAGGTATTCCTTTCTTAGTTGGGTTAGCACTAAGAGTGAATAGTTAGGTATTAGCATAGCCAATGTCAAGTTAGGTTAGAACTTGAGTGTGAAAGGATTGGGTCAATCCTGTGGAATTGGTGTATGTAATACTGTTAACTATAGTGGAAATTCCTCCATTGTTGTGGAGGAGACTGGACGTAGGTTGCATAGCACAAGGCAACTGAACCAGGATATATGCTGGTGTTAGCTTTTCTCTTCTCTACATTGTTCTATTTTCTGATATTCATGAGACAAAAATAAATTGTCTCATAAATTTCCGCTGCTGAGTTTAAACAGAATCAGAATTGAAAGTTTGTTTGAAAAGGGTCATAACAGCAACTAAAAGAAAGGCATAGATTCAACCCCCCCTTCTCTAAGCCTACCACAACCTTCAACACGCACGCGTCATCCATGCGCACGCGTGACGTTGGTCAGGTGACCTCATTAAAATGAATACGCTGGGGCAATTTCTGAGCTTTCCAGGCCCAAATCCAACTCATTTCTGGGGCTATTTCATGCAAAATTGAAGAGAGAACAAGGGGGGAGCAATTATATTAGTGTAGGAAGCATGCCTTAAGTTAGTTCTAGAGAGAGAAGCTCCCTCTTTTCTCTAGAATTAGGGTAGAATTAGGTTAATCTCTCTTAGATCTAAGCTTAATTTCTTGTTTTCATCTTGTTTTTTTTTTACAATTTCTTGTTATATTGTCTTGATTTTCCTATTTCTTCTTGTTAATTTCTCATTTTGATTACTTTTATGTTCATGCACTCTTGTTGATTTTAATTTTCTTTAATACAATTTGAGGTATTTCAAGTTTAATGTTGCTTTCTTGAGTTATTATTATTATTTCCTTGCAATTGGTAGTTGTTAGATTTTATAGTTCTTGTTATTTTACCATGCTTTCCTTTTATGCCTTCCAAGTGTTTGACAAAATGCTTGGTTGGTGTTAGAGTAGATTTTTGAGTATTCTTGGCTTGGAAAGAGAAATTAGGCAATCTTGAGTCATTAATACCCAACTCATGTTGGTGATATAAAGTTGTTAGTTAATATTGTTTTCATTGACGCTAATCTCTTGCTAATTCAATTAGTGAGTTGATTAGGACTTTTGGATTGAGATTAACTAGTCTTATTTGACTTTCTCTCAATGTGAAGATAACATTATACCTTCTTTCGATGTTGGAGATGACGAAATAGGATTAGCTCTTGTTAATTGTTGTATGATAATTAATGACTAGGATAGAAAGCCTAGATTATCAATCCTTGCCATGAATGTCTCTCTTTATTACTTGCTTTCTTTAGTTGTTTGACTTCATTTCTTGCCTTTTTAATTTCTTGTTTTATCAACCCAACCCACTTGCATCTCATAACTAATAATTGAGCACTCGATTGTGATTCCTAGGGAGAACGACCCGAGACTAATACTCTCGATTATCTTTATTGGAATGGACTTGTGACAACCAAAAATTTAAACTTTGATTGAGTATTATTTATTGGTTTGGAACTATACTGGCAACGAAGTTATTTCCTGTTACCGAGAAGAAATTTTAAGCTGACGGTTTTACTCTTTCACTTGGCTCTCCGCAAAAGGTCCCGAGACGCGGCGGGTGTCTTTTTTGCCGACCTCGACGCCCGCCAGGACCACCAACCCCGACCGAAACCTGAAGGAGACATGGAGAAACTACAGATAGGGGCTCAGAAAGGAGGAGTACATGTTCATCAACAGGAACTTACCATACGACCTAAAGAAAGACCTGATAGACCTCTTAAAACGAAACAGGAACTTGTTCGCATTCACCCCTGCTGATATGCCGGGCATAGATCCTGACCTGATATCTCACAGATTAACTGTGGACCTGAAGGCCAAGCCTGTAACCCAAAGAAGACGAAAAATGCCTCCAGACCGAGCAGTCGAGATCAAGAAACAAGTTAAAGTCCTCCTTGAGGCGGGCTTCATCCGAGAGCTACCTTACAAAATCTGGCTGGCCAACGTCGTATTAGTGAAAAAAGCAAATGAAAAATGACGAATGTGCGTTGATTACACGAACTTGAACAAAACTTGTCCCAAAGACGCCGTTCCCCTTCCAAACATTGACGGACTCGTCGACGCCGCATCGGAGAACCAATACCTCAGTTTCATGGACGCTTACTCCGGGTATAATCAAATATCCATGCACCGGCCCGACGAGGACAAAACTGCTTTGGGATTAGCCTTAGGAACTCGAATCCCATTGATTTTATCTCTGCTAACTTCACTTCAGCCTGGTTTCTTTCCAGATCTCTCATCATATAAGCTATGTAATAGGGTGAGTACTTTGACTCCAATAATTTCTGTCAACATAGGAAGCAACGACCATAAAAAGGAAATAGAATCACAAATTAAAATAGAAGCACATAACAGTGAACAATGTAGTACCTTTTTTCTCATTTGGCAAGGTGATTTCAACAGCACACAAATAGTTAGGTATATAACCACTCAATTTTTGACGAGCGAGATTTGCATTTGATTTGGGAAGGATCGGTATTTAAAGTAGTTCTGGAAAAAGGCTAAATTAAATGTATTTAGGAGCGAAATAAGTCAGTTATTCCCTTTTTAATAGATGCTACCCAGTATTTTTATTTTATTTTATTTTATTTTAGTTTTTGTCTTGGACGCATTGGAATAAGAAGAGAGAGTATATTGTCTAGGAAAGGAGAAGAAAATGTTATAAGATTAGCAAAATTTATTATTTTTTATCAGTAGTTAACAATTAATGTTTAAAAGTGTGAATTAAAAATATATTTTTAGATTTTTAGACTAAAAAAATTAAATTGATAGCTAAAAGTGCTGCTGAGTCTTAAATTTTTTGTATTATACATGGACAAATAGTGATCATATATTTGTTATATTTTATATAAATTATTTAGATTTATAAGGATAATTTGTTATTTTAATTGACTAAATTTTTTATAATAAAGATTTATCATAATAATAATTTAAATAGTATTAGAAATAAAATTTTGAATATTTTATTTAAATAATATTATCGAGACGTTCTACATAGTGATTTACCAATTAGAAGTTCAACCTATGATGTACGGACACTGACACAAATACGGGACACGACACGGGACGCGCCGACATACGAATTTTAAAATTTTATAAGATACGGTAACATGCATATATATAAAATATAAAGTATTTTTTAGATAAATTATAATGATATTTTGTTAATTTATTGATATTAAAACATAAATTAATTTTTTAATTATTTTTAATGTCTTATTTTAATTATAAAAAGTATTTAAAATATTTTTGTTTTAATAAATAATAATATTACTATTTCTAAATTTATTTCAATAATACATGTTAAGAATAAGTCTGGACTCGTTGACACGTGATGGTATTTAAGTGTGTCCAAGCGTGTCTGGAGTATAATTTTTTTTATTAAGAGACGGTTGGACACAGCAGACACACGTGTGGAACGAGTGTCGATGAGTGTCATATCTGAAATATGTTCGGCACGTAGATACGACAATTCAGCAAAATGTTTATTTTTCATAGAGTTCAACCAATTTAACCGTGATTCAACCGAAATAATAAAAATAAATATATTCTAATATGAATATTAAAAATATACAAATAAATACATGTATAACACCAATTAAAATCTTATAATCTCATTTAAGTATATAAATAGATAGCACAACAGAAAAATTAAATAAATTAACAACTCGATTAACAATTAATTCAATTAACCATTAATTAACTAACCATTATAATTTAGTGAATTTACAACAACAATAAGCTAAATCCAACAACAGGTCACAACAATACTAATTAATTACTAAAAGTCTAAAGTCTAAACAAGCAGCGAGCTCAACCGAATAACTAATTAACTACTAAAAGTCTACAGTTTAAACAAGCGGCGAGCTCAACCGAAAAAAATAATTGGTCACAAGAAGAGAGTATAATAGTTAAATATGAAAGAGAGTATTAGGATTATCCGTCTTTAGTTGGGATTCCCCTCTCTTAAAAATACTTAATTAAAAAACGGTCAATTTTCGATTTGGTTCGACTCACTCATTTTTGCCAACTTTTCGATTTGTCACTGTTAAAACAAACGGTTTTGATTAAAAACCAAACCGACTTGGCCAACAATTCTCGGTTCGACCGATTGAACTGACCGATTCAATTTAGCTTCCAAAGCTATGGATTTTACTATGCTTATCACCATATATAAAACTGTTGACAAACAAAGTTTAAGCAACATGATAGCTGTTGCACTTAACTCCGCCTATGTTATACCTGTGGTACATAACCGGTCCTAAATCCGAATAAAAGAGGAGGGCTGTGTTAGGTTTTCGACAGCCAACATAAAAATTTAGTCAAATCTTCATGATATGAATCAAAGATGTTATTGCGCTAAAGCTAGGTCGTTGCCCGGAAGCAACGTGCTGTATGGCTCGAGTACAGTGTCAAATGAGCAAGAGCCGCTGCATCGGTGTCCGGATGTAGTATTAAATGAGCAAGGATTTCCGCGTTTTCGTGAACGGACAAGAGTAAATACGCTAGTTCACAAAGTAAAAGGTAAAGGTCGGAACGATAGAAGGTTGAGATTTGGGACATGGAACATAGGTACTCTAACAAGAAAATCCATGGAGGTGGTGGATACCATGACAAGGAGGAAGATTAACATCATGTGCCTACAAGAAACAAAATAGGTTGGTGCCAAGGTTAGGGAGTTGAATACTTCCGGATTCAAACTTTGATATACAGGAAAGGTGAAGAATAGGAATGGGGTAGGTATTGTTGTTGATAAATAGTGGAAGAAGGACGTAGTGGATATCAAGAAAGTGGGAGATTAGATCATCTCTATCAAACTTGTGGTGGAAGGAGGTACTTTTCATGTGATTAGCTCCTATGCACCGCAAGTGGGTTCGGACGAGTAACACAGGATAAGGTTTTGGGAGGATTTAGAGAATTTGGTCCAAGACATACCTTCGGAAGATAAGATTTTCTAAGGAGGAGATTTAAATGACCATGTTAGAAGAGAAGTGATCGGGTATGGAGGTATTCACGGAGGCCATGGTTTCGAGGTGATCAATACTAAGAGTAAAACTATTTTGGATTTTTCCTCAACTTTTGACCTTCTCATCGCAAATACATGTTTTAAAAATAAAGACGAACATCTTATATCCTATAAGAGTGGCATGATAAGCTCTCAAATCGACTTCTTCTTGTTGAGGAGAGTCGGCCGAAAATTTTGTATTAATTGTAAAATTATCTCAGGAGAGAGTTTAACAACACAACATAGGATGTTCGTCATGAATTTTCGCGTTGAGAAAAAGTGGAGGGAAAGACATCATACGAAGAACCCAAGGACGAAGTGGTAGCGGATGAAAGGTGAGGAACAAAGAAGCTTCCTAAGACAGGTAGGAAAAGAGGCAAAATTGGATGGAAATGAAAGCGCGGAGATGTGGAGGGAGATGACAGAAGTTATTAGAAGAATAGCAAAAAATAGTTTTGATGAATCTAAAGGGATAGGACCAAGAGACAAGGAGTCCTGGTGGTGGAACGCGAGTGTACAAGAAAAGATAAAGGTAAAAAGGAAGTGCTTTAAAGAGTGATCTTTGTGCCGCAATGCAGATAATTGGAAAAAAATATAAGGCGGCTAAGAAAGAGACAAAAGTGATTGTAAGTGAAGCAAGAACAAGAGCATATGAGGGTTTCTACTAGTCTTCAGGCACGTAAGAAGGAGAAAAAGGTATATATAGAATCGCAAAGAGTCGTGAAAGAAGAACGAGAGATTTGGATCAGGTTAAGTGTATAAAGGATAAAGACGGAGAGGTGCTGGCTCAAGAGGAGAAGATTAATGAAAGGTGAAAGAGCTACTCCTACGAGTTATTTAATGAAGGATAAAAGACTCTTCCGAACCTTGGTCGGTTATACATGAGGGAAGAAGATCAAAACTTTGACTACTATCGAAGGATTCAAGAATTTGAGGTAAAAGAGGCTTTAAAGCAGATGAAAAATGGCAGGGCAATAGGACTTGATAATATCTCGATTGAAGTTTAGAAGGGCCTTGGAGAAAAAGGTATCAATTGGTTAACCAAACTTTTTAATGAGATTTTAAAGTCAAAGAAGATGTCTGATGGCCGAAACTATAGAGGGATCAAGCTCATGAGTCATACCATGAAGTTATGGGAAAGGATGATAGAACGGAGGTTGAGAAAAGAGACACAAGTAACAGAGAACCAATTTGGTTCTATACCAGGCAGATCTACCACTAAAGCGATATACCTGTTAAAAAGGATGATGAAGAGATATTGTAATAATAAAAGGTATCTATATATGGTGTTTATTGATTTGGAAAAAGCATACGATAGGGTGTCAAGGGAGGTCTTATAGAAGGTTTTAGAACAGAAGAGAGTAATGATCGCATATATTCGTGCAATTAAAGACATGTATGATGTGAAGACTCAAGGTGGTGTGACAGAGAAATTTTTTATTGGTATAAGATTACACCAAGGATCATTCTTAAGTCCATACCTTTTCACATTAGTCTTGGAAGTACTCACAGAGCTCATCCAAAAACCTGTGCCTGGGTGCATGCTTTTTGCCGATGATATCGTCCTTATGGGAGAGTTAAGGGAATACCTAAATAAGAAGTTGGACTTTTGGAGAGAAGCACTAGAAGTGTATGGTCTGCGCATAATCCTTAGCAAAACGGAATATATGGAATGTAAGTTCGATCTGCGAAGGAAAAACCCTAATATAGAGGTGAACATTGAAAAAAACATCTTACGAAAAGTTAAAAGTTTTAAGTATCTTGGGTGTACATATAGGATAATGGAGAAATTGAATAGGATGTAAATAATAGGATCCAAGCAGGTTGGTCAAAATGGCAGATGCATTTGGTTTTATATGTAACAAAAAAAATGTCTTTAAAACTTAAAGGTAAATTCTATCGCACTGCTATAAGACCGGTTATGCTTTATGGTACAGAGTATTGGGCGGCTAAATGAGAGCACGAACATAAGCTAAGTGTAGCAGAGATTAAGAAGTTGAGATGGATGAGTGGTCATACGCGATTGGATAAAATAAAGAACGAAGATATAAGTGAGAAGGTTGGAGTAGCACCCATTGTGAAAAAGATGGTAAAATCGCGTCTCAAGTGGTTTGGACATGTGAGAAGAATACCGACAAAACACCCCGTCAGAAGGGTGGATGAGATAGAAGATGGACAAGGGGTGAAAGACAGAGAAAAATCTAAGACGACCATCCATGAGGTGGTAAAACAAGATCTAAATGTAAATGGTTTCTCTATAGACATGATACATGACAGAGCTTAATGGTGTTGCTTGATTCATGTAGCCGGTCACCTAGTAGAACAAGACCTAGTAGAACAAGATTTTGTTGTTGTTTTTTGTTGTTGATAGCTGTTGCACTTGTATAATTAGAGATCATCTCATTTATTTTTAGACATTATTCTTTATAAGCAGATTGTTCTAATAATTACAAATGTAATTACATCAATTGTAAAGGTAAATGTACAATACAATAAAAATTTAGCTATGTGCATTTGTGTTCCAGAGAGACAGAGAGAGATCCTCTATTCTTGTTTCTTTGAATAATCCCTTGGTCCAAATATTGTGGACCCAATTCTCACATTTGTACTACCCATTTCAATCTGAGAAGACAATAAATGTATATATAACACATAAATTAGTTGCATGATTGACCCAAAATAAATAAATAAATTGCATGCAAACTGGAGTTAATACAAGTAATAATTCTTAGTAAATGAATATCAGTTGATCATGACCTCTAAAATTGGTTCAAAAAGACAAAAACAATGAAAGAAAACTCAACTAACTTATCTATCTATGTGTAAGTATTTTCTTTTATTGGGTAAATATTTTAAAAATGCTGCACTACCAATCCTATTTAATTATAAGAAATATGCCTGTCTCACCATAACAATCTCTAACTACTGCGAAAGAATTAAAGAACCATTTCTAATTAATTAATTATAGTTTTCAATTGCTTCCCTTGAAATATAGAAAGCATTCATAATTGTGAGGAAATCAGATGCAATCATGCAATGCTAAAAGAAAGTAGTTTGTAGTTTGCTGCTGTATAATTTTAGAGCACCATTAACCAATATAGTAAGTGCCTTATTCCATTAAATGGAGGCCTCAGATTCGGGTCTTAGCCTCTTAGGAATGGAAAAAAAAACCTAAATTATACTAATTCAGTGGTGTCCTAGGACACGATGTCTCTGTCTATGTTTCATCTGTTAAACACAATTTTGTGTTTCTACGTCTATGTCTCCGTATCCTGTGCTTGTAAATAAACACCGCCTTAAGGATGGATAAAAAAAGTTGTTTGGGAGACCCCTTCCCACTCCATGACCTTAGTCAAGTCGAATCAAATAAAAGGACCAGAATGCTGATGATTTAAGCAGGATCAAGGAAAAAAAGAAAGAGAATTATTGGCTATATCATACCGCTAACTCAAAATCACTGGACATGCCCATTGACAGTTCACATTGCTCCTCAGGCATCTCAAGTGCCTTGCAAACTTCAGTTCTGCAATTGGATAGGGTCTGATTTTTCACAGAAGAGAAAGCCTTTTTAATAATAATATAAATTGGAAATTATACAATGTATCACAAAAGCAATCAAGCTGATGAATACAAAACGCAGGTCAAATTTCGATGAAACTATTTGAAGAGAAGAAATGAGAAATATAACTCCGAAATGGAAACGATCCAGTAAATAAAAAATTAAACCATTTTAAGTTTGCACTCGGCGTAGAATAGAAGTTGTCACCTTAAAGTTCTCTGGAGTTGAGGTGTAGTCAGGCCTCCCTATTGTCATCAATCCGGAGAACACGAGGTTCGGACAACTCGATTTTACATGTTTAGCAAGATCAACACAATTGGAAGGATCAATACCAGATTTGGCTGCAAAATTATAAAATCACATGGACAAGAGGATATTATGTTATCGCGTAAGAAATAAGAGAACCATAATTTATTTATTTATTTATTTATTTATATGTAGAGAAAGTAAGAGAACTATTGTCAAGAAGTCCCCTACAAAGTACTTCAAGAAGGATATGATGCATTTTGAAAAAAACAAATAATAATGGAACCAAAGAAATTCTCCAATCTAGTAGCTGTTGAAAACTAAAGAAATTTCACCAATGTGAAATTATAAGAAAAGAATAAATAAAGTTAAAATGCAGTACCAATAACCCAGGGTTAAAGAAGGCTCTGAAGCAGGAATCAGACAAGTTCACAAAATTTCAGAGATGCAAAAACTAAGACTATGCACAACAAGAATTTTGAGAAACTCATTTAGTTTAAGCCAAACTGACATTCTTCTCCACTTGTATTTACTTGCACCAAGACTTTCAGCGGATTTCTTCCAAGGGTTGAAACCATACGGTCAAGATTATTTGCCACCTGCCAGTACCAAAGGTACAAGAAAATGCAAAACATTTATCAAATGGCAATCTGTGTTAGTTAGTTAGTTAGAAAAATTCACAATTGAAATTTGACGAGTTAGTCAGAAGGCATAGACCTCATCAATTGAACACACATGAAGATCAACTTATCTCGACTCCTTCAAGTTTACAAGCATAAAATAAAATAAACAACAATGAGTTCATACCTCTAAGAACTACACCATACATTGATTATACAAGTCTTTACCTTCTGATTGTCGACACCCTCAAACATGGCCAGATTTGGAACTCCACCTGACATAAAGCATGCAAGACCTAGTCTAAGGATACGGAAGAAAGGAACAAAGAAAACAACAAAAGTCTAGCAATATTTTCAACAAGTCCAAAGCCAACTTAGAGCTGTAGAAAGCTTTGTATGCGACTCTCATTGCAAAGTTTAACTTGCATCAGCATTCCAAGAATTTTATATGCTAAGAGAGCAGTCAATCACAAGTACAGAAGCAGAGGTCTGAACTCAAAATTCAGTCCATGAAATAGGTTCAAAAAATCAATTTATGCATATTTGCAAAACAAGCAGCAGTGATATGCCATATTATATTAAAGACGAAGCTTTCTAAGGCCACCTTTCTAGTGAGAATCTTTTTAAAGAAACTCGGTAAAGGGCATTCTACATGAGTAATAGTTCATAAAATTCTTCCTCGCATTCAGTTTTGTCACTTAACATAATTGTGCATATCTTAAATTTATAAAACTGGTAAAAACTAAGTCTGGTTTGATTCTAACTTTTATCACTGAGAATGACCCATGTGGTCTGTAAATTCAGAATTAACTCATATACATGATTAAGTCAATTTCAAAAATTATGTACACAAAATTAAATTAGAGAAGAATTTTGAGACCAAATTGCTATGATTTCTATTGTAGTATACTCAACCCCACTAATCTGATCCAAGCAGATAAACCAATCGTAAGTTCAAGTTCTCTAGTCTCTTATATTCACAGTACTTGACACTGAGATTTTTTATAAGGAGAATGAGTATCGAACTATTTGAACCAACTGAATGTTGATCTAAATGCTAACTTTCTGACAGTAGTCAAATAGAATGAAGAAAGAAAAGAAACATTGATTTGAAGAAACAAAGCATACCCAAAAGCGTTTTGACTTTGTTGCTTTGCAAATGCCCAATGAAATGCCACTCAATGTCTTGTGGAAGCTGCATTAAAAGCCAAGGCACGTGTCATCGTCCCAACAAACAAAGGATTAGAAACTCAAATTGACACACAATTGCACACCATTTTGGAAATTCCAAGAGATTTACAGAGGAGTAGGGTCACTTGGCACAAAGTATTTTACATGAATTGAGCGAGGCAAGTTGTTAATGTTAGGCTAAAAGAGGAAAAAATAACAAGAGTATAAACTCAGTTTAATTTTTATTACACCATATTTGTATGCCTATATCCACTGTAAATAATAGGGTGCATGGAAAATGTTTGGTGCACCACCTATAATCATAGATTTATGTGTTTTGTGACTCCTTACCTGAAAATGTCTCTGTGAGAAGATAGCTAAGAACTATCAGATGATTTGACATATTTAACTAATCTACTTAGCATAAATTATATCTACATCTTAGCTATAATCTAAACACGAAGAAATTTGCATAAAGACATTCATGTGAGTAGCCAATTTATCATCTTATGTTATTATTATATACATTTGATACTATTAATACACATTTTAACTTATATTTCCGCTATCTATGAATAAATTAAACTAAAACAAGAACAAAAATGCCATTTGAAATTGATTTAACACAAATTAATTGCCAGGATTTCATCTGAAAAAATTAATGTCAAGTACAAACAAAACTATTTTTTAACAAAAGATATGGTGAATTAATCTTGCAGCTAATCATTATTCAAACAAAATTCAATGACTAGAAAACAACGGTGAGAATCTTAATATGAAAAAAATTTCAGGAACCTGAGGAGCCTTGTCGACGATTTCTTGGACATAGTTCTCGCCGAAGCAGCGGTGGCCTGCGTCGTAAAGTTGCCGAATCATGGAAACCGGCTTCGTCTTGGAGACGGCGACGACCCTGATTGATTCGGGTAGGGTGCCGGATCTATCAGCCGCTTGCCGGACCCGCTGCATCACCGACCGGAACGCCAAGACGGCCGCGCCCTCCGCAACTACCGGAGCAGCCATTTTAAGAAGATGGATGCGGGAGTGGTTGAGCAACGAACACGAAACACAACGGATATCAAGAAAATGCATTTGGTAAACTATAAAAACACATGCTAATAACTAACAGGGAGTGGAAAAGGAAAATTCCGGGTTCGAAACTCGGATTTAGATATTTGGTTTTTCTGCTAATTTTTTACGGATTTTTTTATTTAAATTATTTAAATATAATATTAACGAAAATGTATAATCTGAGATAAATTTACATATAGGCAAAACACCTTATATCCCGAGTACAATGCCCTAAATCAAGTTAAACGCACGTCTCGAGTACACAGTATCTTGGATATGAAACAACATTAACGTGGTGAAACATAATCCAGATGCTGTCAGGACACACACAAAATGCACTAATCGAATACTGTATTCAAGATACACTTGTAATGAAAAAGTAGACACAGTATTCGAGATGCATCCGAACCAGCGACAAATTTAGAAAATTTTATTAGTAGTGGACAAAATATATAGTATAATAATAACTTTTATAATTATAATATAGTATTATAAAATATGATTATTCTTTAAATTATTCAACTAACAAATTAAAATAATAAAATAATAATTTAAATAATAAATAATTTAAAATTTCATTCTTCTAGTTTCATATTTTAAAAGGATTGAATAATTTTTTCATTGTCAATACAATCAAATGTCTCTCTTTCTATGTATGTCACTAAACAATCATTTAAAAATTCATCTCCCATACGGTTGCGAAGCCGACTCTTTATGATGTTCATAGCAAAAAAAGTTCTTTCAACTGATGCAGTTGCTACAGGCAAAACTAAAGCTAACTTCAAAAGAAGAAACACTAATGGATAAACAATATTTTTTCGAGTCTCAACCAATTTCTGAGAAAGAGCACCAATCCCATTTAAGTTTGAGAATTGATCATCAGAATGCACATCTAATATGAAATTCTCAAGTTGACTATCAAGTGCCAAAAGTTGAGTAAAAATTTCTAATGGATAGAATTGAGCTAACTGACTCAACTTCTCCTTATCAAGCGCAAGAAATAAGTGTCTTGGATTCAGACAAGCTATACAAAGAATCAATTCAGTATTCACCTCTGTAAAATGATTGTTGAGTTTTTAAAGTTGTCTATCAACTACTTGATAGAATATCTCAACTTGAAAATGATGCAAATTTGAGATCTTTTGAGCTTTGCGTCTTGATCTTCCTTGTGACACAAATATATCATCCATTTTTGGAACAGTAATATTATGTTTGTCAAAAAATAATGAGACTTCGTCAAGTAAAAGAGACCAACCATCATCTCTTATAGTTTGCAACCGTTGCTTAGACACTTTAATCAATGCCATAGCATTTACAATGTCTTGATTATTCCTTTGTAACGCTTGAGATAATTCATTAGTAACTCCCAAGATATTTTTCATCAAGTGCAAGTTAAAAATGAATTCAAATGATTGAATGACATTCAATAAATGATATGCTTCAGCTCTTTGTTCTGAATTATTTCCATCTTTCTCAACATATTCAAGAACATTGACCACGGAAGGAAACAAAGAAATTAATCTCTAGCTCTTTTCAAAGCTATTTCTTGATTCAAACCATGTTCACTAGAAATTTCTCCACTTTGTAATGTTTCAATTGTCTTAGTCATCTGACTATCACGAAGCATATTTCTTCGTTTACACAAAGCTCCAACAACATTGTACAAATTGGTTAACAAATTAAAAAGCAAAGCAATTTCAACTTGTTTTTTTGCAACCGTTACATGAGCTAACTGAAGTTAGTGAGCAAAGCAATGTACATTGAAAGTATAAGAATTTTCTTTCAATATCAAAGTTTTCAAACCATTAAATTCTCCTTGCATATTACTTGCACCAGCATATCTTTGGCCACGTACTCTTGATAAACTTAAATTATATGTTTCTGATAATGACTCCAATGCTAATTTTAGAGATAAAGCATTAGTATTAGAAACATGAATAAGACCAAGAAAATGCTCCCTAACTTGCCCTTCTTTATTCACATACCTTAAACAAACTGACATTTGCTCCTTAATAGAAATGTCGCGGGTTTCATCAACCAAAACATCAAACAATTCATCCCCAAGATCATTAACAATAACTTTTGTCGTTTCACTTGCAGCAGCTCTTACAATATCTTTTTGAATTGAGGGAGCTCTTAGTTTAAGATTCCCACAAGAATTTTTGAAAGCACGATCAATCTCTTCATTATGTTGCGCAAGAAAGTTTAGAAGTTCCAAAAAATTTCTTTAATTAACAGAATCATCTGTCTCATCATTACCACGAAAGGTTAATCCTTGTCGCAAAAGAAATCTAATACAATCAATTGTGGCTGTCAAGTGAATTTGATCATTCTTTTTAGCTTGCTCAAATTGTTTTTCAATAGCAGCACTAATGTGTTGTTTTGACTTCATAAGTGCTTCACATTTTCTCCAAGCTTGATTATGAGCACTATCATGAATCCCAACATGAGTTTGTAATCTCTCCTTTTTTTTCCAATTTGAAAAGCCATTGGTTACAAAAGCATCACCACTTTCAGTCTCAGGTTTCATAAGATAACAACAAAGACAAAAAATAGTATCTTTTGATATACTATACTCTAACTAATTGCCATAATCATCAAACCAATTAGGATTAAATCTTCGAAAAGAAGAACCACAAGCAGTTTGCGAAAAATCATGAGTCCTTGGTTGACAAGGACCTTTTTGTAAATATACACATCTAACTGTGTCTCTGTCATTTGGATGATAACTTAAAATCTTTGGTCGTTGTCTTGAATCTGCTATGAGACTCTCTACTTCAAATTCTAAAAACCTCCTCTTGTTAAAAGATGTCGATGAATTATTTTGAGATCCAATCTCTAATGATAGATTTTTTTAAAAATATTTCTCCATTATTAATAGAATAAAATTATAAACCTAAATTAATTAATTAAAAAAATTAATTCACAATTCTATACAAAATGAGAAGAAAAGCCTTAATAGTGAAGACTATGACTTTAGCATCCCTCTCTCTTTAAGTATGTAGGACAAGTTACATACAGAAACCTCAAAATCAAAAGTCTGTGGCATCTTATAATTAATATCATGAAATTCATTATAAAGTTCATGCAAAGATTACTATCAGGTGCAACAAAATAACAGAAATAAATCAACTAATAGCGGAAACATCACATTAAGACAACACTTGATGGCATAAGCTCTATAATGAAACTGAGGGTGTGTTGTGAAATAAAGCAACTTTAAATTACCTAATTCCCTAGCAAGAGTAAAATAGAACACAAAATCCATATTGCTTTATTTCCAAAAAGTATAGCTAGCTGTGCTGACTAAGGACTGCACTCCCCCTTCCCTAGGAATGCCTATTACAAGTCCAAAACTATGGTCTTTTATACAAATTGAGAAGTTCAGTATAAAATTATAAATATAAAATTGATCAATTAATAAAATTAATGAAACCAACTATATTAGAAAACCATCAGAACATAATTACATCATAACTCCATTAGCAAGAGTCTAAGATTGAATTCCAGGAGGATGACTTAGTAGCGATATGGCACCAGCGGCAACAAAGAAAAGGATTGTAGAATAAAAAAGAAGAACCAGAAATCCAAAAGAGATTGATGTTTATTGAAGAAGAAGGTAGAACTGCAGAACCAGACGTCGAACTGTCGAGTGCTGAAGGAAGAAACACAGAAGAGGAACGCAGGTACGCAGCGGCAAAACCACACAAATCAGAAGCACTAACGCAGAAGAAGGTAGAACCTGAAAACCACCAGATGCGGCATGGCGGCGATGCAAGGAGAAACCGACGGAGGACGGAGCCACGCGAGAGAATCACGGCGATATAAGGAGAAACTGACGGACTGACGGAGCCACACGGGAGAAATGTTGAACAGGGCAGCGAGTCAGCGACGTCAATCGCACTGTGGCAGGGAGCTAGTGACACTGCCACACTGGCGGAGTGGTGGGCTGGCAGCAGTAACTCTGGAGTCTGGAGGTTGGAGGGCGGAGGCTGGAGTAGTTAGGGATTTGGGAAAAAAGGAAGAAGAAGAAAAGTTAGGGATTTGGGGCTTTAGGTTGGGGGCAAAATTAATTATATAGTAGGGTAATTATGGTATTTTACTAAGAACTACTCTTTATTTTTTGAAATTTTACTGGGACAGTTGTCCACTGTTCCCATTGGCTTATGAATAAATCCGTCCGTGGTTCAAACGCTATAAAAAGCGCATAGCCAAGATCTTTGTGTTTATTCTTTTTTTTTTTTTTTTTGAGTTTTGGATAGTTTGAAAAGCATGCATAGCTAGACGAGGGGGTTATATCCAATCAGAAAATATTAATAGGCTGAATGCAACATATCAAAGGATTCGAGACTTTGAGGTAAAAGAGGCTCTAAATCGGATGAAAAATGGCAGGGCAGTAGGACCAAATATTCCAATTGAAGTTTGGAAGGGACTTTGCGAGAAATGCATCAGTTGGTTAACCAAGTTTTTTAATGAGATTTTAAGAAAAAAGAAGATGTCAGATGAGTGGAGAAAGATCATCTTGGTACCTATCCACAAGAATAAGAGGGATATACAAAGTTGCGAAAACTATAGAGGGATCAAGCTCATGAGTCATACCATGAAATTATGGGAAAGGGTGATAGAACGGAGGTTGAGACAAAAGACACAACTAACAGAGAACTAATTTAATTTTATGTCAGGCAGATCAACCACTGAAACGATATACCTGTTAAGAATGACAATGGAGAGGTATCGTAGTAATAAAAGGAATCTATATATTGTGTTTATTGATTTGGAAAAAGTGTACGATAGGGTGCCAAAGGAGGTTTTATGAAAGATTTTGAAAAAGAAGAAAGTAAAGATCGCATATATTTGTGTAATTAAAGACATGTATGATGGGACTAGAACTAGTGTGAAGGGTCAAGGTGGTGTGATAGAAGAATTTTCTATTGGTATATGATTACACCAGGGATCATCCTTAAGTCCATACATTTTCACATTAATCTTGGAAGTATTCATAGAGCATATCCAAGAGCCTATGCCATGGTGCATGCTTGTTGTCGATAATATCGTACTTATGGGAGAGTTAAAGAAAGACCTAAATAAAAAGTTGGATTTATAGAGAGCAGCTCTAGAAGTGTATGGTCAACGCATAAGCCGTAGTAAGACGGAATCTATGGAATGTAAGTTCGGTTACCGAAGAAAAATTCCTAATACAAAGGTAAAGATCGGAGAAAATATCCTACAAAAAGTTAAAAAATTTTAAGTATTTTGGGTGCATCATACAGGATAATGGAGAGATTGAACAGGATGTAAATCATACGATCTAAGCAGGTTGGTCAAAATGGCGGAGTGTGTCTTATTTTATATGTGACAAAAAAGTGCCTTTAAAACTTAAAGGTAAATTCTATATCGCACTGCTATCAGACCGGCTATGCTTTATGGTAAAGAGTGTTGGGCGGTCAAAGGGGAGCACGAACATAAGTTAAGTGTGGCAGAGATGAAGATGTTGAGATGGATAAGTAGTCATACGCGATTAGATAGAATAAGGAACAACGATATAAGAGAGAGAGTTGGAATAGCACCTATTGTGAAAAAGATGGTAGAATTGTGTTTGAGATGGTTTGGACATGTGAGAAGAAGACCGACAGAGCACTCAGTCAGGAGGGTGGATGAGATGGAAGATGAACAAGAAGTGAGAGGCAGAGGAAGACCTAGGAAGACCATCTATGAGGTGGTCAAACGAGATCTATATGTAAACAGTCTCTCTGTAGACATGATATATGATAGAACTCAATGACGTCGTTTGATCTATGTAATCGACCCCACCTAGTGGGACAAGGCTTTGTTGTTATTGTTGTTGTTGTAAATAGTTAATATATTTTGATTTAGGACATTGCTACTGTGTAGATGAAAGATCATTTCTACATGTATAGAAATCACGTGTCTTGTATGAAAATAAGACACTTGTATAATATAAAAATGTGTGTTGAGGCAACAGCTTTATGAGAATATGAAAAAGCTGTAGTTTCAGAAATAGTAGGCCCCAATGTATTTTTTTAATCAATTTATAATGAAACCTATGAAAATTGCTAATAACTAGAATTAAAAAATGAGTTTTTATCCAAAGTTATTTAAGCGTATATATCTGTGATAAGACCACTTTTAAATACGTAAATCATAGTATTGTAAAATTTCAAAAAATTTATAGAAACTAATTATTTCATATTCATAATTAATCATACCATTACAATAACTCAACAATATTATTTTTAGTTCATCCGATTTAAATTATTACAAATAATAATATTGTAAAATAAGACATAATTATTTACCAATATTTTAAAAATTATATCGTTATTTATTTTAGTTTTCACAACAAATTAAAATTTGTAATTGGGATATGGAAAAACCTAACACAAAATGTCATGAATTAAAAGTATATTAACTTTTTATTTATTTTTATCTAGCATTTATGCAAATCAAAATTATTGTCAATATGAGATCAGATCATTTAAAATTATAAATTGTGAGACAATAACAAATTAAATAATAACTCCGATTATAGTTTATATTTTCATATTTTGTGTTCGTTAATAATGTTATATTGATTATTTCAAAAAAAATTAAACAATAATAACAAAAAATAATTAAAAAATAAGTCAATAATTTAAATCTAAATACCAAAAGCATCATAACATTTTGCTCTCTATGATGTTAATTCTCTTTAGTTGTTGCTCGTTTTTTATTTTGTATTTCCAGGCTAAAACTCCTTAATTTCATTCTTTAATTTCTTTTAATTTAATTAAATATTTATTTTTATATTTTTATATTTATTCAATTATTTTGTATTTTATTGTGTTGTCATATTATTGTGTATATTTTTTGTTACATACTTAATAGTTATTGAATAATAAATTTCATTGGTAATTTAAATCTTAAAATATAGTAATATTAGCTAATAACAAATAATAGTTGAAATGAAAAGTTAAACCTAAATACATGAATATTTATTGGTGTTTCTTCTTTTGAAATTAGCTCTAATTTTACTGGTAATAATGACATCAACTGAAAAAAAAATTTCAGTCATGAATATTATAAGGAGTCGAATTCGTAATCTTATGAGACTAAAATTTTTAAATGTTATTTAGTGACATATATAAAACAAAAAAATTTTAATTGTATTTTAATTTTACAATAAAATCTAAATTATATGTTACTGTTTAAATTATTATATGTTACTGTATTATTAGTTAAAATTAAATAAACTAAAATTAAATATACCAAAATAAACCAGAATCTTAAATATAATAAGATTTATTTTAACTAATAAACTAAAATATTTGTATAAATCATTTAAACAGTAACATATAATTTAGATTTTATTGTAAAATTAAAATACAATTAAATATTTTTTTTGTTTTATATATGTTACTAAATAACTATTTAAAAATTCTAGTCTCATAAGATTACGAATTCGACTCCTTATAATATTCATGACTAAAATATTTATTTTTTCAGTTGATGTCGTTATTACCAGCAAAACTAGAGCTAATTTCAAAAGAAGAAACACCAATAAATATCTATATATTTAGGTTTAACTTTTCATTTCAATTGTTATTTGTTGTTAGTTAATATTTAAATTATCGATGAATCTTATTATTCAATAACTATTAAGTATGTAACAAAAAATATACACAATAATATGATAACAAAATAAAATACAAAATAATTGAATAAAATTAAAAATATAAAAACATAAAAATAAATATTTAATTAAATAAAAAAAATTAAAGAATAAAATTAAGGAGTCTTAACGTGGAGATATAAAATAAAAAACGAGCAACAACTAAAGAGAATTAATATCATAGAGAGCAAAATGTTATGAACTTTTGGTATTTAGATTTAAATTATTGACTTGTTTTTTAATTATTTTTTGTTATTATTGTTTATTTTTTTTGAAATAATCAATATAACATTATTAGTGAACACAAAATATGAAAATATAAACTATAATCAAAGTTATTATTTAATTTGTTATTGTCTCACAATTTATAATTTTAAGTGATCAGATTTCGTATCGACAATAATTTTGATTTGTATAAATGTTAAATAAAAATAAATAAAAATTTAATATACTTTTAATTCATGACTTTTTGTGTTAGGATTTTTCCATATTCCAATTACAAATTTTAATTTGTTGTGACTCTAAGAGCTATGAATGAACTAGTAAACCTCCCACTCCCTTGGTCTAGCGGGAGATGGCACCATTACTTCCTAAAACTAAAAGGGATAAGCAGCAACAAAGAATGGACATAATTAGTAAAATCTATCCTTCTTCTACCCTTGGGCATCTTTAGGGCTAATGGAAGAAGGAGCAACCCCTATCAAGTTAAGGGAAGAGAAGAAAGACTATTTTACTAGACTAGCTACCGAGCTGACCAAGTCAAGTCTTTAAGCCGCTGACCTTCCTCGATCTTAATCTGCAAACTAAAATAAATAACGATATAATTTTTAAAATATTGGTAAATAATTATGTCTTATTTTACAATATTATTATTTATAATAACAATTTAAATCAGATGAATTAAAAATATTACTGTTGAGTTATTGTAATGATATGGTTAATTATGAATATGAAATAATTATTTTTTATAAATTTATTAAAATTTTACGATACTCTGATTTGCGTATTTAAAAGTGGTCTTACCACATATGTATACGCTTAAATAACTTTGCATAAAAATTTATTTTTTAATTCTAGTCATTAGCAATTTTTACAGGTTTTATTATAGCTTGATTAAAAAATACATGGGCCTACTATTTTTGAAACCACAACTTTTTCGTATTCTCATAAAGTTGTTGCCTCAACACACATTTTTATGTTGTACAAGTATCCTATTTTTATACAAGACACATAGTCTCTATACATGTAGAAAGGATCTTTCATCTACATAGTAGCAATGCCCTTTGATTTATTTATTTTTAGTTGATATCACCTTATATGTTAATAAGATGTTTAGTTTTTACTTAGATGAAATTTGTTGAAAGAGCATAACATTAGAATTTAATTAAGTATATATGAAATAATTTATATCTATCATGTTAGTTTATTATAAAATAATTATAACTTTTTATTTGTTATTTTTAATTAAATAATATATTCTCATATGCATTAAATTATTTAATGAGTCATGCTTAAATTTAATTAAGTTATATTCGTAATTATTTTATTGTAAAGTAATATTAAACACAATAGGCATTAAATTTCAAAAGATTAATGAATGATAGTTGTACAGTGACCTCGATCGTCCTTGGCACATCGTATGACTTTGGGCTCCCGTCGCCTGACGTGCTACTACCTTATATCAGGGAGATTGGACTCGGACTTGCAAATTGCAATAAAAAAATTTTATCTTCGATAATACCTTACTTTCTATATTTGTTGAGTGGTAGAGACCAGAGACCTGTACTTTCCACCTTCCATGGAGCGAGGTCACTATCACACTCCAAAATGTGGCATACCATCTTGGATTGTGCACAGATGGTAACCCGGTAGGCGATTGCAATAGAGATTTCTAGCAGTTCCCTGGGCAGCCCACATGACAGTAGGTTGAGAATTTGCTCGGTGATAAGTCTCCACCCAATATGAAGACAAGAAGTAGAATTTCAGACTAAAGATGACTTGGCTCAGGAATAGGGTGGCCCACATTCCACCAGGAACTACTCCAGCTACCTCTACCAGTATGCCAGATGATACAACGGACATTACTTGGTGCGTACTATTAGTCATGTCGTGGATCTACCACAAGTTCCCAAATTTCTATCCTGCCGGATACAATTCTCGAATTTTCTCTTGCTTTGAGGTAATTATTTAATATTTTTGCCATAATAATAAAAATGTGCAATATTAAAAACTAACTATAATTTCTCAATTATTAGGTTGGCGGGACTTAGACAACAAACTTGGGACCACCATCATGACAGAGGTCTTAGATTACGACGTAGGCTGGATTCGCTCAAGTTTAACGAGGTACGACGTCTGGAATCTTCTTATGTTATACACAAATTACTCTTCTAGTGTTAAATAGAGTATAATGCATGTTTTCAGTTCCGGTGGACAATGTACGATGATCGATAGCTATAACAGATGACACCTAACTGGATTAGGAGCACTGGAAAGACTTGTACATGAAGATTTGTGGTGCCGTTAGTGTGCTTTCACTTTGTAGAGTTTCATCATTTGAATATGATAAAGAGATAGCTCTGTGGTCAACAGAATTGGCCAGAAGATCCGATCAATGTGGATGAGTTCTTGTTTAGGATGACTCGGGGTGACGATGTATGGTGGCCTGAGTGACACCGTGCTTGGCATGATATGTGGAGGGACCGTAGCCACTAGCATATATGGTCACCATTAAGGGTGACCCAGATCTTCGACCCACATGGGACTACTTGTTGTGGTGGTAGGGAGCGTTACTGTTCATTTTCTTTCTGAGGATGAGGTATTGGCTGATTCGAAGGATGTGGCCCACCGATGGACATTCCCCCCGTGGCCCCTGGTCTGCGGAATGTGTTAGACCTTCCACCGGATGCTTTAGATCGTAGGCGACGGGCTAAAAGACACGTTAGAGATGATATCCATAAGCAAGCCCGAAAGGCCTGCTCATGGAGAGGTGCTAGTACAGCAGTATATGTATTTGTCAGATGAGGAGGCAAAATATACACGCCAGGAGGATATCCTAGAGGGCCCTCCAGTTACTATCCAACAAGATGTCTCATCACCCATATTTTTTGCTGGGCATGAGGCGGATATTGCTAGGGATTTCATGCCAGGTCCCTCCTCAGGAGCATAGCAACATGATCCATTGTTCACATCCAAATCAAGAGTGTGATAATGGTTTAGAACTTCTAATAATTGTAGAACGGGCAACAAGGAAAGAAGAAGAAACCGAATACCTCTACCGACTGGAGTATCCAGCACATACTCCCCAGGCGACTCACTCTCATTGTTACGACCCGATATCGACAACATGATCTGAATCAGACTCGCTCAACTCTACGTCAACACTATCCCGCAGATCGGCGAAGTGAATCAGCCTTGCGTGGGACGGGGGCTGCATGAGATATTGAAGAAGACGACCTAAAACTACCAAACACGCCACGAACCTCAGCATACAATTCCATTACATGTTGCAGCATTAGTCTACCATGCACATCAAATATTATGCTAATGTGCTTATCAACTTCAACCCAAAATGTCTGATTAGTAAAACCTCATCTAGGCAGTACTGATAGGAATCTATATGCTACTCGACCAACTTCCTTCGAACTGATTGTCTCCATGTTGCTCAAGATGACATTCTTAAGCGCATCTAGAGAATCAACATAGAAAATGCGCAACATCACAGGTGAATTACACTCAAATATTACTTCCTTATCACCGTTTCTAATAATCACATTGGGATAAACTAGTACTACCACAAAAACATGATTACTAGCAATTTTTTTGAGGAACAAGGAGAGGAAGAATAGATAGAATTAAGATAGATGTAGCGTAATGAATGGTTGAGCCAAGAAGTTACTTATATAGGCATTTTTTGGAGTAAAGATCCAACCCAGACCTTGTTCATTTTCACGAAGGATAAGGTGCTCCTTGTCCAAAAAATAAAAGACACTTCGACCCTCAACCTTTTCATTTTAGGGCAATACGACCCCTTTGTTAAAAAAATCCGTTAAATAATAACAAAAATTAGTTTTGTGGGAGTTTTATTTGTAATTTGTAAGGGTTTTAAACCCTTACAAAATTCTTTTCAACAATATAACTAACTATGACCACTCTTACCACCACCTTCTTCATCCTCATCATTATCACTTCTACTTCTACTATTTCTATTGTGTAACCACACTTTATCATCATTGTTATCTCCTCTACTGTCATCATCACCAATACAAATATCATCAACATTAATGTTATCTTATTTCATTCTTGTTCAATGCTATTTTTTCCCTTTAAAAGGTTTTCATACTGCAATTACTTTTTTCCTGCGACATCATTTTCAACAATGGTCTTTTTCCACTTAACCACCACTACTGGTGAAGGAATTTTTCAAAAATAAACTTATTAATAGTTTGTGAGAGTTTAAAACCCCTCACAAATACTATTTAACGAAGTTTTTAACATAGAGGTCGTATTGTCCTAAAATGAAAATGTTGACAGCGGAAGTGTCTATTTTTTGGACAAAGAACGCTTTGCTCTTTGCGAAAATGGACAAGGATCGAGTTGGATTTTACTCACATTTTTTGTTATGTACCTAAAATGTAAAGACTCCTATTTATTTAAACATGTATTTCAAATATAGTGCTTTCATATTGTTTATGGTTGTATCTCGAATATAGTGCCCAAAAATTATTTATGGTTATATTTCGGGTACAATGTACCTAATTTATGCATGTTCGGGTATACAAATGGATAAATACGCTACAGATTATATATTTCTATAAATATTATATTTGAATAATTTAAATAAAAAAATTCAATTTTTTATTCTCTTCAAATTGCTAGCGCTTGTTGAAACAATTATTGACTTTTAAAAATATCATGTTGATCTTTAAAATTATAAATAGTAAATTTGTTTTGTCTCTAACTTTATTAGTTAATTAAATTTATTTTAAACTCTATTAATATAAAATTGTTTAACTAAAAAAAATAAAAAAAAAATTAAAATTTATATTTTTTGACAATTAATTAATTATTAATATTTAAAAATATAGAATAAAATATGTTAAATTGTTAAACTAGAAAGGTTAGACTAAAAAATTAAATTAATAATTAAATAATAACAAAAAATAATAAATTTTAATAATTTCTAATATTTTTCTTAACTAAAATAGAAAGAATAGATGTTAAATTCTTTTATTTAAAAATTAATTTTAGAATTAAATATCCAACTAATAAAAAATAGTCTCATCATTTATTAAATAATATTAGGATAGAAAAAAAAAATCATTACACGAATACAGTTCTATTAATGGAGACACCTCTCATTGTAGGAATGTGAAATGTGATCGTGGGAATATAAAATTTATATATATACTTGACTCATTAAATAATCTTTATATTATTTTATTTATTGTATAAATTTTTATATATATTTTTGTCTATTTTATTTTTTTTATAATTAATATTTTTTAATTAATTAATTTTTTATCCATATCTTTGTATAAAAGAACTACTGTTAATTTTAAATAAATTAATTTTTTTATATAAAAACTATTATTAATTGTAAATAAATTACAAAAAATAAAGTCAATAAGTTATAGTTCAAATGACATAATTTTCTTATATTCACTTAAGAAATCATGGATTTGAGTCTCCCTATCTTTAATAAAAAAAAATTATTACAAAAAATAAAGTTTCTATAAGCATAATTTTAAATTCGATTTAATCTGATAGATCGAATAAACATTCGATTATTAATTCAGGTTAGATCATCAATTAAACTAATTAGTTAAATAATTTAGCTGGTCAAATTTAATAAAATTTAATTAAATTAGACAAAATTACTATTAACTATACATAATATTTTTTATTAAATATATTATATAATAAAATTAAATTATATTTACAAATTTAAAAAAATATCAATTATAATATATTTTTTTATTTTTATGATTATAATTTTTATTTTTTTCTATAAATACTTATACATATAATAAAAATAAAGTAATTAATAAGTTATTAAAATTTAAAATAATTAATTTAATATAAAATAAAATAAAAAAACATTTATTATAAAAAAAATTAAATTAAATTTTATATAATTATTTAATTATAATTGAGCTAACTAATTTAACTTATTAGTTAAACCAATAATCTAATGATACATTAGCATAATTGATTGTCGGTTCTTAATTCTTATTTTTAAAGCTAATGTAAAATCGTAGATTAACATGAATATTTTACTATAATATTAGGTAATTAATGATTTTTTTGAATAACATCAACAATCACCAATCAAATAAAAATACACTATACCTTTAAATTATCTATCTAAATCTTAATATTAGAATAACCGTCCATATACCTAATAAAATAAATATATAATTTATTCATTGTTCATATTATTTAATATTTTTATTATCTACCTATTTTTTCCATATTTTACTAGTGCGATCAAATATATAGAACGAAGAAAACAGAGAAAATAGATAAGAAACACAAAAAGTCTTTCAGCCAAATCGTTGGGTTAAAAAAAATTGAAGCAGAGAGTAAGGCCTTTGTGTTTGTTGTGCATTGGCAATGGGTAGCGAAGAAGAGAAGGTTCTAGAGAAACAACTTGAGCATCAATTGCAAGAGCAAAGGGATTCTCTCTCTGCTATCGACGACGCTCTTCTCGCTGATCCATCCAACACCGAGCTTCTCGCGGTAATCACCTTCAACTTTCCGCATCTTTTCTTGTTGGATTCTTAATATTCTTTCACGATTTGGGAATGAAATGTGACCTAAAATTTCGGATCCTTTTTTGCTTTAATTAGTTTCTAGATGTTCGAGGTTTAATAATGGTCTCTGTTCTAAGAAACAGAAATACTGAAGATTGGCAAGTGTACCATTTCAATTCCTTGTTATAATGTATATTTAATGTGTTAGTTTTGAATCTCTTGGTGTCCCGAAGATTCGTGTTTTCTGGAGAATCGTGCTGATTTGATTGGATTGAAGTTAGACTACAGAGAGCTTCGGAATGCATTCCATTTCATTTTTCTCTGTGATTATCGGGGACTAGTTTCCTTTTTTGCTTCTGTAGACAGAAGTTGTGCTTTCAAACTTGTAATGGTTTAGAATGGGGAGTTCACCTAGTTATTGGCTGTTCTTTGGCAATATAAACGACTAAACAAGTATTTGTAGTTGAGTGTTCCATGGTTGTCAGTGCTGCTGAATTGAATGCTTTGTTGCATAATGTCTTCTAATTGTTCATTTGTTCGTAGTGTTTAGACTTAACAATTTGAATAGTGTAGTTGTAAGTCGTTAGAACTGATAAAGGGCCGGCCTTGTTATTGGATGAGGCACTCTCCAGACCTTTCAATGATGTGGATGCATTTCTGGTATTGGGTAGGCATATTTTAGTGCCTTGTTGATGAGTACTAGCATGTTTGGATTTCCCTTTTGAAAGCTCTAAACAAAGGTTTTGGAGTTCCGAAAGTGAATCTAAATATGCATCCAAAACATGAAGGCCTCAATCATCTAAGTAGTTGTAATTATTTTATATAGAGATTTTATTAGAATGGAAGAGCGTGTACAGAAGAGGATAAGCCATCCACACTATGTAAGGTATAAGTAAGACATAGGCTTAGCTATGTAATGAAGCATGCCAATCCCTTTCAATGTCAGCTAAAGAAACCCTGTTAAACATCTCATGTTCTGTGCACCAAAGTGGAGCTAAAAAAAAAATAATCCTGTCCCAAATCAAATCAATATTTGAAAAGGAGTAAAGTAAAATTCTGAAATTCCACTCTAAGATATGCATTGAGCACTGAAAAGATTGCAGATTGCCATAGTACTTCACTGTTTTATGTGAGCCAAAACCTCTGAACTTATGAGGAGATAATATAACCCACAATTTCTCAAAGATACAGAAAGTGAAATTCACAGAGATCTTGCCATAGGACAATGCAAAAAGGATGAGCTCCTGTTTGTGATGCTAAAAGACAATAATTAGCTATTGGTCTTTTGGACTCTTAGCAGCAAGATGATTAGTGTTTTGAGCATGTTAAGTGTAAAACCTCTTGGTTTAACCAATTGACGAAAATAATAACCAAAATTTTTCAACCTAGGTGGAGTTGGGTAAAATGCTCAAGTTATTCCATTAAATCCAACCATAGATCATGTATGTGGGCAAGTCATTTAAATTTCATAATTTACTTTGAATATGTTGAGCTTCATTAGCAAATTGAAAAAATATTATGATAAAAATAATAATGAAATATCGATTGTTGGCAGTGGATCATTGTTCTGAGATAGTGTCCAGAGAATTATGATAACCAATCTGAGCTCTAAAGTTTCTTGAGGCTAATTATCTTATTTATTTACTTATGCTCTCAGGTTCATGGGGAGCTTGTTCAGGCAATTAAGGATGCAGAGGAAGGACTTCTTCACCTAAAACGGGCAAGATTATTACAGGAAGCAGATTTGGTGTTGCACAGCACTAATCTTTTTGCTGAAGAAGAGAAAGTAGAGGCTCTTGACCCCACAGATGAACCAGAGCCACTGGAGGAAAGTTGTTATTCTGTTGGATCTAAATGCAGATTCCGTCACAAAGATGGGAGATGGTACAATGGTCAAGTGGTACAGTTGGATAAGTCAGCAGCGAAACTTTCATTCCTTACTCCTACATCTGAGAACATGCTGGTACGTCCTCAAGATTGGTTACCTATTTCAATTATTTTGGTGACAACATATATTATTTTGGTTACCACAACTAATATATGAAAACAAAGGATTTCTGATAACAACAGTGCTCATAAATTATGCAAGTTCTTACAGAATTGACATGCGAAAATTTGGATCAAATTTCATCAATAAATTAGGTAATTAGGCAACTCAGGCTTGGGAGGGGGTGGGTACAGAGTGAAGGTTTAGGGCTTTTTGAGCGAACATTGGACGGACTTCAAATTCTATAGTTTATATATATATGATAGTAGTAGTATCAAACTTTGAGGGTTTGAGATTTTGAGTAAAATCATTTGCACATCTTGTGACTCAATTTCCAGTTCGTGTCTTGTGTTGTTTCCAGCTATCAAAGTTTTATGTGTATGGAACTCTGAGATAAAAGATTTCTGATGATATCATTTAATTGACCAAACAACATGTATTGAAAGTGATATTTTGACATATTATTAGATATTAATAATTAATATTAATGATATTATATATATCACCATTGTATATTGAACAAGGGCAGCATAGTGCAAGAGATCTGAGCAGGTACATGTATACAGTCTTATCCCACAAGTGGGGAGCTGTTTCTAGGCTTGGAGCTTTCATGGTCCATAAACAACTACAGTGTCTTTCGAAACCAACAGCCAATGAAATAGGTGGTTTGTAGGTTAGATTGTTTCCTTGGCTAGTTAATGCCTACCACAGGGTTGGCTCACACATTTAACTTGCAGCAATAAATGGGTCAGCTGGTCCATTTGACATCTCTTACTCAATGGCAATTAATGCCTTGTGTAAAAGGACTTCTCTAATAATGCATAATGTATGCTTATATGTGAAGTAATGTGCAATTGTTACTTATTTGAATTTTTTCTTGCATTGTCCTCAAAATTTGGGTTCAGAGTATTCAATAAAGTCAAGGTTGCTTTCCATGTCATTTACTAATACTAGAACACCCAAGTGCAGATCTGCAAGTTCTTTTTACAACAACGATGTCGATTTGGTACTAACTGTCGCCTGTCACATGGTAAGCTGCCATTATTAAGCACATTGAAGAAAATTGGATAGAGTTGAAATCAAAAGGGTCTCTATCTTTGCAATTAACTCCCATTATATTTTCTGTGAGTTTGGATATCTGATGGGCATTTCATCAAAGATATTCTTCACTACTATGTGAATAGCATGGTGATCCAACATTAATCACTGGAACTTCAGCAATCAGCGTATAAAGGGAAAATCTTTTTTAGCTTTTAACTGTTTATTCATTATGTATTTCCATTAAGATATACTATTTGGATAACATCTTGAAATATGTTTAGTTATTCTATGAATAAATTTCATTAGATTTATTCTGGGCTGGTGCTTGGCAATTCCTTTATGATTTGATGTTTATGGCATCTTAAGAGTTCTTTCGAGCTTCATTTGTTGAATGAATTCCATATATGGAGTTTTTTACTGGATGCTTTAAGAATTAGCATACACAAGAAAATAATAAGGAAGCTGCCAAAAAAGCAGGGAAAAGAAATCATTGGCTTAGTGCTGTTAATCTTATTCAGTTATCTCTTAATTTTTGTAGTTCAGGAAATGAAGGGCTTGAAACCTTATAATCCCTAGGCTAGACCCTCCACACCTTCCTTCTAAACCCAACTTTTTATTGTTCGTCTGCCTTCTTCCAGGATGAGGCTGTGAGGCTATTTTTATATAATATGTTTTCTGGGTTTCCCTTTTTTTTTTTTTTTTTTTTTCCTTTTATGTATTTATATTTTTTATGTTGTGGTTGCTTAATATCATTTTCTTTTGTATTTGGGGTCATAGTGCTCATATATCTGTTCAGCATATCACAGCCCACGCTATCTGTGTTTGCAGGAGTTGATGTTCAATTGTCCTCACTGAAGAAATATGTCCCAACAATATGGAAGCCATCCTTGGTGGGGTCGAGTATATGGGCAGTCTCAAATGCTCATGCGGGCATTTGGAAGCGAGCTGAGCTCGAGTCTTGGGACGAGGATGTCGGAGCTGGACAAGTTGTTTTCCGAGATGATGGAAGTTCAGCAAAGCTTGGGGCTGAAGAAATGGTATTGTCTGAGTATGCGGAAGTGAGTGACACAGAGAGTGATTCCAGCTTAGAAAACTCCGACTCTAGTGACTATGAGGAAGAGGAATCACAAGGTTTAGGATTTCTTGAGAGCACCAACCTACAAAGGGGTGTTCAGACCGAAACTGCTATATTTGCCAAGTGGGAGAACCACACTAGAGGCGTAGCATCGAAAATGATGGCTAATATGGGTTACCGAGAAGGAATGGGTTTAGGCATAACTGGTCAGGGGATGCTAGATCCCATAACAGTGAAAGTCCTACCGGCAAAGCAATCGTTAGATCATGCACTTGAGTCTCAAAAAGGAGAAGAGGATACAGAGAAACAAAGCAAGAAACGGAGCCGTGGTGGTAAAAGAAAGCGCGATAAGAAATTAATGGAAGCAATTCGAGCAGCAAAAGAAGACGACGAATCGAATGTAGACGTCTTTACACTAATAAATAATCAACTGGCAGTGCACGGCCAAGCTTTAAATGGTGGATCAGGGAAAAAGCAGAGCAAAGATTCCGCAGAAGGTAAAAAGGTGGATAGGCGAACGTTGATTGCGTATGAGGATGAGGTGAAGGATTTGAAGTTGAGGGTTGAGAAGCTGGAAGCAATAGTGAATATCAACAGAAAAGAGAAGGCTGTTTATGAGGCTGCTATGAGAAAATTAGCAGAGACACGCAAGGCATTAGCCGAAGCTGAAGCCACGCATGCCTCTGCATCGAATGCAGTTGTTAGCAAAGAAAAAGAGAAGAGATGGCTTAAGTTTTAGTTAGGACTTATGGTTCAGTAGTTTAAGTAGCTGCATGATATAATATAAAGCCTTCAATTCATTATAAAGCTATCACTTCAAGAAGAAAACAAAGGCAAGGATATTTCACTAAATTAAGATATTGGTGAATTGATATAGATGTTGTATGTACATGTTATGTGATCCTTCTATTGAACGATGCATGCACTTTTTACTGATGCGGTAGATTGTGCTGCTCTTTTTGTTAGTTCTCAATTGCCACGTTTAAGACGATGGGAGGATTGGTTAAAACGCACTGGGGACAAGTTTATTAAACTCTCATTTTAACTTGTAAAGTCGTTTAGTGTTTACAAAGTTAGGTTCCTAGTCGAGTTCATGATTTTATAAGTTATGATTTTGCAAGTTTTGTTTTACTATTCAAGTTTATCTAATCTTTGGAACCAAAGATACCTGGATGCGAGAGCTGATTATTCTTTAGAAGTATATGTTTTGGATTGGATCCTAACATCATTCAGATTTTTTTTCCCCCTTTCAGCATAAACATATTAGTGGAGTGGGGTCAAATTAATGTTGTTTAGTCACCAGTGATAATTTAGCTAGCTTTCTGATTAAATATCAACATCTTTGGTTGGGAACGTCATGTTCGTTTGTGATGTGATATAACTCTAGCTATGAACAATCATGGCAACAAATTATTGCGTAAGCTTCTTTGCATGTTGATTGTTGGCAAAGGAAACAGGTAACAAGAACTTGCAAATACACGCAACCATGAAGTGACCCACGGACAACCAT
Source organism: Arachis hypogaea (assembly GCF_003086295.3). Classification (NCBI taxonomy): domain Eukaryota; kingdom Viridiplantae; phylum Streptophyta; class Magnoliopsida; order Fabales; family Fabaceae; genus Arachis; species Arachis hypogaea. The sequence goes on along the minus strand of NC_092046.1, from coordinate 11,007,883 downwards.
GTCCAAGAGTTGTTAATCTCGTGTAAGCTTTTATTGTTTTTTGTTTTGTTTTTGGGAAATTATAGGTATTTATTTTAGAATCTAATTTTAATGCACTGTTTACATTCAATTATTTAATATTACGTCAGCAAAAATAATCACCTTTTAAATTGATTGTGTAAATGATCATCCAAAAAACAGATGGGATTGAACCATTCTGTAAATTACATTGATAATGGATTAAAATTAAATTCTTTATCTTGAGATAATCTTATTTCAGTATTTAACAGTATGACTCTTCCAATAACATTAATTTTTAAATACACAAAAGAGTGAGGATTCGACCAAAAACCACGGATTAATAGATCTGAGCATCTCTGTTGGTTAACCTTAATCTTAGTATATGCAGTTTGTCCCAAATAACATGGACACGGCGTTTTCCTAAGAATTTCTAGGTTATATTATTCTACACAGTTGTGTTTGAATGTGCAGTGAAAAATCTCTTTAAAGTTCATTAGGTGCGTGAGACACATGATTTGTGAAATAATAGTAATGAAGGGAACTAAATAATTGGAGATTCACGTTGCAATGACAGCAACTTTCTTGTCTTGGACGAATGATGCAACATAAACCATGCAATGATGCAAATTTTAATTAAGTACTCTTCAACCATTATATTGCTGTCGCTTTCTCCTTCACTAAATGCAAGTTAATTTATATTTTAATAATGTCGTCCCGTTTCAGGCTTGCATAAATTCTTGGATTATCATTATTGTGAGATGTCACATTCATTTTGTGAAATTTTATCCAGTGCTATATTTGCAACTTCGTAGAAGCATAAATGTGAGGCAACGGTATAGTACATGTTACGATAATGGTCTAAATCCAATAAGCCATGCCCCCCAAGATATTTTTGGCTTAATATGGCCTCTAAGCAGAGAAATTTGACCTAGGCCCAACATCTGTTGGAACTTATCACGATTTGATCCCCAGATTCTCCTCTGCCAAGCGAGTCGGGACCCTAAACACGAAACACGATACCACATGAAATTTGTATACATATGAATTTTAAATTCTTTTAAGATATGAGAACATGGCAAGTATTTTGAATAAATAATAATAATATTTTAATAATTTTTAATTATATAAAATATTTAAAATAATTTTTTATTTTAATAAATAATAATATATTATTTTTAAATTTATTTTAAAAATACATGTTAAATTCTCTTCAACAAAATTAGAAAGATATATTACACGCATGTCCTATTGTTTATAAAAAATATATGTTAACTTTTTATTTTTAAATTTAAATTATATAACGCTTGACACTTTTGTATTATGCATGCTAACCTTCCATTTGTGGAGATTAGTAGAGACGGAAAAATAACTAAGGAGAATATATTATCATTTATGTTTGTCATATCATCTAACAAGGAGATAATGTAATTAATGTATAATTTAATAATAATATTATATTATCCTAGAAGAACAATACATAATAAGATGATTAAGTGCACTTCTTCTTTTTCCCTTTTTTTTTTATTTTTTAATTTCAATATTAGCTTGTTTAGTGCACGAAGTTATATTGCTCAACAGATTAGGCATAAGATTTCTTTTTCATTTGTTTCTTAAACGACCAATAATCCTTGTTTTTTGTGAACTCCTAATCAAGAATATCTTCACGCCAAAATATTGTTATATTCATGGTTTTCATAAGCAATTTGTTGCTTTATTTCATCTCTTGTTTTTAAGTCCAATCACTATAATGCTTTTCTACTCCTAATCAAGAGTATTTGATTGCATACAATTTTGGGGCATGCCTACTTATTAATTCTTACTTTCACACTAGCTGAGGTTCATTTTGGATTTGGGATTCATGGTGTGGAAAATGGAATGTTGAAAAACGTGATGTGGTGTGTAACTGTGTACTAGATAAAGTGTGTGTTTGGATTTTAGTTTGTAAACGAGAATTTGTATAAAATTGATTATTTTGTAAACTTGATTTTGATAAAAAGTAAGTTTGTGTTAAAGTGATTTATGTTTGGTAATCTTTATATCAAAATGAATTATAGTAAAGTAAATATTGTTTGGATTACACTACTCAAAATTACTTTTAGATAAAAAATTACTAAAATAGATATCAAATTAAATAAGTTTTTTATATTATTCTATCATTTTAATTTAGATATTTAAATAAATATTATTAATTAATTTTATAATAAAATTAATATTTACTTACTAAAATAAAAATAATATATAAAAATTGACAAAATATATTTTTATATCAAAAGCAAAAATAATATATGAAAAATATATCAAAATATACTTTATTAAATTATATTACTTATAATTTTTTTAATACTCTCAATACTCTTTTATTTAATACTATTTTAAACTATAAATTTTAATTATTCATGACTTTATTCTTAGTTATAATTAGTTTTTTATTTATTTTGTTCTTTTTAACGGGATTAATAATTTATATTATAACAAAATTATAATAATAAATTAATATACAAGAATTACACTTACAAATTTTAACAAAGCCAAACAAAAATATTTTTTTATACAAAATCAAAAGTAAAAATTTAATAAAAAAATATAATTATATATTTGAAATATTTGAATACTAAAGGGACTACAAACAAGGAAGTAAAGGGTAGAATTGATAAAACAAAATAAATTCAATCCTAACATGATTATCTAAACGCAGAAGCTACAATTTCTAGCTTTTTATAAACCCACGTTAAAAACCTAAAATCACGTTGGCATTTAAAAAAAAAAAAGCATTCAAACAAAAAGAAGAAGCGTTCAATGCACTCAAACATGCTTCTCTTCTTTCTAAACGCAAAACCAAACACATCCAAAAAATATGTTAATATTGTAAATGTAAAGACTACATAAAATTAGTCTCATATTAAAATAAAAAAGAGTGAAAATTTTTTGTCTATTTTTTTAAAAGACAAAATGATCCTTATAAAAAAAAAAAGAGACGCTGCGGTCTTTAATAAACTTATTTTAGGACAATATATTAAATAGTGAAAAAGATTAATTTTGTGGAGATTTTATTTATAATTTGTGAGAGTTTAAATTATTAATAAATTTATTTTTAATTTTTTTTTCTAATAGTGGTTAAGTGGAGAAGAACTATTGTAGAGAGTGATGTCAAAAAAAGAAAAAGTAATTATAATGAAAAAATATTTCAAAAAGAAAAAATAGTGTTGCATAAAAAATGAGAGAAGAGAATGGTGATGTTGATAGTATTGTTTATATTGATGGTGGTAGAGGAGATAATGATGATACAAGATATGATTACATAATTGAAATAGCAGAGATAGAAATTATAAAATGATTGTGAGAAAACAGTAATAGTGATAATAGTAGTTGATCTTATTGTAAAAATTATTTTTGTAAAGGTTTAAAATTGTCAAAAATTACAAATAAAAATCCTGCAATACTAATTTTTGTTATTATTTAACGACGTTTTTAACAAAGGAATTGTATTGTCCCAAAATAATTTAGTTAGGGGCCGAAATGTCCTTTTCTTTTGAACAGAGATTGCCTTGTCTTTCGAGAAAATAGATAGAGACTGGTCGAATTGGGTGTTTACTCTAAAATGAAAAACATATTAACTTAATACCTTAAAGTTTTGAGTTAGGTATAATATCTTCTCATCTTACGTTTTTTTACTTAATTTTTTAGTAAAAAACTCTCTAAAATGACCCGATCGAATGGGGCAATGGATCGGATCCCTTATAAATGATGAAAGTAAAATATGAACTCGTTGACTATAAGACTGTGTTTGGTTCTGAAAATAGGACAAGATAAGATATTAAGAACAAGACACAAATGATAGATACACAAAAATTAATGTTCTCATATTTTGTTTAGTGATAAACTAAAAAAATTATAAAAGTTTAATTTATTCTCATTTTTTTTTCATTCAAAAAATTTGGAAAGAAAAATATAATAATAAAAAATATAATTATAAAAAATTAACAAGAACAATACAAAAAATAAAAAATAAGTTGTGTCTCTTGTTAGTGTCTCTATGGCTTTCCTATCAAAATGGACACAAAATACACTAATTCAATATCTCTGAACATAATATCTCTATTCATATCTTATCTATCAAACATGATTTTGTGTTTCTGCATCTCTGTCTCAGTGTCTCTATTAATATCATATAGTATCTTTTAAGAAAAATGATTAAAACAAATATAAAATTTAGTTATATTGAAATAAATTTAAAATGAAATGAAATTATGTTGAAAACAAAATCATTAGTAATATTATAATGAAGCAAATAAAAGACAAAAAATATAAAAATTCAAATTTATACATAAAAATTAAATAAACCATGAACGTGTGATGTTAACAATTAGAATATATTAGATCTTTGTATCATTATTTCTTTATTAGTAAAAGTGTAACAAAAAATTGTTTTTATGACATTACCTATTTTAATACTTAAGAGACCAAATTTAGGTTAAAATAGTAGATTTTAGAGTTTACATGAGTTCATGCAAATTTTTGCACTTTACCCAAATTTAGCTAAGCCTCATTTAAATTTGAGTTAGTTAATGAGTTAACTTATTTTAATAATACAAACTCGTAAGAGCTTAGAGTTAACTCCAGAGTTTAATGACCAAATTTAAACTAGAACATATTTTATAGATTTAGATTTAAGTACTTTATTGCTATATATAAAGATTATTTTAGTAGGCATATTTGAAAGTTTTTGATGAACTTAGAAGCATAATTAATGTTTTGATAGTGATATATCAACAATTCCTATATAAACACAAGACATGGTCACACTCACATAAAAATTATAAGTAGAGTCTAGCTATAAATTAAATAAAATAGAAATAAACTTTAATTTTCAAACTCTGTTATTTGCTGATAATTAAATGTTATCTCCCTTCTTGTAGTGAAATAATAAATAAATACACCTTGAATAAAGTTAACACACTCCATTTTTACTTTGTTTATAAATTAGGATTTGAATCTTAATCCTTATGAAGTATCAACCCACTTAAATTTTCATATACCAAAATAAAAATACAATAAAAAGCTATGAATATCCCTTGTTTCTTTTTAAATATTGTATGTGTGTTAGTGAAGATTCCAGCTTTCTTCCACTACTACTTGAAGATCAATAGTGGCCAACAGCCAAAAAAGATCACAATCAAATTATTATTATTATAATGTCCTTATCTAAAAAAGATTCCGGCTAATTTGCACCAATCCATCCAACCAACCAAAACTATCCATTAACTATACATATTGTGGTCCACAATGAATCAAGATTCCAATCACATTAATTAAGAAGCTAATAAGTATGAAGTATGAAGTATGAATGAATGGAAGAAGCAGCTTAATTGTTTGTGAGGTCCACTACATATACTACCAAGCAATTAGTTGATGGCCGGTCACACAAATTTTCATTTGGATAATGACACATCCAACATCATCTTAGTCTCTAGAAACATGCATGCTAGGTCCCCTTCACACTTTCATATAACAGAATAATGCAATTTATGTATACATATCAAAGTTAAGTGCTGTCTCTTATTAGTTAGTTATTTATATCATCCTAGAAAAGAAGCAAGATATGTTGGTTGAGATACTGTAAATATCTCTCTATCTTTTTGAGATATTGTTCGTAACTATTGATTTGAACGAGGTAAAATATTTCAGAGATTTCGATTTATACTTTGTTTACACTAGATTGGGAGAATAATCTGCGAAAACATTCCGATGTTTAAGTCAATAGTATTTATAGGTGATAATGGTAATTTTATGTTATTTTTTACGAGTTTTTTTATTTTCTGTTTTATATCTTTTTTGAGTATCCGTTAGATATTTACTGTCCTAGATATGTGTTTCAGTTTCTTGGATTTTCTATTTTATCGATTAAGATTGTCTTTTATTGTTACGTTATTTGTGTAACGTTCGAACTTGTATAATCGGATTCTTTATTATCCGTTTTTATTCAAAACAGTGTCCCAACTCAAGTTTCTTGATTTACGACCTTGTCAAGTATATCCGAGTTTTAGTGGATCAAGTCCAATTGGATTTTTTGGTTTCTTGGGTGCCAAAAAACTTGGAAAGCCTTTTCAGTTTTTTCGAGCGGTTCTAACTTTTTATCGATTTTCGAACCGTCAGCTTTAATTCACATCTTTCTCTTTCCATCGATCAATGTCACATTTACTTCTACTAAAAAGAACTTCCACTCCTTCTATTCTTAACTTTACTCTGAAAATCATTCTTCTCCTTCAAAGAAAAATCTCCCCTCCCTCTCATTTTCTTCGAGTTCTTGGGCGTTCAGAATTTTCTTTTCTTCTTATCTTGGTGGCTATTAATTGTATTCAGGTAGGAAAACTTATCTTTTCTTTGTTTTTCTTTTCTTATTCTGCTACTTATGAATTCAAAAATGACTCATAGATGAAATTTTTCTTCTTCTCATTGCTCTTGCATATGCGTAACTTCATTTAAATTTGTTTCATTATTTGCTTCTAATTTTGAACATTTTGAATGTTTAAGTAATCGAACATTTTAATAGGGATATCACTGTTTAGTTTTTCTCTACTTAATGCACCAGTAATTTTAGGTTTTTCTTCTTCTTTTTTAAAAATTTTAGAGTTTTTATTCTCTAGAAAAAATATAGAAAATTTTCCTCTTTGTGACATAGTGGTGGTGTTCCTTAGGTATATTCGAAATGCCGAGGAAGAAAATGATAGCTTCTCGTGAATGAGTTGGGACATCATCTTCAGGACCACCTCCGTGTCCTGCCCTAACTCAGTGAGTAGATCCCTATTCTTGGATTTTGGAGGATGTGAAGTCCACTCCTTCCACGGTTGCTCAAGATGATTTAGATGCCTTGCGAAAAGTCGGAGTTATCTTTAATTCTGACTTGGAGAATTTATATGTCTTTTTTGTTCCTCACAAAAATGATTGTCTCTGTCACTATAACCACTATGTAGGCTATCAGCCTGATTGGCTATGGATGTACGAGACTCTCTTTACCCGCTTTGGAGTGTGTCTTCCCTTCACCAACTTTCAGCAGGATATCTTGAGATATACTGGATGTGCTCCCTCACAGTTGCATCCAAATACTTGGGCCATCATCTGAAGCTTTGAGCTTCTATGTTCTTTTTCTACTTTTTCAACTTAACAATGCCTTTTAGTTCTCAAGGTCACGGGTTCATCTCCTTCCATGGTAACTCGAAAAGGAGGATCTTCAACATCTTTGACGAATCCTATCAAGGTTTTAAAGATATTTTTTAAGATAGAGAGAGTCGAGGGAACTACACCTTTTTTCATGACTTTGGAAGATGAAAAAACATTTGATTTGTATTGGAACTTTAATGTTTCTTCTCCCAAGATTCAATTACAAGGTGTTAATGCTTCTGAGTTCGCAAGTATTCAGATGTTTTTGGAACTCTGGAATAACCAACCTCTGAATCTTTGGACTATCTTGGCTGACGAGCATGCTTCTCGAAATGCTGTTGGTAAATGTTTTCCTCTTTTCTTTTTTTTTTTTTGCTTAACGAACTTACGCCCTCTCTTTGTAGTTGACATGACTAGCGGCTTAGAAACTATTATAGCAATATCTTCTAATCCTACCCAAATTGTGAACCTGGGTAGTAGGGAAAGAGTTTCTTCTTCTGCCACTTTAAGCAACATATTTCCTCCCCCAAAATTTAATTCGGGAATTGGCCCGAGGTTCAAGATGTTGACGATTTCTCCTATTAACTCTCCTAAAAAGAAGAAGCAAAAGAAAGGGAAAGGTCAAGTTGAAGTAGCGAAAGTTTCTCCTCCGACCTCCTTCGGTTGCATTTTGAAAACGGAGTTTCAATTTCCTGAATTTTTTTTAAGAGTATTTGTTGACTAAGATGACTAAGTCAGGCTTAGCCAAACTTCCTATTGAGAAAACTTTACCTCAAGTCCAGAGAATACGACTTCGATCGGTCACTTATATTAGAGATGTCGAGAAGGAGTTTCCTATTTTTTGATCTGAGGTTTCGGAGTATGAGAAGGAGTTGAATGAGGCTAAGTCAGAGGCTCAAAGTTTGAATGAATATTTGACTACCCTTAAGGAGGAGAAACATAGCCTTCAGGGAGGAAGTGAAAAGTACTTCTGAAGAGAAATATAAGAAACAAATTTTCGAGCTTATACGGCATATTGACGAACTCTCCACCTCGGTCAAGAAAGCCGAGCAGGCTGCCGTGGATGGAGTGTTTAATGTCGAAAAGAACATGCTTGAGTAGATTAAACTTTTAGCTCCTGATTTGGACATCTCCGGAGTCGGTACTTTTAAGAAATTAATTGATGAAAAGATAGTTAATATAATTTAACTTTCTTTTGTAAGGTTTTTTAAGTTTTATTTTGCATCTTATGAACAAAACTTCCTTTCCGTTTCTTCAGAATTTATTTGGCTGTAACAGACATTTTATTTAGATGATTACTTACACTTTAAGTTCTTTAATTATATTTTACTATTTTCCTGGATTTGAATTTGAAAATACGTTATTTTTGGATGAACCCTTCCGTTGTTTAGGTTTCTCGGCGTTTATTCATGTGATCAAATTTGAACTATGCAGTTATTTTTTTACAATTATTTTATCAAATCATATGATGAATTCAATACAAAAATTTCAAAGTAAGGCCTCATTAAAAACCTAAATTAATAGAAAAAGAGTGCCTTTTATTCTAATGTCAAAAATACCTAAGGACAACACTTACTCCAATATCAAGATTTCTAAGGATGATACTTCTTTAAGTGAATAGCATTCCACGTCCTCAGGATCTTGGAACCATCCAAGCTTTCTAATTTATAAGCCCCTTTGCCTAGACTTTTCTTGATTATGAAGGGTCCTTTCCATGTGAAAGCTAACATTTCCTGAGTACCCGAGACTCCAGCATCAGCTTGTCTTAGCACGAGGTCACCAATCTGGAACTTCTAGGTTTAACCATGGTGTTATACCTTTTTGCAATTCTCTGCTTTAACGCCTGCTCGGATAAGTTGGCTGCGAATCTTACTTCATTAATGAGATCTCGATTAGAGTAATTTCTGTATTTTCGAGAAGTAACTGTGGGCTAGGTTCACCAATTTTCACTGGTATCACTGCTTCCTCCCTGTAAGTAAGTTGGAATGGCGTTTTTCCTGTAGAGGATTGGGGTGTAGTGCAATAAGACCATAGTACCAACCATACCTCGTTAACCCACGATCCTGCAAAGCCGTCTAATCTCTTTTTCAAACCTTTGAGGATTATTTTATTTGCGGCTTCTACTTGGTCATTGACTTGTGGATGTTCCACCGACACGAACACTTGGTGTATAGCCAAACCCCTTAAGAATTCTTGAAATTGAGAATCTGCAAATTGAGTCCCATTATCTATCACTATTGCCTCAGGAATCCCAAAACTCGTGAAGACGTCTCTCCAAACAAACTTCCGATATTGAGACGCTGTTATTTTTGACAGTGACATAGCTTCGATCCACTTAATGAAATAATCGATTGCCACTATAAAAAATTTAACTTGGCCAGGTCCTTAGGAAAAAGGTCCTAATAAGTCCACTCCCCATTTTGCAAAAGGTCTTGTCAGAATCACGAAAACGATCTCCTGAGGTGGGGCTTGGTGGAGATTGCCATGGATCTGACACTTTTGACATCTCTTTACATACTCTATTGCATTTTTTATGATTGTGGGCCAATAATACCTGGCTCTTATGACTTTCTGTGTCAACGCCTTGCCTCCCATATAATGTCCACAACACCCTTCATATATCTCTTGCAACACATAATTTATTTGTTGAGGTTTTAGACATTTAAGTAGAGGCTGCGAGATGCCTCTTTTGCATAATTGCTCATTAATCATGGTATATTTGGCTTATTTTAGGCGTAACTTCCTGGCTTCCTTCGGGTCGCTAGGAAGAATACCATTGGATCTAACTAGGTAGTGACGTTTCCATTATGTGACACAGTAATATCGAAAATACCTATGGATGGCTCCGAAAGTACTTCTTGAATTAGGCTTCAGTTACCACTTCCTGATTTGGTACTGGCTAACTTCGATAAGACGTCAGCTCGTGTGTTTGTTCTCGGGGCACATGCTTAATACAAAATGATTTAAAGTTTAAAATTTTGCTTTGTACTTTCTTTAGATATAATTGTAATAGTAGGTCCCGTGCTTGATACTCACTATTAACTTAGGAGATTACAATTTAGGAGTCATTGAATACTGTAAGCTTCGTTACTCCGACCTCATATGCTAATGCCAATCCTGCAATTAGAGCTTCATATTCAGGTTGATTGTTCAAGATTGGAAAATTAAACTTAATGGAGCTTCAATAATGACCAAATCTTTGCCTTTACTCGGGATGATTCCTGCACCCCCAGATCTCGTATTCGAAGCTCCATCAACATGGAGCTCCTAAGTTGGTTGTTCGGGAGTTGAATAGGTCATTTCGGCCAAAAAATCTACCATCACCTGTGCCTTTATAGCAGAGCGTGGTTTGTATTGTATATCAAATTGTGATAATTCTATTGACCAGCTCATCATCTGACCTGCCAAATATGGTTCTTGCAAAACTTTTTTAATCGGTTGGTCTGTTCGTACAATTATTAGGTAACTCTGGAAATATTGTCTTAACCAACATGCCGATGTTAATAGTGCAAAAGTGAGTTTTTTATAATTTTGAGTATCTTATTTCGGGACCTTGAAGGACCCTAATAATAAAATACACAGGTCGTTGTTGTTTGCTTTCACCTTCCAACACTAAGACTGAAGCTACAAACTCATCGGTTACAGATAAGTACAAATATAACAGCTTTCTGGGTTCTGGTTTTGCTAGGATAGGAAGAGAAGATAACAAAGTTTTAAAGTGTTTGAAGACATCCTCACACTCTTCTATCAATTCATTAGTGACCCATTTCCTCATTAATTTAAAGAAAGGCTTTGATTTTTCAACAGAGGTGCCTAGAAACCTCAACAAAGCACCTAAACGACCTGTGAGCTTTTGCACCTCTTTGAGGCTCTGAGGACTTGACATATCCAAAATAGCTTGACATTTTTCAGAGCTAGCTTCAATACCTCTTTGAGTTACCATGAACCCGAGAAACTTTCCTCCCCAAACACCAAATGCACACTTAGTTGGGTTCAATCTCATCTTATGGAGTCGGAGGCAATGGAAGGTTTCTCGCAAATCAATAATCAAGTCGGCATCTGCTTTGGTCTTTATCAACATGTCATCGATGTAAACCTCTAAATTCCTCCCGATCTGCTCTGTAAATACTTTAGCCATCAATATCTGATAAGTGGTCCCTGCATTTTTTTAAATCAAATGGCATTATGGTATAGCAATAAATTCCTTCTGGAGTGATAAATGCAATTTTATCTTCATCTGGTTGATGCATCGGAATCTGGTTATAACCACTATACATATCTAAAAAACTTAGTGTCCGATAACCAGATGAAGAATCAATCATAATGTCAACAACTATGTTGAATATGTCAGTTTGATAAACCCCGATCGTATGGTTTATCTTGTGCTTATTTTGAGGGATTTTATCAATATTTTTCACACTTATCCATAAGAAATGCATGGTTTTGTGTTCACTTTCCAATATTGCTCTATGATGTAAAACATGCTTATTTTGCCTTAAAATTTCCATATTTTAATCCTCTTCTATTGCCATTCGATGCCGTGATGTATTTGTTGAGTAATTTCAGGAATTATAGGGTAGAAATGACTTAGAAGAGAGGGAGAAAGCATGTACAAAAGGGAGGAACATGAAGAATTGAGATCTTGGGAAAGCAGCATCGGCGCGCTCGCGCACTCCACGCGCACGCGTGGATGGGATGGGCTGGAAGCGGCGCGCAAGGATGGACGCATCCGCGCGAATCAGGAGATTCTTATCGACGCGTACGTGCACTTGGCGCGCACGCGTAGATCGCAAGAGCAATCGGCGCGCGCGCATGCGTGGCGCGCACATGTTGAAGGCTGCACGTGACCTCATTAAAGGAAATCGTGCTTGGCGATTTCTGAGGCTCATTAGGCCCAATTTCAAGCTGTTTCTGCATGGAAAAAGACCAAAGGATGCAAGGGGAAAGAGAGAAATCACTCATTTTACACTAGGACATAATTTTTAGCTAGTTTTTGGTTCTTTGGTTATTCTAGAGGGAGAAACCCTTGTTCCTCTCTAGATCTAATTTTAATTTGATCTTCCCTTGTTGATTTGCGACTTGGATCTTGTTAATTACTAGTTTTAATTGTTCAATTTGAATTTCTTGTTACAATTTTGCTTATATCTTGTGATAGTTTATGAATTCTTGTCAATTATCATTTTATACCCATTTCATGAATGTTATGAATCTTGACTTGTTGATGTTACATTGATGATTTCTATGTTTAGTCTAGTAGTTTGGATGATTGTATGTTGATAATTGTTAGTGGGTATTTGTAGAATTCAATTTAATTGCTATTTTGAACATGCCTTTTGTTAGTGCTTACCAAGTGTTTGATGAATTGTTTACTTTGATTATGGAGTAGTCTTTTTCACTCTTGGCCTAGGTCAAGGGAATTGGGTAAACTTGAGTCATTGGGTCTAATGGATTTGATGATTTGGGAGCCCTAGGTGGTCAATTTGATACTCATTGACGCCGACCCACTACTAATCTAATTAGTAGGTAGGTTGGAACTTATGGGTTGATGTGATCAGGGCCATTTGACGTACTTCAAGTCTAGGGGTAGATATCACGTACTTAAGACTTTGAGAGTAGACTTAATGAGCTTGGTTCCTTATAATTGTCAAGGTATAGTTGTTAGACAAGGATGGTGATCCCAATTCCCGAACCTAGCCAAGAGTTACCTTTATCATTCATACTTGAAATCAACTTTCTCAACCAATTGCTTTAGTTGTAGTTTCTTGTTTGGGTTACAATAGAATTAAGTGGAATGTTGTTTATTCATTGAAAGTGCTTATGTTTTGCTTAGTTGATTGAATTAATTGTTGCATTTTAAGATTACTTGTTTGTTAAGATTCCCATTTATTTTCATGCTTATAACTCACAACCCCGGACTTCTAACCAATGTCGAAGCACATGATTGCCCATTCCTTGTGAGACGACTCGAGGTTTGAATACTTCGGTTATTTCTATTGGGGTTGAACTTGTGACAACCAAATCCCTCTTCTAAATTTGACCCCCGAGGATTGTTGTTGGTAGAGCTATACTTACAACGCGGTTTTCTTGAAGAGAATCTTTACCAATACACCCTTGGCGCTTGCGTGTCAAATTTTTGGCACCGTTGCCGGGGAATGGTTGCAACGTATGCGTTGATATTGGTTATGTGAATATGTGAATATTGTAGATAGTTTACTCTTTTACTTACTTAGCCATAGTTTAGATTTCCTTTACATTTATGCTATGACTTTCAAGTTTGATGACTCGGTCTCAACCGAATTCTAGCTTTGCCAATTTTGATCCCGAGATCAAAAGGACTTTATTACACACTCGGCAAGCTAGGCGGCAGTTGGACTATACACCTAGTACTTCGGCCTCTCTTGAGGAAAACACCGAATCACTAGACGTTACCAAGAGTGACTTGGAGTCTGTTACTTCCTATTCTTCTGTTGGCACTACTAATACATCTTTGCATCCTACAGGTGAGCCACACATGGCGGAGCCACGCCGGATCACTTTGCATGAGCAAGGAGCTCCGGATATCATACTTCAACCGTTGCAAGCAAGGTATCCTAACCTTGATCCGAACTTTGAGTTGAAGAGTAGCTTGATAAATCTACTTCCTAAGTATCATGGGTTGCCGGGTCAAGACCCCATCCGACATTTGAAGAATTTTCAAGTTGCTTGTTCTACGGCTCGAAGGCATGGAGCCGATGAAGTAGCTATCATGGTTTTTGCCTTCCCATTCTCTCTTGAAGCGTAAGCAAAAACATGGTTCTATTCGCTACCGGATGAGATTGTGACTAATTGAGATTTCTTGAGAAGAGATTTTCTTGATAAATTCTTTCCATCGGAGAAGACCGACTACATCCGAAAAGAGATTTCAGGCATAATGTAAAGAGACCAAGAGAGTTTGTACGAGTATTGGTCTCGGTTCAAGAGGTTATTGGAGTCATGTCCACACCACAGAATGACCACTAACTTGCTCATCAGCTACTTTACCGGAGGTCTTTGTACGGAGGATAGAAGATTGCTCACCGCTTCTAGTGGCGGCTCCCTTTCGAAAAATAAGACGGAGGGAGAAGCTTGGGATTTGATAAAGAATGTTGCCGAATCTACACAACACACAAGAGTGAGGAGTAATCCCCTTAAGGGTGTGGTAGAACCATCCCCTTCCGAATCAAGTTTAACCAAGGCACTTGGGGATATGACCACCATCCTTACACAAATTCAAAGGGATCAAAAGGAATACTACTCCATCAAAGCCGTCCAAGCCCCACCTCCAGTTGCTCAACTTGAAGGCCCTCCTAGAATTTGTGGTTTGTGCTCTAGCACCGCACACTACACCGACCAATGCCATCAAATTCAAGAGGAACATGCTCTTGTGGTATCCAATGTGAATTACAACAACTGTCCACCCTACCCTTCTCAAGGTCAAAACAATTACCATCAAGGTGGTAGTCAACATCAAGGGTGGAAGGATAATGCACAAGGAAGCAATCAAAGCCAAAGATGAAACAACTCTCCTTCTCATCACAACAACAACCAATCTTCATCCTAATATCACCACAACAACACCAACTACCAAGCCAACCAAAGCCACTCCAACCAAAACTAAAACAACTACACCAAGTACCAAGCACCACACCATAGACAACAAAATCAAAACCCAACTCCTCCATCTTCCAACAATCAAGTTGAAGAGCTTAGAGCCGCTATGGAAAAACGAGATGAGAGCAACAAGGCTCAATTTGATGCCTTGAGTACTCAATTGGCTAACCTCACCAACTTGCTTTCAAAGATGAACATGTCAAACCAACCACCAAACCCCAATAACAACATCAACCAACCCTCAAGTTCTTCTAACCTTCCATCCCAACCCCAACCAAACCCAAAGGACGGTCTCAACGCCATCACTCTAAGGTCGGGGACTACATTAGAGGAGATACCTCCAAGAGGCATGGAGGATATTCATGAGAAAGAGGTAGTTGTCGAAGCTCCACATGAAGAAGAGGTGGTAGACAAAAGGCATGAGGAAGAAGGAGTAAACCTCAAGGAACCCAAGAGAAAAGCTATAGTGGATGAGTCCGTTCCTATTCCATTCCCTTCCATGGTGAAGAAAGCAAAGAAGACACCGGAATTTGATTTGAACATGCTTCAAGTGTTCAAAAAGGTTGAGGTAACTATACCGCTCCTTGATGCTATTCAACAAATTTCAAAGTATGCAAAATTTTTGAAAGACTTATGTACACACAAGGATAGGATAGGAGAATTGGAGACATTATCCCTGGGTAGTTCAATTTCTTCCTTGATGGAACCTATTCCAAGAAAATATGGTGACCCGGGACCATGCTTAGTGTCTTGTTGTATTGGTGGATACACTTTTCATGATTGTATGTGTGACTTGGGAGCTTGTGTTAGCATCATGCCGCTTTCTATATATGTGCGGTTGAATTTAGCTCCATTGAAGAAGTCGGCGGCGAGGTTTGCCTTAGCCGATAAAAGTGTGATCACAGTGATGGGAATAGCGGAAGATGTACTTGTGCCAATTAAGGATTTGGTCTTTTCGGTCGACTTCTATATCCTCGAAATGCCTCCAACAGAAAATAGAAGCTCATCCTCCGTTCTACTTGGTAGACCCTTCCTCAAAACCTCCAAATTCAAGTTAGATGCCTTCACCGGTGTATATTCCTTTGGGGTTGGAGATAAGACTATCAAGTTCAATTTAGAGGAAGCCATGAAACATCCCCCGAAGAACATTCTATGCTCCGATGTGATGTAATTGATGAAGTGGTAGCGGAAGTGCAAGAGGAAGACCATGAGAAGTCGTGCTACCCCACTGGTGAGGAGAAGGATGACCAAGAGGATGAACAAGAAGAAATTGTCAAGAATGAGTCCCATGAGCTTGATGAAAACGAACCTCACCTTGAGGTAAAAAGTGAACTGAAGCCCCTTCCATCTCATTTGAAATATGCTTTCTTAGAGGACAACCAAGGGTTTCCGGTCATTATTGCTAGTGAGCTCTCAAGTGAAGAAGAAAGAAAGCTCCTAGACGTTCTAAGAAAGTACAAGAAAGCAATAGGATGGAGCCTAGCGGATATTGTGGGAATTGACCCCCGCAAGTGCATGCATAGGATATTTCTCCAAGATGGAGCCAAGCCGGTTAGGCAACCGCAAAGGAGGCTCAACCTAACCATCCTTGATGTAGTGAAGAAAGAGGTCACTCGATTACTGGATACGGATATCATATACCCAATTCCGACAGTGAGTGGGTGAGCCCGGTTCAGGTTGTTTCCAAGAAGTCAGGCATCACAACGGTCAAGAAGGACGACGGTGAAATGGTTACTAAAAGGGTACAAAATGCGTGGCGAGTATGTATTGACTACAGAAGATTGAACGCCGCCACACGGAAGGACCATTACCCCCTACCCTTCATTGATCAGATGCTAGACCGCTTGGCAGGTAAATCTCACTACTATTTTCTTGATGGATTTACTGGCTACTTTCAGATACATATTGCTCCTGAAGATCAGGAGAAGACCACGTTTACCTGTCTGTTTGGCACCTTTGCCTATAAAAGGATGCCATTTGGACTATGTAACGCACCCGCTACCTTCCAGCGGTGCATGACGAGTGTCTTCTCCGATCTAATGGAGAATTGCCTGGAAGTTTTCATGGACGACTTCAGTGTTTATGGTATCTCATTCGATTGTTGTTTAGAGAGCTTGGCCAAGGTCCTAGCTAGATGTGTTAACACCAAACTTGTCTTAAATTTTGAAAAATGTCACTTTATGGTACGACATGGCATAGTGTTAGGACATGTAGTCTCTCATGAAGGCATTTCTGTGGACCTGACCAAGGTCGATGTTATTACTACTTTACCTCACCCCTCATCCGTGAGGGAGGTCCGCTCATTTTTGGAACATGTAGGATTTTACAGGCGCTTTATCAAGGACTTCAGCAAGATCGCTTTGCCATTGTCGCGCCTACTCCAAAAAGATGTGGATTTTGAGTTTGACAGTGAATGTGTAAAAGCTTTTGAAGAGCTAAGGAGAGTTCTCACCACGGCACCGATCGTGCGAGGCCCCAACTGGAGGTTGCCATTTGAGATAATGTGCGATGCATCAAACTATGCTGTAGGTGCCGCGCTTGCACAGCGCGATGGTAAACTCCCTTATGTCATTGCTTACTCTTCTAAGACATTAGATGCAGCACAATCCAACTATACCACTACCGAAAAAGAACTCTTAGCCATTGTTCATGCTTTAGATAAATTCAGATCTTATTTGCTAGGTTCAAAGATAGTGGTATACACGGATCATGCGATTTTAAAGTACTTATTGACAAAGAATGAGTCAAAGCCTAGACTCATACGTTGGATCTTGCTTTTGCAAGAATTTGACATTGAGATTAGGGACCGGAGTGGATCTCAAAACTTGGTTGCGAATCATTTAAGCCGCATTGAGAATTTAAAAATTGATCCATTTCCGATCAATGACTCATTTCCATTGGATAGTTTGCATGCTGTGTCAGATAGCTTTCCTTGGTTTGCCCCGATGGCGAACTACTTGGTTGCAAGAATCTTTCCTCCCAATTTTTTGAAAAACCAAAGGGACAAGTTGAGGAGTGATTCCAAATACTATATTTGGGATGACCCTCACCTGTGGAAGAGAGGCGTGGACCAAGTAATTCGAAGATGTGTCCCGGAATTCGAATTCCAACCGATCCTTGAAGCTTGTCATTCGTCCGAATGTGGTGGCCACTTTGGCCCACAAAGGACCGCTAAAAAAGTGTTGGATTGTGGATTCTGGTGGCTAACCCTATTCAAGGATGCTAACCGGTTATGTATGTCTTGCCATCAGTGTCAGAAGTCAGGAAACGCATCCCAAAAGGATGAAATGCCTCAGCAACCTATGTTGTTCTGTGAGATATTTGATGTATGGGGCATTGACTTTATGGGACCGTTTCCCAACTCTAGTGGGTATCTGTATATTCTGTTAGCGGTTGACTACGTGTCAAAGTGGGTAAAGGCCGTGCCTACCCGCCTTGACGACGCCAATACCATTGTTTCTTTCATAAGGAATTACATTGTATGCCGTTATGGGTCGCCACGAGCAATCGTGAGCGACCAAGGATCCCACTTTTGTAACAGGAAGGTAGAAGCATTGCTCAAGCGCTATGGAGTGATGCATAAGGTTGCTACTGCTTACCATCCGCAAACAAATGGACAAGAGGAAGTGTCCAACCGGGAAATCAAGAGAATCTTGGAAAAAGTGGTCAATCCACAAAGAAAGGATTGGAGCCTCTGGTTAGGAGATGCATTATGGGCATATAGAACGACCTACTAGACTCCGATAGGGATGAGCCCTTTTCGGATCGTCTATGGTAAGGCATGCCACCTTCCGGTGGAGATTGAGCATCGAGCCTATTGGGAGGTAAAGTAGTGCAACATGGATCTAGCCAAGGCGGGTGAAGCTAGGAAGCTACAATTAGAGGAGCTTGAATGCTTGAGGAATGAGTCATATGAGAATTCCTGAATCTACAAGGAAAAGACTAAAGCATTCCATGACCATCACATTCAGAAGAAGGACTTTCAAGAAGGAAATGAAGTCCTCCTCTACAACTCAAGGCTCCGATTTATGCCTGGCAAGCTCCGCTCTAGATGGGAATGACCTTTCAAGGTGAAGGAGATGAAGCCCTACGGAGTGATGGAGTTGTTTGATCCTAAAAGTGAAGCGACTTTCAAGGTGAATGGACATAGAGTGAAAAAGTATCATGGTTGCAAGCCTCCAAGAGAGCTAGAAGTGTACATATTGGAGGATGCACCAAGAAGAGAGGAAGCTTAAGAAAAGGACTGTCCAACTTAAGGACGTTAAAGAAAAGTGCTTGGTGGGAGGCACCCCACCATGGTAAGATCTTCCTTGTTTATACCATCTTCTTAGTATTCTTAATTTCTTGTGAGTTTTGTGATCGTTTGATGACTGATTGAATGCATAGGAATGTTAGTTTTGCCGATTTTATTGGGTAGGAAGAATGCTCTTGTAGATAGGGTGTGCAAAAGCAAAGAAAACAAAAATTTGTTCTTTGAAAAAGGGCACCAACACGCTAGCGCACAGTGCGCGCATGCGCCGGTAGCAAATCCCCACTCTTGGGCCAAATACCCGAGAGTTATGCCCACTTCGTGCCCAACTCGCGCCAGGCACTCACGCGTCCGCGTACATGCCGCCTGCGCGCACTCTGGCAATTTAACCATCGACGCGCTAGCGCACGGTGCGCGCGCGCGCCAATGGCGAATATGACTTCTCTGGTACAAAAACCAGAGAGTTGTGCCACAATTGGGCCAACCTTGTGCCAAAACCCACGTGTCCGCGCGTAGTGTGCGTCCACGCCAGTGGCGAAACACCTCAAGCATGCGTCCGCGCAGGGTGCGCGCCCGCGCGCCTACCTCACTGACTCACTCTGGTACAAAAACCAGAGACTTGTGCTAACTTTGTGCCACTTTTGTGCCTGAGGCACAACCTCTCTTGCGTGCGCGCCACTGACGCGCCCGCGCCACTGACGCGCCCGCGCCATCTGCTAGCACTCTCACCGACGCACCAGCGCACCTTGCGCGCGCGCGCCGGTTGCGCGAGTCAATTTAAGGCCTTCGCGTCTTGCCCTGTTTTCCTTTCTCTCAGCCCCTTCTCTTCTTTAGTTTCTTTCTCTTCTCAATCCATCATTTCCCTTCTCTTCTTCTTCTTCTTCCACAATCCACCACCATTGTCTCCGGCCACTCACCGATGATAACCACTCTTTCCAGTAGCACTACACTTCTCCTATTTTCCCTCTCATCCTCACAAAAGAAGGTTCAACTTTGTTCCTTCATACTCATCAAGGTTTTGTTTCTTCTTTTCCTTTACTTCCATTTTTCCTTACATAATTTTTCTAGTTAGTTGCTTCTTATTGCTTTACTTTAGTCTCTCTTTTACTTGCATGACGATGTTTCTTACTTTTTGTTTGCTTATTTTCCTTTTCTTTTCTTTATTTCTCCGTGGATGTTGAATTTGAGCTTAGTTGCATTACTAGATCTTTTGTCACTCTTTTACCATTGTGTGATGTCTATGTGATGATTGATGTTCCATTTTGGACTTTGAATTGGTTTAGTATCTCATAATTGCTCATTGCTTGATTATTGCACGCTAAGTGTTCGAGGAAATGCACATATACCATTTTGGCTCAAATTAGCCATATATTTCTCCATTTGGTGCTCCTTCCTCATTCACTTGCTTTCCCTTAAATGCATTGAGTCTAACTTATGTGCTTAGAGTTGATACTTGCCAATTAGATATCATTGAACATGACTTACTTTTTATTATGGATGCTTGAGACTACTCTTCTCATGCCATTGCATGCGTTACTCCCTCTTGCATCCCATGCCAAGTGTTATGACCCTTGCTTTTACATCTACCACGGGCATTATAATTCACTTGCATGTCTTTTGTGAAATCGATTCTTGGGTTTAATGTTTTCCTTCCTTCTCTCCCTTTTTAGGATGGGTACCAAGAAAGGCAAGGAGATAGCTCCAAGAAAACCGGCCGCAAAGAGGGCACCCCAAAAATCAAATTCTAAGACGCGTTCTTCAATAGGAGCCAAACCCTATCGAAGAAAGGAAAGACACCCGCTCCTATTGATGAGAATGACAAGGGCAAGCCGGCGAAAGATCCTTCAAGGTTCCCTAACCGCTTCTGTGAACTTATGTTCCCCTCCATAGCGGCAAGAAACTATCACCCCGAGCATCTACTCGCTCCGCCGGACAAGGTTGCTCCTTATATTTTGCCCCGCATTGAACAGCGAGGATGGGAGTTTCTTTTGCGAAAACCAAGAGAAATCAACCTCTCTTGGGTGGAAGAACTTTATACCAACTACCATTTTCCCTCTCTTCAATTGATGTACATGCGCCGGAAGCAAGTCTCAGTTTCAGAAGAGGCTATTCAGCAAGTGCTTAATGTCCTACCAGTGCCAAGTGATATGGATGGCTACCAAGAAGTCTTACGTCAGCGTGAGAAGTATGGATTCAACTGGGACTCGATTCTCCGAGTCATTGCTGAACCAGAAGGATTTTGGATCCATGGTCGACTCCAGATGAGGCCCAAGAGCATTGACGCTCGCTTCTTCACTGTGGAAGCTAGAGCTTGGGCCCAAATCCTATCCCACTATGTGCTGCCTAGCACCCACAAGTCGTCCATCACGGCGGACCTTGCCTTGCTTGTTTGGTGTGTTCTCACGGAGAACCCGGTGAACATTCTGCCTCTTGTCAAGCAAGCGATGAGTCAAGTTCACGACCAGGGTAATTTGCCATTTCCAGCATTGGTGTCTGACTTAGTTGCTGCTGCGGGTGTTTCTTGGGAAGCCAAGGATAAGAAGATTATGGTTCCGGCTAAGGGCGATGTGGTCCTAAGCGGAAAATACCTACACCTTCCCATGAACAAACCAAGCCTCGACATGGCCCCGCCACTTCTTTTTCCTTCTAGCTCATCATCACCACCACTGAGATCCACACATCAAAGGATAGAAGATCTTCACCGGAAGCTTGATAAATATGAGCGGCGCAACCACCGCCGATATACTTACATCAAGACGCTTCTGGGTTTTGTTACCCCTAGCATGGAGGAACCTGAAATATTCACATCCACCTCAGACCCGAGTGATGGGAGCTCTGATGAAGGAGATAGTGAAGGCTCCGGTCCCGACCATCCCTTGCGTATTATTCGTAGCACGGAGGACCGTGCTAATTTCTAAAGTGTGGGGAGGTCGTCCGACCGATCTCCATGGGTAACGTTCTCTTCCCCTCAATACCCATGGATTTATTTTTCTTTTTATATATTGCATGTGTAGTTAGTTTTGCTTGTAAATACCCTTTGCATGATAGTTAGTTTCTATAGCGTTACTTGGTCAAAACAATAACTTTCTTTCCAAGAAACTGTGTTCTGGGTGACCTACCAAAAATTCTGAAAATTTTTGCAGTAAAATTGCTTTAAGAATGTATTTTGGAACATAGTAATTGAGCTAAGGACACAAGCATGAAAGTTTTGAGCCTATTGCATGGTTACATCTTTTAACCATTATTTCCATTCTTGTGTGCATATCTCTCTCTCTCTATGAGTGTGATCCTTGCTTTGTCTGATTCTATATGTCCATTGCTTTGTGTATGAATGCATTTACATGATTAAGACCATCAATTCAATAGTCACTTCTCCCAAATAGCCTTAACCCTTATATCTACCATTGCTAACCAATTTTGAGCTTTTGATAAACCCTTTTGTTCTTAAATAGAGCACATCAACAACCCTAAGTGAAAAACCATGAATGTCCCTGAATTTGAATCATTGATTGGCTTAGGTAAGTTAGGATGTGTAGTATTCAATTAGGAGGGTATACTTGGAAAATTCGGGTAGATATGTAGGTATATAATTGTAGTGCAATTGAAAAATTCTAGGATTTTGGGAACATGCTCATGTGGCGGATGATTAAACTGTATGCATTGGCATTGGGTTTACAAAGAAACCCCAAGAAAAGAGGATGCTTAAAAAAAAAAGAAGAAAGAAAGCAATGAAAGGGGACAAAGACGCCCCGAGATAGAGTAATAAAAACAATGCATATGGGTGTGAATTGAAAAGAATGCATGAGTATGCAAAAAGGGTAAAATTCAAGGGTATCTAGGAATATATTGTAGTTGTATAGGTTGTTCTATGTGTCTAGTGGATCCTAGGTTGATCAAGGACTCAAATTTTAAACCCACTTGACCATATACATCCTTACCTTCACCTTAGCCCCGTTACAACCCATGAATAAGACCGCATGATACTTGTAAGCATGCATTAAGTAATTGTTGATTGTTAGATGAAAGACAAATCTTGGAAAGCATGATTAAGAGGAGATTGAGTGACGAACCCTAGACACTTGAGCGAATAGAGCAGATACACTTCCGGTGAGGGTTCGATGCTCAATGCTTGTTCCCGACTTTCACAAGCGTTTGTTTAGCAAGTCATATGCACTCTTTAGTGATATTCAATTTGGTAGGATTCATAAATTGCATACTATTTTCACCCTATATGCTCACATGTATTCTTGAAGGATAGATTTACTCTTGACCAAGTAGATAGATGATCTTACATTAGTTGCGTCCATCCACTTAGGTAGTTTGCATTTCATAAAACCTTTCTCACCATGATCTTTGGTCTTTTCATTTTAAGCATGAGGACATGCCTGGTTTAAGTGTGGGGAGATTTGATAAACCCGGATCGTATGGTTTATCTTGTGCTTATTTTGAGGGATTTTATCAATATTTCTCACACTTATCCACAAGAAATACATGGTTTTGTGTTCACTTCCCAATATTGCTCTATGATGTAAAACATGCTTATTTTGCCTTAAAATTTCCATATTTTAATCCTCTTCTATTGCCATTCGATGCCGTGATGTATTTGTTGAGTAATTTCAGGAATTATAGGGTAGGAATGACTTAGAAGAGAGGGAGAAAGCATGTACAAAAGGGAGGAATATGAAGAATTGAGATATTGGAAAAGCAGCATCGGCGCGCTCGCGCACTCCACGCGCACGCGTGGATGGGATGGGCTGGAAGCGGCGCGCAAGGATGGACGCATCCGCGCGAATCAGGAGATTCTTATCGACACGCACGCGCACTTGGCGCGCACGCGTAGATCGCAAGAGCAATCGGCGCGCACGCGTTGAAGGTTGCACGTGATCTCATTAAAGGAAATCATGCCTGGCAATTTCTGAGGCTCATTAGGCCCAATTTCAAGTTGTTTCTGCATGAAAAAAGACCCAAGGATGCAAGGGGAAAGAGAGAGATCACTCATTTTACACTAGGACATAATTTTTAGCTAGTTTTTGGTTCTTTAGTTATTCTAGAGGGAGAAACCCTTGTTCCTCTCTAGATCTAGTTTTAATTTGATCTTCCCTTATTGATTTGCGACTTGGATCTTGTTAATTACTAGTTTTAATTGTTCAATTTGAATTTCTTGTTACAATTTTGCTTATATCTTGTGATAGTTTATGAATTCTTGTCAATTATCATTTTATACCCATTTCATGAATGTTATGAATCTTGACTTGTTGATGTTACATTGATGATTTCTATGTTTAGTCTAGTAGTTTGGATGATTGTATGTTGATAATTGTTAGTGGGTATTTGTAGAATTCAATTTAATTGCTATTTTGAACATGCCTTTTGTTAGTGCTTACCAAGTGTTTGATGAATTGTTTACTTTGATTATGGAGTAGTCTTTTTCACTCTTGGCCTAGGTCAAGGGAATTGGGTAAACTTAAGTCATTAGGTCTAATGGATTTGATGATTTGGGAGCCCTAGGTGGTCAATTTGATACTCATTGACGCCAACCCACTACTAATCTAATTAGTAGGTAGGTTGGGACTTATGGGTTGATGTGATCAGGGCCATTTGACGTACTTCAAGTCTAGGGGTAGATATCACGTACTTAAGACTTTGAGAGTAGACTTAATGAGTTTGGTTCCTTATAATTGTCAAGGTATAGTTGTTAGACAAGGATGGTGATCCCAATTCCCGAACCTAGCCAAGAGTTACCTTTATCATTCATACTTGAAATCAACTTTCTCAACCAATTGCTTTAGTTGTAGTTTCTTGTTTGGGTTACAATAGAATTAAGTGGAATGTTGTTTATTCATTGAAAGTGCTTATGTTTTGCTTAGTTGATTGAATTAATTGTTGCATTTTAAGATTACTTGTTTGTTAAGATTCCCATTTATTTTCATGCTTATAACTCACAATCCCGGACTTCTAACCAATGTCGAAACACATGATTGCCCATTCCTTGTGAGACGACCCGAGGTTTGAATACTTCGGTCATTTCTATTGGGGTTGAACTTGTGACAACCAAATCCCTCCCGAGGATTGTTGTTGGTAGAGCTATACTTACAACGCGGTTTTCTTGAAGAGAATCTTTACCAATACACCCTTAGCGCTTGCGTGTCAGAGTTTTCTAATAAAACCAGCATTCAATAGTCCTTGGACTTGTCTTTTGACCTCGTCAGCTCGGTCTTGTGATATCTTGTAATGTCGTTGTACGACCGGTTTGTACAAGGGATCAATGGCAAGCTGATGGGACATGAACGTGGGATCAATTCCAGACATATCGGATGGCTCCCATGCAAACAAATCGACATTACCTCTTAAGAAAATTTGGAGTTCCGACTTCTAGGAATAGGGCAAGTCTTTATTGATCAATGTGTACTTTTCTGCATCATTTCCAATTTGGAATTTTTTCAAGTTCTCGTTGGGCTCAGGTCTTTGTTTCTCCTGAATTTTGAAATCCAAATCTACTAAAAATACACCTGTCGACTCCTTTGCCTTGTCCCTTAGGGTTAAATTTGCATTGTTGCATTTGATAGTTGCTACCCGATCTCCTCGGATTGTTGCTACCCGACCTTCAGTCATCAGATACTTCATGCACAAAAATCGTTAAGCATTTTTCATCTAAGAATGACATTGGAAGCTGTTGAATCCTTTATAACGACAAACTTTGCCTGCCCAACCAAAGCTTCCAGACCCTCCCCTATTGTGAAGAAGAGGTCGATAACCCCGTCGGGCTTGATATAGTGATCTTCCAAACCCACTACCCCGGAAAGTGTGGTTTGAGATGTTGATCTTTAAGGCCTAAAGCACCAAACGTGTTTCTGAACAACAAATTCGAATATACCCCCTGTGTCAACCAAGATTCTCTTTACAATTCCATTTCGTAATTAGTTGTTATCACCAAAGGCTCATCATCTTCCAATGTGGCATGTTGGAAGTCCTCAGCAGTAAACTAGATAGTCGAAAACTCTGTATTTTCAGGACCTCAGAACTTGTAGTCTTGGCATCCTTCTTGACTGCATTTCTGGACTTTTGATGCAGGAGCATCTTTAGTTGTTTTCTTTAGTATTTCTTTTAATAAAGATGAGTGATTTTCTTATTCTGAATTAAGATTTTAGTGCTTTTAACCAATATTATTTGAAGTTGCTTTGAACTTTGGTATGTGTAGAAAAGTGTTAAAAATGAGCAAGAACAAGGATAAAAAAGAGCAAGCAACCATAACACTAAAGAGCAAAAGATCTTGGAAGAAACCAAGAACAAACAAGAAGGAAGGAGCTAAATAGAGGAGTTGTGTTCATCACAAAGAGCTCCTAGGCCAAGCCTCCAAGTATCCTCCAAGACTACTCCCAGGGGACACCATCAACCCTTGCGCCTCACACATGGCTTGGTGCACCTCACGTCCCCTCTGATGCGCCTCATGCCACATCCCAGGGGCCGCCTTCCTTGCATGTGCCTCACGCCTAAGCATAGGCACTTCACGCAACATAGGTTGCGCCTCACGTGGCCATTGATGCGCTTCACGTAGCATCACAGAGGCCTCCAATTCCTCCTCTATTGGGCTTGCACTTTACGCCTCCTATATTGCACCTCACACACCAAATTGGGCCACTCTAGGGCTTGTGATTTCTTTCTAAATCTCTCTTAATCTCCAATCCTTTAAAGCACTTGAGTTGATGATTAAAGCTTGAGCACAATGACCATGATTTGGAGCATTGATGAACAATCAGGAAGAATTATTTACAGCTTGATTTGGATGGAAAACTATTGAAGGAATATTAATTAGTTTAGATTTGATTTTGTTTTAATTTGATTTAGTTTGAATTCTAAAATAATTAGGTTTAGGGTTAGTATTTAAGGAGGAGAAACACTTACTCTCTTCTCTCTTCTCCCTCTCTTGCTCTCTTCGAGCCGTTTTTTAATTCAGAGTCTTTGTTGTCCCTTTGCATCATGAGCAACTAATCTCCTTTGTTAAGTTAGGAGCTTTGTTCATCTTTTTATGAATTATTAATCTAAATATTTTACTTTATTTGAGGTTTATGCTTTGATCTATTTCATGATTGAGTTTTCATTCTTCATCCCTAAAGATTTAGAATTGTTGGAAAACATTCTAACTCCGTTTTGGATGCTAAATATTATTTTGGAAAAAGTAATATTGGAATTAGTTTGAAAACTCTTTCTCATGACTTTTTTATTTAACTAGGAATAGTGTTTCAAAGAGTATGCGACGCCTTGTGATTTTCAATTACTCTAGTTTGAATAAGTGACATAAAATTCGGATTAGAAAACTTTTAGAAATCATTCTTTCTTGTAAGTTTCAATTGTTTAGGAATATTCTTGAATTATAATTTGAAATTAAATCAAAATTTTGCTTCACCTTTTTCCTTAAACAATTGACTAAGGAATTAGCGATTAATTAGGTTAAAGAGAAACTGAATTGCCAAGAAATTGGAATTTGATTATTTATGATTTGTCGTGATTGATCTCTGCATGACTTAAATAAATAAACATAATGATTGTTTTTTTAGAGAGTGAACATCTTTGAAACCTTAACATTCTCACCATTATTGTTTTCACATTTACTGTTTGCTATTTATTGCCTCTGTTCACACGTTTGCTTTTAATTCCTCATTCATTCCATATTTCTTGATTTGTCTAATTAGAATAGTTAATTAATTATTGTTGTTTAGTTCATTAATCCTCGTGGGAAGGATAACCCACTCACCGTGGTATTACTTAATACGATTTGATGCACTTGTTGAGTTGTGGTTTTACAAAATTCCGCATCAACTTTACTGATCCATTTTTTCGTACGACCATGTTTACTACTATTTGAGCAGTCCTGATTCTCACTAGGTTTAGTGTTTCTAGGGTTCTTGCCTTTCTGATCCTTATCGTTGTTATGCCGTCGAGGCGGCCTAACGTGTTAGACGATTTTGGAAACAGTTTTCCATCTTTAATGGCTTATTCAAAAGCGTTCTTTAGATCTATACAGCCTTTTGTCCTGTAACTATAGGATTTGTGGTAATCATAATATTGTGACTTATTTAAGGAAGCCCTTGGCCGTATTTGTCTGGCTTTGGGGAGTATGCCCTTATGCGACACCTGCTGATATACTTCTGTCAGTGATACGACTAAAGGTGTATATGTGAAGAACTTGCCTACCCAAGGAACTAACAGCTTTGGGGTTGCTTATCCCGAGCTTGCGGCCTTGTTAGGTGAGGGAGCTGGGTTCTTCCACTTAGTTAACACTAACCTTGAGACATCCTCATCCCTTGTATATTCTAAAATAATTTGATGAATTTTCTCTATAAATTTGACATTTTTAGGAGTGAGGTGTCTCTTGAAGTCTCCTTCAAGCAGTCCAGCTATAAGATAAAGACACACGACTTCAGGAGAAAATGGATGTTTTCAATGCAATAGTCGAATAACACTTATAAATAATAGAAAAAAATATTAGTTCTATAATTAAAAAGAAAGATAAATATTTTTTTATATTAAACTATAAATTAGGAGAAGACATATATTTAATTACAAAGAATATTAAAAAGTAAAAATAGAAATAAATTTAAGTCTTTTTTATTTCTAAATCTATATAAATATGATGTAATACAGTTGAATATTTTGTCTTCTTCTCACGATAGATCTAAACATTTTTTTTTATTTATAAATATCTCCATAAATAAAAAATTTCCTTCTAATTTTCTTTTTTAAAATTTGCCAGAACCAAAATACTGATAAAAAAATTACTAAAAGAGAGAATATTAAACATTAGAGAGTTATTGAAAGCTAGTGATACAAAAAAAAAGGGATAATCAAGAAGACGAAGATTGAAATTGAATGAAAAAAATAAATTGAAATTGAAATAGATTGAAATTTGAATAAAAAGAGAATCACTCTAATTTTTTATTCAATTTCTTGATACAACAAGAAAGTGATCCACTCAACCTAACTTGTTTACACCATAATTTGAAAATTTAATCCAATGGAATGACTCAACTTTCTATCCAATTTCTCAATGTAACAAAAGAGTAACTCACTTAACCTCATTTGTCCATACCATGATTTTATCACGAAACTAAAAAGTATTTTAGCACTCCTCTAATCTCTCTCTGATGGCTAAAATAGTTTGAAAAATATTTATAACATTTTACTAGATCAAGAAAAAAAAAACCAAATCCACTAATATTGGAACATACTAATATTTAAAAATATAAACTAATAACTACTAATATTTAAAAAAGAAGATAAATATTTTCTATGTGGAACTATAAATTGGGAGAAAGTACTATATTCGATTACAAAAAATATTAAAAGGTAGAAATAGAGATAAATCTCTCTTTTGTTTTTAAATCTATACAAATGTATTACAATATGATTAAATATTTTGTCTTCTTCTTAAGATAGATCTAAACATTTTTTTTTATTTGTAAATATTTTTATGAACAAATTTTTTTTAATTTTATTTTTTTAGATCTGTCAGAATTAAAATATTCATAAAAAAGATGCTATAAAAGAGAAGAATATTAATTACTAAAGAGTTATTGAAAGCTAGATCTCTAACAAAAAAATTAAAAACAGATACAAAAATTAAAAGAAAGAAATAAGAAAAAGGGAAAGGAACAGAAAGAAAACGATGGAAAGGGGGAGGAGAAGAGAGGTGGAAAAGGACGAAGAGATGAAAGAACAGGTAAATACTTATAAATTAGGAGTTGGAAGGGAAGGGAGAAATGGGACGAAGGAGAAGGTGGGAGAAAGAGAGAAAAGAGAAAGAAGAAAAGGTGAAGAATTAAGAAAGAAAAGAAAATGCAAAAGGTCACGTTATCAAAATAAAGATGACGACTACAATCTTCTACTGAGGATTGTTTCTTTACTACTAGAAGAGAAAAGAGAATTTTTATCTATAAAAAAATATTTATTATATTAAGATAAGTTTGGTGATGTGGATACTCATTTAATGGGCAGTTCACTCTTTCCAGGATGAGAATTTAGTTTCTCAATATAAAATGAAATAAATGAAATAAATGAAACCAAATATCAATGCTGTTGTACGCCTATAAATAGGCATGACCTGATGCAGAAAGAAGATATGACAGCAATAAAGATATTCTCTTCTCTTTCTCTTACTATAATATTTTACTCTTTATACACTCTAATAAATTCTCTCTTTTATCTCTTTGTGATTTCAAACTATAATATTTATAATATTAGTAAATAGATAAACTACTTATATTATAGTGAGATAAGAGCATATTTATATTTCTCTATTTTATATTTATTTCTCTTCATTATTTATTTATTTTACAACATGTTATCAGCACAAGACTCTGATCAAATTTTTAGGAAGACTCAGGTAACAAATTTTTTTTATTATGTCGAAGCTCTCCCATCTTGAATTCAATGGATCTTGGAGATACCATTAAAGCTGAAAATAATGCATCCCAGAAGGATAAAGCTAAAGCCATGATTTTTCTTCGTCGTCATATTAACGAATGATTGAAAAATGAATATCTCACATTAAAAGATCCTGCAGATCTTTGGAAAGACCTTGAAGAAAGGTACAATCATTAAAAAACGGTGATACTTCCTCAAGCCTGATATGAATGGACTAATAAACCCTCATTTTTAGGGTTTATCTTGTGTTGAATTTAGAGGGTTTTATCAACTTTTTTCCCATGAATTCAATGAAATAGCATGGTTTTGTAATTTTTCCTTTAATTGTGTTTAAGAGTGAAAACATATTTTTTTTGTCTTAAAATAGCTAAATTTAATTCACCTTGATTCCATTAGGTGCCTTGATATGTTTGTTAGGTGATTTCAGGTTTAGGAGACAAAGATTGGATCAAGGGAATGAAGGAAAAGCATGTAGAAATTGAGAACTCATGAAGAAATGAAGGAATCGCAAAGCTGTCAAGCCCGACCTCTTCGCACTTAATCAGATCATAACTTGAGCTACAGAGGTCCAAATGAGGCGGTTCCAGTTGCGTTGGAAAGCTAACATCCGGGATTTGAAAATAATATAAAATTTGCCATAGTTGCATCGCGTTTAGGGGCGCGCACGTGCACTGTACGCGTACGCGCCGATGTTGCACGTGACTCACTTAAGTGCAACTCATGGCCAGCAATTTTTGGTGCATTTTGGGTCCAATCCAACTCATTTCTTATGCTATTTAACCCAAGAATTGAAGGAGGATGACACACTTAGACACTTAGTTAGTTTTAGTTTAGTTTTCACATGCTTTTAGTTAGTTTCTAGAGAGAGAAGCTCTCTCTTCTATCTAGAATTAGGATTAGGTTTAGATCTAGATCTACTTCTTCTTCTTCTCTCTTAATTTTCCTTTTTTCTTCCTTAATTGTTCCCTTGTAGTTGTAGAATTCTTCTTCTCTTGTAATTCATTTGTATTGTTAGTTGTAGTTTATGAACTTTCTTTTGTAGATCTACATTTCTTCTTCAATGCAATTGGTAAGTTCTTTGTTGTTTCATAATTGTTTTGATTTCCTATTATTGATCTCTTGCCTTTATAGTTAGATATCTCTTTAATTCTTACAATTCATGTTGTTTACTTTTATTTTCTACTATGTGTTTGTTGAAATGCCTCTTCTAGCTATTAGTTAGATTTTGTTCCTCTTGGCTTTGGTTGAGTAGTTAGTGACGCTTGAGTTATCAAACTCTTTTGTTGATTGATAATTAGAGATTGCTAATTGGCTTGAATGCCACTAAAGCTAGTCTTTCCTTAGGAGTTGGCTAGGACTTGTGGAATCAAGTTGATTCATCCACTTTACTTTTCTCCATGGTTAGAGGTTAACTAAGTGGGAGCAATGAACTATTCTCATCACAATTGATAAGGACAACTAGGATGGGATTTCTAGTTCTCATACCTTGCCAAGAGCTTTCTTAGTTGTTAGTTTATTTCTCTTGCAATTTATAATTCTTGTTCCTTATCCCAAAAACCCCAAACATACTTCATAACCAATGATAAGAACACTTTATTGCAATTCCTAGGGAGAACGATCCGAGGTTTAAATACTTCGGTTTATAATTTTAGGGGTTTGTACTTGTGACAAACAATCTTTTGTATGAAAGGATTATTTGTTGGTTTAGAAACTATACTTGCAATGAGAATTCATTAGTGAAATTCTAAACCGTCAAAAATCTAATCATCATGGATGCACTTGCGTCTACAGGATTTTAAATCTATAAATGAATATAATTCTGCAATGTTTCGAATCACCTCACGAATGAAATTATGTGGGAAAAAGATAACTGATCATGATATGTTGGAGAAAATTTTCTCAACCTTCCATGCCTCGAATGTGCTCCTGCAGCAACAGTATCAAGAAAAAGGGTTTAAAAAATATTCTGAGTTAATTTCTTACCTTTTTGTTGCTGAACGCAACAATGAGTTGCTCTTGAAAAATCATGAAGCGCGCCCAGTGATAAACCCCAATTTTATGGTTTATCTTGGGCTTAATTTGAGGGATTTTATCAATTTTTCTCACATTCATTCAATGAAATAGCGTGGTTTTGCAATTCTCCCTGAATTTGTGCTTAAGTGTGAAAACATGCTTTTTAGGCCTTAAAATAGCTAAATTCAATTCACTTTAATTCCATTCGATGCCTTGATATGTTTGTTGAGTGATTTCAGGTTCATAAGGCAAGTATTAGATGGAAGAAGTGAGGAGAAAAGCATGCAAAGCGGGAGAACTCATGAAGAAATGAAGGAACCGCAAAGCTGTCAAGCCCAACCTCTTCGCACTCAATCGACCATAACTTGAGCTACAGAGGTCTAAATGAGGCGGTTCTAGTTGTGTTAGAAAGCTAACATCCGGGGCTTCAAAATGATATAAAATTTACCATAGTTGCTCTGCGTCTAGGGGCGCATACGTGCACTATACGCGTACGCATCGATGGATCAGTGTGATTCACTAAAGTGAAATCATGGCCAGCGATTTGTAACTCATTTTGGGCCCAATCCAACTCATTTCTGATGCTATTTCATGCAGAATTCAAGCTTGGGAAAGGGAGGAGCAATTGTTTGTAGTTTTGGCATCATGTAGTATAGTTTCTAGAGAGAGAAGCTCCCTCTTCTCTCTAGAATTAGGGTTCCTAGGGTATTTGCATCTTAGATCTAGGCATGATTTCTTGAATTCATCTTGTTTCCTTTACAATTTCTTATTTCTACTACTCTATTCTTCTTAGTTCTCTTGTCAATTTTACTTTTATTTCTTTTTTATGTTTATGAATACTCATGTTGGATTTTGTTTACGTTTAATGAAATTTAATGTTTGATGTTCTTTTATTGATAATTTGAGTTGTTGATTTACTTTCCTTGCAATTGGTAGTTGGTAGATTTATTTTTCTTGTATTTTTACTATGCTTTCCTTTTATGCCTTCCAAGTGTTTGACAAAATGCTTGGTTGGACTTTAGAGTAGATTTTGAGCATTCTTGGCTTAGGAAGAGTAATTGGGCAATCTTGAGTCATTAATACCCAATTTAGATTGGTGATCTAGAATTGTTAGTTAATATCATTTTCAATGACTCTAATCTCTTGCTAATTCAATTAGTGAGTTGATTAGGATTTTTTACTTGAGATTAACTAGTCTTGTTTGACTTTCTCTAATGGAAGATAACTCACACCTTCTTCCAACATTGGGGATGACGAAATAAGATAAATTCTTGTTAAGTATTGTTATGATTAATGACTAGGATAGAAAGCCTATGATCTCAAACCTTGCCATGAATGTCTCTCTTTATTACTTGATTTCTTTAGTTACTTGCTTGATTTATTCTTTTTGTCATTTAATTCTTGCCCCTTTACTTTCTTGCCCCTTATCAATCAAACCCCCTTTGTTCCTCATAGCCAATAATTGACCACTTCATTGTAATTCCTTGTGAGATGACCCGGAGTCTAAATACTGCGGTTAATTTTCATTGGGGTTTGTTATTTGTGACAACCAAATTTTTTTATTGGGAGGATTGTTTGTTGGTGTAGAACTATACTTGCAACGAGAATTCATTCAATTGAGGAAATTCTATACCCTACAAAAAAACCGAGCATCACCCAGCTGGCGCCGCCCCATTTCCTGAAGTAAATGCGACAAATTACCCCAGAAGAGGTAAATGGCAAGGTTTTAATAACAAGAAAAATTATGGAAGGAAAAAGAATTATATTCAAAAGAGAAGATCTCACCAGAAGTGGGATAAAGAAAGAAATATTGGACAAAATAAATTAACAGAGGATAAGTATTTCCGTTGTGGTGGAAAGGGCCATTAGTCGCGTACCTGTCGTACCCCAAGGCACCTAGTCGATCTTTATCAAGCATCTTTGAAAAATGACGACAAAGAAAAGGAGACGAATTTCGTTTCAAATGATGTTGTTGAAAACTCCACCACTCATTATGATGTATCTGATTTCTTTGAGGACCCTGAAGGAAATATTAGTTATTTGATCAATGATGGAATAATTTGATATGTGGGATTGTTAAGTATCTATGTAAATAAATAATGTAAAGAACTTATTGTTAAGTTTTATTTTCTATGTATTTAAGTTTCAAATGTAATGTACATAAATAATGAAATATTAATGTTCATGAATTTTGAAATCATTAAATGTGTCAAAATAAAATTTTAGTATATGACATTATTTTTATGTACAGTATTTCTTAGAAAAATAATTCCGATCAAGTATTCAATTTGACTGTGCATATTACTCATTTTATTATTATTTGTCTTTGAAGAGAATGGCAATGATATATAATGAAGATGTATGCCTTGCGGATAGTGCAAGTTCGCACACCATTCTCAAAAGTGATATATATTTTACCCATCTTGTGCCAAAAGAAGAATGTGTTAATACTATTATTGGCTCAGGAAATGTGATTGAAGGCTCTGGAAGAGCTATAATTTTGTTTTCCGGAGGAAAAAAAATTCATAATAAATAATATACTATTGTCTACCAAGTCTCAAAAAAACTTGTTGAGCTTTAAAGATATTCGCCGAAATGGATATTATATTGAGACTATGAATGAGGGAAGTCATGAGTACTTATGTATCACAACTCATGATTCAAATAAAAAGGTTATATTAGAAAAGTTGCCCTCACTTTCATCTGAGTTATATTATACCAAGATTAGTGCAATTGAATCACATGCCACTGTAAACCAAAAGTTTACTAGCCCAAATGAATTCATAACTTAGCATGATAGATTGGGTCATCCGGGAATAACCATGATGCGGAGAATTATTGAAAACTCCCATGAACATTCACTAAAGAACCAGAAGATTCTTAAATCTAGTGAATTTTGTTGTGCTGCATGTTCTCAAGGAAAGTTAATTTTAAGGCCATTACCAGTAAATATTTGGATTTGAGTCCCCTGAATTTCTATAAAGGATTCAAGGTGATATATGTGGACCTATTCATCCACCATGTGGATCTTTTAGATATTTTATGGTCCTAATAGACGCATCTTCGAGATGGTCACATGTGTGCTTATTATCTTCTCGCAACCTGGTGTTTGCGAGATTACTGGCTCAAATTATTCGGTTAAAAGCACAATTTTCAGAAAATCCAATCAAAGCAATTCGTCTTGATAATGCTGGTGAATTTACTTCCCAAGCCTTTTATGCTTATTGTATGGCTAATGAAATAAGTGTTGAACATCCAGTAGCTTATGTTCACACACAAAATGGGTTAGCAGAATCACTTATTAAACGTCTCCAATTAATTGTTAGACCCTTACTTATGAGAACGAATCTCCCAACCTCGGTTTGGGGCATGCTATTTTACATGCCGCAGCACTTATTCGTTTGAGGCCAACGAGTTACCATCAGTTCTCTCCTATGCAATTAGCATTTGACCAGCAGCCAAATGTTTCCCATTTAAGAATATTTGGGTGTGCGATATATGTTCCCATTACACCACCTAATCCCACCAAAATGGGACCCCAAAGAAAATTAGGGATATATGTTGGATATGATTCTCCCTCTATAGTGAGGTATCTTGAGATACAAACTGAAGATGTATCTAAAGCCCGGTTTGTGGATTATCATTTTGATGAATCAAAATTTCTAATATTAGGGGGAGAGAATAAGCTTCTTGAAAAGGAACTTAATTGGAATGCATCATCGTTGATGCATTTAGATCCTCGATCAGGGCAATGTGAACTAGAAGTTCAAAAGATTATACATTTGCAAAGAATAGCAAATGAATTGCCTGATGCATTTTCCGATACAAAGAGGATAACTAAATCTTATATACCAGCGGAAAATGCCCCAGTTCAAATTGATGTCCCAGTAGGACAAGTAGCCACTGAAGCAAATTCACGCCAGAAGCGTGGCAGGCCTATCGGTTCCAAAGACAAAAATCCTCGAAAAAGAAAAGAGGTAAATACGATTCCTGTTGAAAAAGACATAGTAGAGACACCTGCAGTTGTCCAAAATTCTGATATAGTTTTAACGCTAGAAGACGTTCAAGTACTTGAAAATTGTGAAAATGACGAGATCTCGATAAATTATGTCTTTACAGAAAAGAAATGGGATCGAAATAAGACAATTGTCAATGAAATATTTGCATATAATGTGGTATCATGCATGAAAGTAAGGATCTTGAGCCAAGATCAGTCGAAGAATGTCGACAAAGAAATGATTGGCCAAAATAGGAAGAAGTCATGAAGGCTAAATTAGACTCACTTGCGAAACGTGAAGTCTTTGGACCTGTAGTCCGTACACCTGAAGATGTAAAACCTGTTGGATACCGATGGGTATTTATGAGAAAACGAAATGAGAAAAATGAAGTTGTGCGCTTCAAAGCTCGACTTGTGGCACAAGGTTTTTCACAAATGCCTAGTATAGATTATGAAGAAACGTATTCCCCTGTAGTGGATGCGATAACATTGCATTATTTGGTCAGTTTATCTTCATATCATAAATTGCATATGCATTTAATGGATGTGGTAACAGCCTATTTATACGGCTCATTAGATCGGGATATCTATATGAAAGACCCTGAAGGACTAAAGATATCTAAACCATCCAATGAATATTCGCAAGGGTTATACTCAGTCAAATTGCAAAGATCTTTATATGGTCTGAAGCAATTTAGACGAATGTGGTATAATCGTCTTACTAAGTATCTGGCCAAAAATGGATTCAAGAATGATGATATCTGTCCATGCATTTTTATAAAGAAATCTACATCTAGATTCATTATAATTGTTGTGTACGTTGATGATTTAAATATCATTGGGACTCCTGAAGAGATTCCAACAATTATAAAAACTCTAAAAGAAGAGTTTGAGATAAAAGATCTTAGAAGGACTAAATTTTGTCTCGGCCTGCAGATCGAGCATATAAAAATGGAACATTTATTCATCAAACAACATACACAGAGAAGATCTTGAAAAGATTTTATATGGATAAGTCACGTCCCTTGAGTACCCCAATGATCGTAAGATCTTTGGATGTGGAGAAAGATCAATTTCGTCCTAAAGAAGAGAATGAAGATATCCTTGGTCCTGAAGTACCATATGCGCTAATGTATCTTGCTAATAATACACGACCAGATATATCATTTGCTGTGAATTTACTAGCAAGATATAGTTCCTCTCCAACCAGAAGACATTGGAGTGGAATCAAACAAATCTTTCGATATCTTCATGGAACAGTTGATATGGGATTGTTTTATCCCTATGGATCCAAGTCACAACTAGTTGGCTATGCAGATGCTGGCTACTTGTCTGATCCACATAAAGGGAGATCTCAAACTGGATACCTGTTCACATATGGTGGTACAGCTATATCATGGAGGTCCACAAAACAGGCGATAGCAGCAACATCCTCTAATCATGCTGAAATACTAGCGATTCATGAAGCTAGTCGCGAGTGTTTTTGGCTGAGGAGTCTGATTCAATATATTCTGTCATCATGTGGGCTGATTGATCATAAGATAGCTCCAACTGTCCTGTTTGAAGATAATACAGCATGCATTGCTCAACTTAGAGGCAGATACATCAAAGGTGATAGAACAAAGCATATTTCTCCCAAATTCTTCTTCACTCATGATCTTCAAAATCAAGGGACAATTGATATCCAATAGATCCGCTCAAGTAATAATCTGGCAGATTTATTTACAAAGTCACTCCCAAAATCCTCCTTTGAAAGATTGATACATGAGATTGGGATGTGCCGATTTCGAGACATTAAATGATGTCGACAAGAGGGGAAGACTGTACTCTTTTTTCCTTGGTTAGGTTTTTTTCCCATTGGGTTTTTCTTGGCAAGGTTTTTCATGTGGCAGTTCCCATCACAAAGGATATTGTACTATTTTTCCTTCACTGAAGTTTTTTCCCACTGGATTTTTCTTTAGTAAGGTTTTAACGAGGCATATTCCTAAATGGTCATCCAAGAGGGAGTGTTAAGATAAGTCTGGAGATGTGGATGCCTATTTAATGGGCAGTTCACTCTTCCCAGGATGAGAATTCAGTTTCTCAATATAAAATGAAATAAATGAAACTAAATATCAATTTTTTAATTTGTATGCCTATAAATAGGCATGACCTGATGCAGAAAGAAGATACAACAGCAATAAAAATATTCCTTTCTCTTTCTTTTACGATAATATTTTACTCTTTATACACTCTGATAAATTCTCTCTTTATCTCTCTATGATTTCAGACTATAATATTTATAATATTAGTAAATAGATAAACTACTTATATTGTGAGATAAGAGCATATTTATATTTCTCTATTTTATATTTATTTTTTTTCATTGTTTATTTATTTTACATCATATTAAACTAATTTAACCTCTAATGGAAAACAATTGTTTATATAGTATAATCTCATTAAAGTGATTTCTTTTTTCATTTCAGGCTATTGAATTTTTTCTTTAAGGTGGTCTATGGTATATGATTATATATAAGAATCTATAATTCATTGACATATATATCCATCATCAAATAAAATAATTAATATTTATTGATTTATAAAATATTATTATAAATT
Organism: Arachis hypogaea; assembly: GCF_003086295.3. Taxonomy (NCBI): domain Eukaryota; kingdom Viridiplantae; phylum Streptophyta; class Magnoliopsida; order Fabales; family Fabaceae; genus Arachis; species Arachis hypogaea. Next base: position 10,968,815 of record NC_092046.1, on the reverse strand, counting down.
TCACATTTTTTAAGGATAACGTCTCTAAATGGTTTATAAGTATGAGATATTTTTTATTCTGAGTTAATTTTTGAATTTGAGTTAAACCTACTAAATTTTAATTCTATTGAAGTATCAAAGTGTATTATTTAATTATTTCTATACGTAAAGAAAATATATTACAAATTTCACATCTTTTAAAAATAAAATCTCTAAATATATAAGTGTGACATCATTCACCTTATAAATTAATTTTTGGAATTAAGTTAAGCTACTAATCTCAATTTTAATAAATATCTCAATAAATGAAATATTTGGTTAAGAAAGACTATTTAATTTCTGCTCAATCACCCTAGGATGTATTCACGAGTTTAGTTTTAATTATTGAGTTTTGAAGATTTTGGAGGATTAAATTCCATTTATGAGTTTTATTATTTAGAGAACAAATTAAAGGTTTTTGAGGTTTTTGTGAGCTCTCTTTTCAAATTCCTTAATAACTTCAATTTTCAAGTCCTTTCAAATTGAGAAGATTTATTTGAGAATTTATTATTTTATCCGTAATTATTTGGGTCACGAAAGTATTAAAAAATAAAATTATAATAAATTATATATTCATTACATTTAATGTTATTTAATTATTTTAGTAGTAATTAAATAATATAAAATAAAATAACCTTAAATTAATTTGAGCTAATTTTCTATAATCTTTCAAACATTTTTATTAAATAATCCACTTACCCACTAGAACCGCATATGTGTGTTTTCTACAACTCACACTCAGTAGTGCACTTGCCATTATTTCCAAAAGACAAGAGATAATGAATTTTTCTCCTAACTATACCCGTTGTATTCATTTTATTAAATTAAGAATTAAAAGACACTCTTACCTAGCATAATTCAATAATAACAGTAAAAAAAATGTACTTTTTATTAAATCTTTTTTATAACTTCAATTGGTGATTTTTATTTGAAATTCAAACATTTAATTATAAATAATTAAGGATATTTTGGAATTAACACAGTAACTAAAAAGGTTGTTTCTTTTACTTCAACTACTTTATTAGTGGTAAAATTAAAATGGCTTTCAATTTTATGTTTAATATACATATTTACAAAAATACATATATAATATTATAATGAATAATAATAATAATCATTTAGTATAATAATAATATCTATTTTTGCTCAAAAAATATGCAACTTGAGTGACCTCGCACTAGTCAAGTCGTTAGTTATAAAACTAAAATAATTAGGATAGTTGAGCCGTCTGTCCTCTTCAAAGTGGGTGAGTTCAAGTCCCACTTCAGTCATTATATATTTAAATTTAATTCAAGTTGAATCAACCAAATATGCTATTATTTTTACTCAACCAAATATTTCAAATAACAAAAAAACAATTAACCAACCATTTTTTGTGTGCTTTTTTTTTTCATTGACACCCTTATTCAACTTTTAAAATGTTGTTTTATGATGCCTGGTGTATTTTATAATCATCCGATATTAACTATTTGAACACATCATATCTACCAAATAAATTTATAAATAAAAAAAAGCGTTGTATTATTTTAACATCTTTTTTACAAGGTACATATACAATATCAATTTGTTCAACAATTTTTAATATACTGAATTAATTTTTAATATTAACTTATTTAACAAGACCAAACCAGATAAACAATTCAACATGAGAAAAAAATTAATCCTTTTCAAATTCTTTTGATAAAACTGTAATTAGTTATATCTTTGTCAAAATTCCTGTTTACTGCAATACTTGCACAAAAAACTTATTAGTAAAATATATACTATCTTTATTAAATTTTTACACTTTTTTATTATGCGCTCCTTTTGATAAGGTAATCAAGTGCAAGACACTAAAAAATTAGTTGAAGAGCTTCAACTTCTATTGGTGGAGCTCTCACCTCCATCAAAAATTTTACTCATTAAAATTTATTCCAAAATTTACAATTTCGTATTACAAATTCTTTTTTGTTTGAATCTGATGATAAAAGTCTAAAATAAAAATCTTTCAACTTTTCACATTGTAACTATGTGTTTTCTTAAAAATCTAATTTTTCTACTATTCCTTATCTCCATAGCCAACCTACTAGTTATATAAATATATCTTCAGCATCACAATTTGATATTTATCTTACGAAAATATTTGATAACAAAAAAAAATTAGCTAAAAATAGCCATAATTTGCTTTATTTAACATTTATTAATTGTTGCGACAATTAATGAATGCTAAATAAGGCAAATTCTAGCTGTATTTTTTGTCTCTCTAGCATTACCCATCTTTTTTTTTTTCGGCCAAGAAAAAAATTGAGTGAGAAATGGGGGATGGAAAGTGCGCTGCTTAGTGCTTAGAAGTAGGGCTGGAAGTGAGCCGAGTTGAGCCGAGCTAAACCAAGCTCAAGCTCGGCTAACAAAAATTGAGCTTGGCTCACGACTTGGCTCATTAATAATCGAGCCTATTTCTTAAGCTCAAGTTCGGCTCACTGAAAGTTCACGAGCTGGTTCGAGCTCACGAGCTGGCTCAAATAATAGAAACATAAATACATAATCTATAATTCTATATCAATAAATTATAACTTATATATTTTATAAAATATTTAAAAAGATCAATTTTATATATTGTTATCTATCATTAAATTATAAATTTTTTATTTAAGTCCTACATCAAAATTATATGTAAAAACTAAATATAAAATTTTAAATAATTAAGATCATATATATATATATATATATATATATATAGTACTATTTCATATGTATATATATAATATTAAAAGTATAGATTAAATGCATATATATATAATCGAGTCAGCTCACGAGCTAATGAGCTGAGCTTATCCAAGCTCAAGCTCGGCTCATTTAATTTATGAGCTCAATTTCAAGTTCAAGCTTGGCTCACTAGCTCACGAGCTTAGCTTATCGAACTATTAACGAGTCGAGCTCGAGCTAGCTCATGAGCTAGCTTGACTCACTTCCAGCCCTACTTAGAAGGACTTAGGGCTTCCACATTGAAGAAATGGGACTTTCATCGGATTGAGTAAAAAGAATAGATCCAACCTGGGAATTAGGAGGAGAATTAGGATTGTAATGTAATTAATTGGTCATAAAATATTTTTGAGTTTGATTTTTATTGAGTCTGATCTAGTTTAAAGTTTGTTCAAAGACTTGACAGATTTTTTTAAATATTAAAAAAATAAAATATATATTTTTATCTTTAATGTTTATATTTTTTTAAATATTTTTTAATATTTAATTTTGTTAGTTTTGTTTCTAATATTTTCGATTCATTTAATTTTGTTTCTAACGTTTTTTAATTTGTGTCAAAATTATTTTAAAAAGTTTTCAATTTTATCCCTAAAATTGTATATGAAATTAACGTTTAGGAGTAATTTTGATACAAATCGAAAATGTTAAAGACAAAATTAAATGAAACTAAATGTTAAAAATATTTTTAAAAAAATCACAAATATCAAAGACAAAAAAATATATTTAAAATTAAAATTATTTATATCAAAATTTTGAACTTAAAGTATTTAAAATATATAGAATCATTTATAATAAAATATAATAAATTTATAAAATTTAATAATTTTTTAACTATACAAAATTATTTATATATTTATTTATATCTTAATAGATCTAAACATATCTAAGATATGTCAATTAGGGGCAAATAAACTATCTGGTATATTTCTACCTCTATTGAAAATGGCAATAAGTAGAGGAGTACATATTGCAGCAACTTTGACCGATGATATATATATATATATATATATATATATATGAAAGAAAAAAAATGCATGTTATGATATATTTTTAATAAAAAGAAACAAATATAAGAGTTGTAAATCAAATGACAACACTCAACAGGTTTCTTGAAAGCCACTTCTTTATAATCAAGTTTAAATTATGTGAATTTCCTTTATTCCAGTCGTTGGCTTTTCCTGTCTTTTCCCATTAGGTTCTTAATAACCTTTCTATGTAGTAACAATTATTGACCGAAGGTGAGCATAAACGTTGGGGTACAATGAAAGTCACGATAAATGGAAATACCACAAAGAAAAATGCTACTTATACAATATTAATTAGTTTTTAATAATATTTAATTATTTTTTTATTAAAACACTCTCCTATTTTTTAGATACACATCTATAAATTAATTTAATTTAAATATTAAAATCAAAATTTTTTTAACTACTTGTACACTTTATAGGTAGTTATCGGGACTTTGACGTAGACTGTGTAACTTCACATAACAAATATAGCGGATTATTCCTTTTTTTAGGTAACACTCACACTGCATTAGTGAATTTCAAACGAAACAGAAATCTTTTCAGCTGAAGCCTCCTCTCAGTTTTCATCGGTGAAAGGTATCACCAATTCACCACCTTCCAGCTGAAGTACCCTCTCATTTTCATTGGTGAAAGGTAACACCACCTTTTACACCACCTGTGCTTAATTAATGTTATGAAATATCATGTTCATTATTTTTAATTATAGTTAAAAATAAACATACAAACTTCATTCTTATTTAATTGGAACAAGTTTGATTTTATTTGATTTTATCAATAGAATTGTTACAAATAAAGTATTTTGAGTAAAGAAGCAAAAAAAAAATCTAGAGTTTAAGAGAGAAGATGTAGTTGGTATGGTCATAAAAATTGTGTTTTTATTTTTCAATTATAACACATCTAATAGTATGATATTATATACAAAATATTTTTAAAACACATCCAAAATCGTAAAATTCTAGTTTTTAAATATAAACGTTTTCAAAATTGTTAAATTCTAGTTTTTAAATATAAACGTACAGAATACAATTAATCTTTTGATTTTTGATTCGATAAGATGCATCTAATATTTATTATATAAATTATTAGTTGGATATTTTTTGTTACTTATTTAAACATTAACGGTTTCAAAATTATTACAATCAACAATTAATTTAAGTTTTTTATTATTTATAAAAAATATCTAACATATATTATCATAGTATTAGTTGGAATTTTTATTACTTGTTTGAGCATTAGTATTTATTCATCTTAATTTTGTTTTTATTGATGTTATTGGTTGGTATTTTAGATAATGGTTGAAATTAGTTTATGTCGTAAGTTTATTACACATACAAAATAGTACAATCGAACTAAAAACATTTTTAGAACACATCCAAAACTCTATCAAATAACACAAGATAATTTTTTTTTGGTCTTACTGATCCAAAATGTTTAACTAAAATGGACACCTAGTTATTAATTTGCATATATTTTAATTAATTATAATTTTTTTCTTATATTATAGTGACTATTATTTTATTTATAATCTTAGACATCAACATGGCATTTGTGATAGACTTGAAAACGCAGTCGTCGTCAGAAGAAATTCACTCATTTGATACCCATATTGATATGGACAATATAAATAGTTGTGATAGTTCAAGCAATTCTGCTATAGAAACTGAGTGCACAACTGAGGTTTGTTAACATTTTTTCATTTGAAATTTTTGATAATGTCTTAATTTATTCTTCTGATATTTATGGCCGACTTTTTTACTTGCATGCTAATTATAGGTTATATTTTAATATATATATTTTCATGTGAACACATCCAAATATCCGAGCAACGGCACTATAAATATATATATGTATGCACGTATTATTTTGTCATTTTTTTGCCACAATCCTTGTTAGTATGTTTTGTTTTTTTAGGTCTTAATTCATCCCACCATTTCTGATGAGGAGATTCCAAAAGTGGGGATGCTATTTGGAACTCTTGAAGAAGCACGCCAATTTTACTACAACTATGTCAATAAAGTGGGATTCGAGCCTCATATAAGAAACACTAACTTTGACAAGAATGGAAGGACACCCATTAATCAATCCATACAGTGCAATAGAGATGGATACCGAACAAAGAAGAATCCGGTAACCCAAAGGTCAAACACAGTCTCATCTGTACACTGTAAAGCTCGCATCTATGTGAAATTTGACACAGAGCTTAGAAAATGGAGATTGTCGAAGGTAGAATTAGCTCACACGCATCGGTGTGATCCCAGTTTGTCATGGATGTTTAAGAAAAACAGAGAACTCTCCATGCACGTTAAGGATGTCATTGAGCGCAACGACCAGGTTGGTATACGACCTTCGAAGACTTTTCAGGCGCTTGCTGAAGAAGCCGGTGGTCGTTCTAATCTGAAATTTCTTGAGAAGAATGTTAGAAATTATATATCTGGTAAACTCCGAATCAATGGAGATGATACTGATGCGCAAGAGATGCTGGACTATTTTACCAGGATGAAAGAGCAGAACCCGAATTTCTTTTACGACATTTGTGTCTATGGTGACAATAGTCTCAAGCATGCATTTTGGGCGCATGCTCGATCAAGAGCTGCTTACAAGTATTTTAGTGACGTGGTGTCATTTGACACCACATACAAGCTCAACAAGTAACTTCTTTTTCTTGGTTTATTTTTTTAAGGATTCATTCATTTACAAGCTCACTGATTGCCCCACGTGTTGATTTTTTATAGGTACGAGATGCCAGTTGCAGCATTTATGGGTGTTAATCAGCACGGACGGTCATGTCTTTTCGGGTGTGCTTTATTGGGGAATGAAGAGACTGAGTTCTTTGAATGGCTCATGCAAACATTTATAAAATGTATGGGAAAAACACTAGATGGAATCTTAACTGACCAATGCGGGGCCATGGCAACGGCCATTCGAAATGTCATGCCAAACACTAGGCATAGATTGTGCATTTGGCACATCACGAGGAAGATACCCCATAAACTTGGAAAGTTGAGCCGATATGAGGAAATCAAAGCTACAATGCATGGGATTATTTGGGAGTCTCGTTCGCAAGAATCATTTGAAAGTTCATGGTATGACTTCATTGAAGAGTACACCCTCCATGACAACAACTGGCTTAATGGTATGAATACACATCCAAAACTTGATTGGTCTGTTTATTTTTCGTTTTAAGTGTTGACCAGATTTTGTAAAATAAATGAACTTAAGCTAGATATCCTTTCATGCATGTTTAGTGACACAACATAGGTGACTATTTAAAAAGCATACATGTCTTTCAAAATGCAAATATCTATCATATTCGCAATATATGGGTCCCTGTTTTTCTAGAGCACGAATTTTGGGCTGGCATGAGGAGTACACAATGGAGCGAGAGCATGCATGCTTTCTTTGATAAGTACCTAACGTGTAGGAGCAGTTTAATTCAATTTGTGCACCAGTATGACAATTGTCTTGCAGATAAGGAATAACAGGAGTTGGAATGCGATGCAGTAGACAATAGGGGCCTGATCCCATGTGTATCGAACTCTCCTATTGAGAAGCAGTTCCAACATGTGTACACCAACTGCATATTTCGTGATGTTCAAACCAAATTTATCAAAAAGTGCGACTGCAACCTATCTTCAAGGGTAGTGAAGGACAACCAATACTTCTATGAAGTGACTCAACAGAAGATTATTAAGGGGATGTCTGTTTACAGCAAGTATGAAGTTGTGTTTTGTCCTATTTCGCACCAGGTTAGGTGCAACTGCTTCAGGTTTGAGTCATATGGTATCCTCTGTTGCCACGTCCTATCGGTTTTATCCCATTGTAGGGTTGACAAGGTGAACTCATCGTATATACTATCTCAGTGGAGCAAGAATGTTTATCGTAAGCACACCCAAATTAGAAGTAGTCACGAATCACAGCGCTCTGATGAAAGCATGAATATATTTAGGGGACTGTGTGTTGACTTCTACAATGTGGCCCAGGACTTTGTGCATGACAAGGAGGAGGCTGATATATTGCGTTCCGCTTTTGTGAGTGCTAAAGTGGCACTTAGCGAACATCGGGCAAAACATTCAAAAAGCGTACGCACAAGTGAGTGTCCTGATGGATTAAATGCTTTGCGAAGCCCTCCTCATGTGGTACCTAGGGGGCGTCCAAGCTTCAAGAGACTCGAGGCGGATTTGGACCGGAAAATTAAGAATGGTACTAAGAAACGTCGAGCTAGTAGTAAACATACAAAGGTTAGCTATGACGGCCATGGTTTAGACAATTATCTTGCTCTGGTTATATTTTTCATGTGTTGAGCCTGTTGAATTTAAGATATTCTCATATGCATAGGAAGTTGCAGCTGTTGAAGGAGACAAACATTTAAACAAGGCCACCGAGAGACGCATTACTGCTAGCAAACACCCTAAGCTTTATTTTAGTGTTTATTGCTAGAGAGTATGTTATAAGTTTTGTATTTTATAATTTAAATATCATTGATGTATAGATGAAGGATTTTGCTCCTATTGAAGAAGACTGTTTCACCGACAACACCTTTTTTTGTATCCCTTAACATTTTCATCATGCCAAAAATACGCAAATGAATTCCTTAAGCTCGGTGGGATTTACAACATTGTTGAATTCGTTCCAGAACCCTTCTATTCATGTAAGATTTTTGCATCAGATGACTTTTTATTTATATATTAAGTTGTATTCATCCATATTTTGTTGACATTAGTTTGTTGTATTTGTTTGTAGGCGCATTCTTATAGGAATATTGACTAAAGGATAACACATGCAATAGCAGCTCCAACATCTACATATTCCAAATCCCACTTACATATTAGGGTGCATCCTGGTCTTTTTTTTTATTTTTTGACAATTTTATTTCTATTTATGAATTTTCGATGTGTTCTAATTCTTTTTTTTTTTTTGTAGAACAAAAATATCATTTCTGATGTGTCATAAAAGGGTAGGTATGTTTCTCATTTTTGGAGTGGTAATTTGTTTAATTAATATGGAGGACCATACTTATGTTATATTACTTAGCAGTTGCAAAGGTTAGGTTCATCGGTTCAAATGAATGAGTTTTAGATGTGTTCAGGAACCAATTTAAAAGAAGGGATATGATTTTGGATGTGTTACAAGTCAATCTAGTTAGCAGTTGGAAAAAAATTTTACCTGGCATAACCAAGTGTATGCACAGTGAATGAACAATTATATAAAAGATACACATAGCAAAATAATTAAGCTTAATTGAGTCTCCTAACAACATAAAAAATGACATCCTCGATTAAGGAGCATAATATATCCATTTTAATAACTAATTAAATCTGAATGGAACTGTAAAAATACTTACTTCCTCAATTAAATGACTAATAAATTGTGGAACTAAAAAAATCACGTGACAAGTCCTTTAGAGTATTTTGAGTAAAGAAGCAAAAAAAAAAATCTAGAGTTTAAGAGAGAAGATGTAGCTAGTATGGTCATAAAAATTGTGTTTTTATTTTTCAATTATAACACATCTAATAGTATGATATTATATACAAGATATTTTTAAAACACATCCAAAATCGTAAAATTACTATTTTTTAAATATAAACGTTTTCAAAATCGTTAAATTCTAGTTTTTAAATATAAACGTACAGAATACAATTAATCTTTTGATTTTTGATTCGATAAAATGTATCTAATATTTATTATGTAAATTATTAGTTGGGTTTTTTTCGTTACTTATTTGAACTGTTACAAAATAAAGTATTTTGAGTAAAGAAGCAAAAAAAAATAATCTAGAGTTTAAGAGAGAAGATGTAGCTGGTATAGTCATAAAAATCGTGTTCTTATTTTTCAATTATAACACATCTAATAATATGATATTATATACACAAGATTTTTAAAACACATCCAAAATAATTTTATTACTTGTTTGAACATTAATATTTATTCATCTTAGTTTTTTTATTGATGTTATTGGTTGGTAGTTTTAGATAATAGTTGAAATTAGTTTATGTCGTAAGTTTATTACACATACAAAATAGTACAATCGAACTGAAAATTTTTTTAGAACACATCCAAAATTCTATCAAATAGTACAAGATAATTTTTTTTTAGCCTTACTGATCCAAAATGTTTAAGTAAAACGGACACCTAGTTATTAATTTGCATATATTTTAATTGCTGTATCCACAACGCATGAACAATTAACACAAAAGATAAACACAGGAAAATAACTAAGGCTAATTGAGTCTCCTAACAACACGAAAAATTAAAGAGATGATATCCTAGATTAATGAGCAAAATATGTCCATTTTAATAGTTAATTTTATTTGCACAGTGCTATGTTTTCCTTTTTCTCCTATTGGCCCTCCTGCATGGTTCCTCTTCTGCTCTTCTTGTTAGCTCAGTAGTGTTTGGCGCAGTCCAAGGATCTCTCAACTCTTTTCTTTTATTCCTTTGAGGCGCACGGCGTAAAAGGGGCATGGACAACAACCTCCACGGTATTCAGATAACCATTCCACGGATCAAGCACGATGTCTAGTAGGTACTTCCTCCTCATTATAGCCATGTCTTTCTGCATGCATTAATGTTCAATGTCACCAAACAATAATATCATAAAAATATTAGAAACATTGTTCTAAATGGATTTATGGCCTACCGTTGTCCAAACTGGCACAACATAATCATCCATATCAAGAGTTTCTGGATCCCATGAGTCCATGAATTTAATGACAAAAACTCCGCAGTCATAACTATCAATCAAGAGAAAAGCAAATATGCATCAAGTTAATTTGGTGTTGATACCCAATAAAATAAGACATCACATTGAACCATACTTGTTTGGTTGAATCGGAACATCCACATAAAGGGGCTTTCCTATGCCCTCGTCCTGGACTTTGTACCATGAAAAAGTGAGTTGGGCCAACTCGTCAATAAGCTTGACCTGTATATAAGAGGACATACCAAAATTAGTCAGATGCAATTGGTTATTGATCTTAATTAGACATGATTGAAATTTGTATCGACTGTGTTTATACTTACCGCATATTCATCCGCTTTCACCCTATGATCGGTAAGAGGGGGTCTAAATAGGGAGTTAAGAGTAAATAATGTCACACTTTTTGGATGAAAAGCATACAATCACCAGTGATTATCCAGGTAGATGGGTACAAAGAACTGCATCATACTCAAATTTTATTTTTCGATACTCTTACAAAGATACAAAGGGATGCACAAAAAAACTTTATACTTGTTGGATCTAATATTTTTGAACATATACCATATGTCTCTTGGCTGCCTCTACCTTGTTGAACAGACGGATCTTGTTTCTCCAACATTCTGCTAACCCCGCATACTCTGAGTTGTATTTGTCCTCAAATTTTTCAACATTCATAGGTGTCATAACACGACCCTGTACACATTTAATCCGTATTAGTTTATTACTAAGTGTATCGGTGTAAAAATAAGTAAAAAGTAACATTGATATGTGTTCATCATACCAATATCATTGGATTAATGCAGTAGAATTCTTCTTGAAACCTCTTGGCTGGGAGCTCATTAAAGAGTGCACACATGCATTCTATCACCTGCACATGCATAAAAGCATAAAGGGCAAAACGAAAAGAGATAATAAAAGTAGGTTAAAATTATACATACATAGCTATTATTTGTTGATTTTTTACCCGACCATCGACCCATTCCCTCCTTCTTAATGTTTTCAGATCTCTTCATGTTAGGTCCAACGTATAATGTGTTTGGTACCACACGAAAACTTCATCCAATGGATTTCTGTCATCTATTACCCATTTGTACACCTTCTCTTTTGCATCTTCATCAAAATTCGGTGGGATTATAACTGGAGCAGGCGTTGGTGGAGTGTTATTGACAGATGTTGGTTTCGAGGAAAGTCTATTGCACTCTTCAGCATCATCTTAGGGTATTCCATGATCAACCTCGTCGCTTTTCATATTATTCACGCTTTCGTGGGGTCCGAAATACACAACCATATCTAAACACTTTGATGTCCTGCACTCCCTAAATAAAAGATGGACAGCCAATCCAAAGAAATGCACATTACAACCGCTTAAATACTAGTGTACATATTGTATCCCTAGATTGAAACAACAATAATTGGTACATGTACTTACTTTACACTCGATTCATTGACAACATAGTGCTCTTCGTTGCTCACGGGGCTAGGTGCTCCACAATCAGCAACAACTTCTTCTTGGAGCTCATGACTACACACACTATGTACTTCATGTCAGTATAATATAACAGAAATGGAGTTACTTAAACACATCTAAATTTACAAAATAGCATACAAATAATTGTTGAAACACATCCAAATTCATACAAATAACATTTACTCATTTCAATACTATTATACATATCGCATAGGTAAATTATAACAGCGATAATAAGTAAACGTGCTTACTTTTTAATACTAGCGATGACAACATGGTGTTTTTCATTGCTCACGGGACTAGGTGCTCCACAATCAGCAACAACTTCTTCTTGGAGCTCATGTCTACACACACTAAGTCATTTAACTCATTATAATAGGACTTACTTAAATACATCTAAAATTACACAACGTTACACATTTAATTGCTGAAACACATCCAAAATGATACAAATAAGACATATTCATTCCAATACTAGTGTACATATTCATTAGTAAATGCACTTACTTTTCAATGCTAGCATCGAAAACTTATTGGAGATCAAGACTATACACACCAATTCATTCAATTATTATATAATATAATGAATAATTGCACTCATACAAATCTAGCCACAAAAGGAAGGAATATAAAATCAATTCTAAAGTAAAATGTCATTTAAACTTGCCATTCCTGCCGGTTTTTGGTGGCATTCAACACTCGATCTCGAGACAATGGAACATTAATTTTATCTGAGGATGTTGAGCCTGGGTTCTCTCGATGACATAATTCTTTATCGCTAACATCAGTCTCGGTGAGAGATTTTTCCTCATCTGACTCGGCAACAATTTTTTTCGGCCTTTTTCTTGTTCGCTCCTTAGTCCAAGGTCTAACTTGTGCACCCCGTCGCTTATCATGTGTTCTCTTTTGTGGTTTATCGACGTTGCCCTTTTCCCTCTTGGATTTTCATAACTCATCAATCTTCCGAATTAGACCCTATTAACACTATTAATTAATTCTCAAGCGTAGGTTCATAGTAAAAAAATTAAATACTTGTACATATGTATCTATACCGATTTCCGAACTTGTTCTTCCTTTACTACTTCTCTAAGCTCAGCAATAGTCCATTCCTTAGTCCATGGTTCAACGCCACCAGAATATTCCCTAAGGTCCCCGTGTTTGTTCGTATGCAAGTAAAGTATCTGCCACAAAAACACATGAGCAAATTAGCACTACCATTCAAGCAAATCTAGGTATAACAAGTGATATGGCTTAACTTACCAAAAGAGCAAACATGCATCCATCAATAGTCCTTATGCCATCTTCCTTATATTTTCTTAAGCCTTCTTTAACACAGTCATAGATGTGTCTACCCCAAAAAAATCTCATTGGATTACGCACATCTATCACGCCCGGGATGAATGAAGTGGTAATATACTTGTTACTTGAAGCAAACAGAAAGGCCTTCATGACAAACATTATGAGGTAGCGTCAGAACTCCTCCTTTCTACTTCTGTTGTAACCGAGCATCTAATAACATGAGTCTTAACCTCTTTTTGGGTTCTGCCTTCAAAGGCCTCTATGAGGTGACGATGCTTCTTCGGATCTAATTTCGGGAAGCTATCACCTGTAACACGGAAACCACAGGGTTGAGAGAAGTATTACTACATCCAAAAAACACTTACTAGCAATAGTCTTACTAGGCATCGTAAAAAGAGAACATATATGCACTTTACATTAAATATATATTTTATGTATTACCATTTGCAAGGAGTCTCAATGCTTGACTTATCACTCGTGCATTCACCGGTATGTATCCGGTCTCAACTTCCAAATGCATTCACTCCTTGTTATATGACCGTGCTAGGGCGACAATCAAATCTTGGTTCATCGACCACTTAGGGATGTGCCTCAGGCATCCAAAATCCATTTTCTCAACTTCTTGGTATTTGATCGGATATTTATCTTTTAACTGCTCCATCATATCTGCAATTGCAGTTGGAGAGCAACGGGTATCAAGTGTTTTCTAAAAAATTGAGCCACTAGTTAGTATATGTTAAATTGTGTACCTCACTTGCAAACTTCGAAAACTTCTAAAGTGAGAAACAAACTACCTTTTTAGGACCCTCTGGTTTCTTCGGCCTTCCAACTTTCTTTTTGACATTGTTAACATTAGATTCATCAAGTCTGCCATCGAAAGCCTTACTAGCTGCTGATTTTCCTTTCTTTGTACTAGATGAAGTACATTTTTTAACTGGCATTATGATTCTACACTGCACATTGTTCATATCATAAGGTTAAACATAAAGTTTTCACCAAAAATACTTGTAGAATTGAGGTAACAACATAAACACATCCTGAATTGTAATAATCCACGCTAATTACTTGTAGAAGTTCTTATCTTTATTCTCACCCCCAACAAATAGATATATTTCTTTTAATTGCAGTGTAACCAGCTCATGCATCCCACTCAGCAAGCTAATTGACTATGAAAGCCATGTAACAAAAATAACACCTTTCGACCATTAACACACTACAAATATAACTTAATCATAATTTTCTTGCACCCGTCAGAGTTAATCCATTCTAAAAAGTAAAAAACTCAAAATTAAGAAAATTATTTACTATTGGGGGAAGAAAAGAAAGCTTTCATGTAATGTTGTAACACTTTAACACACAAATAAGAATATTAGTGCTCAAGTCTAATAATCGTTCAAGCCTACGCTAATTTCTGACCCAAATTGCCCAGTAATAGCTACATTGATGTAATCTAAAGCAGCAAGTATGAACTTACCCACAAATAGTGATTACTGCAAGCTAACCAACATGAAAAGCTCGGTTCAAAGATGTAAACACTTCTAAAATACAGAAATTGCACATGCAAAAATAAATTCACATTACAATATATATGTAAATCTTCTCAAGCCATTTTATTCGGATTTTAATTTAAAAAAAAATAAAAAAATCAGAATTTTATACAGAATAATACAAAAATTAGTGGTGTCAGAATAATCCAAACCTCAGCTAAGTCGTCGGCGTGGTTGACGTGGACAAACGGCGGCGAGGAAGATGAGCTTGGAAGGAGAGGAATGCAGCGTTGTGGATGATCGCCGTGATGGAGGAAGGGGTGGCACGGACGAATGGCGGCAGGGAATGACTTCTCGGGTTGTCAACGTGCGCCGCTGAGTTGCTGTTGTGAGTCTCTGGGTTTTGGATGTGGGGCGTCGACGATGAAGGCTGAAGAGGACTGTGGTGCAGACGAACGGCGGCAGGGGATGAATTCTCTGTGTCTTCAGAGTGCCGCTGAATTGCCGTTCTGAGTTTTTGAGTTTTGGATGTAGGGTTTTGTGACTTCTCTGCTTCTATTTTGAATGTGTTTAGTAAATAATTAAATGATTTAAAATTTTAAACAGAATTTTAAAAGTGATGTGTATTTAAATTATAATATATTAATATATTAAATATATTAAATTTGAAACAGAAATTTAAGATTTAAAATTTAAATTTTAGTTTGATTTAATTTGTATTTTAAATATGGATTTAATTTTTAAGACACTAAATCTATTTATAATTTTTAGATGTGTTTGTTTTATTATTTTTTTGAATTATTGTAAGAAAAGGCTGAATGTTGTACTATTTTTAAAGGATACCTAGTTGAATTGTACCACAAAATCATATCCATATAAATATAATGGGAGTGTGTAAGAAAATATATAATGGGTTTGTTTGTTGTTAAAA
Source organism: Arachis hypogaea (assembly GCF_003086295.3). Classification (NCBI taxonomy): domain Eukaryota; kingdom Viridiplantae; phylum Streptophyta; class Magnoliopsida; order Fabales; family Fabaceae; genus Arachis; species Arachis hypogaea. Next base: position 10,953,145 of record NC_092046.1, on the reverse strand, counting down.
GGTACATGTTTATACAAGATTATTATTGAAATTTTTATAAAATAACTTCAATTAGTTATAAAACATTTTAAAAGATCAACTAATATTGTGGCGCAGAATGTTTTCTTCTCTTTTCATATATGTGTTGCTTTTCCTCTTCTTGGCATGTCAGGTAAATGCAATTCTCTCTCTCTTTATCCGTCTTACTGTTTTATCTTAGAGAATACCAGTATTGTTAGTTACAAAAAAATGAAGTGTGTAATTATATATAGACTATCACAAGTTAAATAAGATTATCATTAAGAATAAGTACCCTCTTTCAAGAATTGATTATTTTATAGAACAATAAAGAGAGATTAAGATATTTTTTAAAATTGATCTTACATCAGAGTACCGTTAGATCAGGATAAGGGATGAATATATATTTAAGATTACTATTAGAGATATTATGAGTACACTGTACTCTTTTTTAATAATTAAACCGTAAGATTACTGTTTCAAATTGTATCGATTTGAACAATCCGCAATTGAGATATTACCCGCGGAGAGTATCTCAACTTTAGATCAAGTTTAGAATGTTCTACTAAGCTAATTCAGTCAACAAAAGCTAGTAATAAAGGTTTCATAGATGAATTTAATTTGACGGTCAAATTCGTCGTTATCAGTACAATTTTTAGCTTAGGACACGCTCTTACCTCTCACGGTATATCTATTCTTTTCACTTATCTAGTCTAAATCCGTCTTATTATTTTATGATGAGGTGATTCTAAGATATTTATCGAATTTTTCATCACAGGATTTCCGAAAATAATTTTGTGGAGAATCGGGGTGTTACAGTTTTGCCCACATAACCATGCCTTAACCAAGCTAACAAAAAAGAACACACCCTTTGTTTGGATAGTAGAATGTAAAAAGAGTTTTCAAACTCTAAAGGAAAAGCTAACCACAACCCTAATGTTGACCCTTCCTGACCCTCATAGTTTCTTTGAGGTATACTATGATGCCTCTTTAAATAGTTTAGAATGTGTGTTAATGCAAAATAATAGAGCAGTTACCTATGTCTCCTATCAACTTAAACCACATGAGAAGAACTATTCTACCCATGATTTAGTATTAGTTGTTATTTTTGCTCTTAAAAATTAGAGGCATCACTTGTAAAGAGCACAATTTGAAATTTTCTCTGATCACAAAAGCCTTAAATATTTGTTTGACCAAAAAGATTTAAACATAAGACAGAGACGTTAGATAGAATTTTTGAAAAATTATGATTTTAACTTGAACTACTATCCAAGTAAGGCTAATGTGGTGGCAGATGTTTTAAGTTAAAATACCTTAAGTATCGCTCACATGATTATTAAAGAAGATCAATTACTTGAACAATCTCGTATTATGAACCAGGACTTTCAAACACCACCAGGAGAAATAATTTTAGGTGAAATTAGAATTACAAAAAATTTTAAATCCATTATAGCAAAGGCATAGCAAGAGATTATAAATTCTTGGACCTTATAAAAATTGTACAAGAAAAAAGGTTAATAGATTTTTCTCTAAACATCAAAGGATTATAAACTTTTTAGAATAGAGTTGTCTGCCTAACCATCACAATTTGTGAAAACAGATTTTGACTGAGGCATACAAAAAAAAATGTGACAGTCTACTCCGAAATATCCAAGTTAATCCAAGATCTAAAGTCTATATTTTAGTGGCTAGGGATGAAGAAGCATATAGTTAAGTTTGTATCCCAATGTCTCACCTGTCAAAACGTGAAGATTGAACATAAAAAATTTGTAGGAAGTCTACAACCTTTAAAAATATCCAAGTGGAAGTAGGAGAATATATCTATGGATTTTGTGATAGGATTATCCAAAATCTTGGAAAGTTTCGATTCCATGTGGGTAATTGTAGATAGATTAACCAAGTCAATCCATTTCTTACCGATTAAAATAAACTATACCTTGGATAAGTTAGCTCAACTATATATCTAAGAGATAATAAGGTTGTATGGTATTTCATCTACTATAATATTCGACCGAGTTTTTATATTCACTTTGAGATAGGTATTTTTTTAACAAGCTTTTGAAACCCGATTAAATCTAAGCATAGCTTACCATCCTCAAATAGATGGACAAACCAAGACAACCACACAAATCCTAGAGGATATATTACGAGCACGTGTCTTAGATAATAAGGGCGATTGAGTTAAGTATCTACTTCTGATTGAGTTTGCTTACAACAACAGTTAACAAGTCAGTATAGAGATGACTCCATATGAAGCTCTTTATGGGCGAAAATGTCAGTCACCCTTATGTTGGTTTGGTTCAGGAGAAACAAGTTTGATAGTTCTGGAGATAGTTCTTGAGACTACATAGCAAACAAAGAGAATTCAAGAAAGGATTCGAATTGCTCAAAGCCGGCAAAAGAGCCATGTTGACACCCGTAAAAAATCTTTGGAGTTTCAGGAAGGTGAACATCTGTTCCTTAAGGTCATCCCTACTACAAGTATAGGTAAGTCTATCAAAATAAAAAAATTGAGTTTTAGGTACATTAATCCTTTTCAAATTTTTAAAAAAGTTGGTCGAATAACCTATCAAATAAACCTTCTACCTCATTTGTCAAACCTCCACGATGTCTTTCATATGTCACAACTCAAAAATTACTATCCAAATCCAAATCATATTATAGAAATAGGACTTATACAGTTAAAGGAAGACTTTATTCTACTATTACAACTAACTTGAATCATTTGATAGAAGTATCAAAGAATTATGAGAAAAATCTATATCCTTGGTAAATGTGGTCGGGGAAAAGAAAATGCTGAAGAGTATACATGAGAGTTAGAATTAAAGACGCGGTGAGAATATCTCGATCTTTTTGTAAATACATAAAAATTTTGAGGACAAAATTTTTTTAAAGATCAATCCTCATAGAGAGAGGAGACAAGAAAATCATGCCGCAGTAACTTTTTATGCTTTGCACCTTACTATTTGATCACAAGAATGTCCTGAAACTTCTATCATTTCTTTCAGTACTTCATGTATGAACGCCTCACCTTGATAGTTGAATTACCCCTTAATTCTTGCTCAAACAACGTCACCTTCAACCTAAAGTTCTAAGCTAAACTTTGTGCTATGAACCTCTCGCATGTCAATTTCTAGCCTCTCCCTATAAATAGGCCTCTAAGTTCAACTTTCTGTGTACACAAACCTTCTCTACTAGTATACTTCACTCTCTAGTCTCATTTTATCCATCTTTTAGATCAAAAGCTCTCTTTAGAAACCTTAGAAAACCACCACCAAACCAACTTCATACACACTTAGCCATTTGGCAATCCTTCTCTACACTTCAACCTTCCACTTCTCATCACAACAACCACGAATATGGCATTCCCTCACTTTATACAACACCTTAGTTATTCATACAACTATTTTCTTGAGCACCAATAACCAACCATTTACATCCCACACCTCCATTGTTGATTTTGGGGCACACTTCAAATGACTCAAGCAACCACCACCACCTTCACTTTCTTCCATCTTCTTACCCCTATTGCTTTTTTTGTATTGTATCTTTTCTAGTTTGAGAATATATAAATAGTGACTCTAGTGGTATTCATTGAGTTGCCCAAAGCCAAAGTGTTTGAGACCATTGGCTCTGTCCTTGGTTACACTGATGAAGGGCCGCGGGTTTATATGACTGACAAATGGGATGCGCACGTTGGGGTCGCATACAAGCAAGTTCTTTATCAAATTTGTGAAAATTTGTCCGGACTAGACGGCATCGTTCCTACTCACAAGGCTCTTGGACCAACCAACTCACTACTGCACCGCATCATAACTCACATTCTTACCCCCACAGAGTGGCTCTCATAACAGGGTAACCGTATCTGATTGTCTCATAATATTTGCTCTCGTTACTTCATCTTCTATTTCATTTAGTTATCTCATGATTAGACATATGTGGGAGTTTGTAAAGAGTACAAAAAAGGCTAATTTACCTTATGAAATGTTTCTCACATGCATCTTTGAGTACTTTAAGGTAGATTTAACAAATGAGGATGTAGAAAATAAAGTCTCTATGATCAAAGGAGGCGGCGCTGTTAAAAAGGGAAAGAAATCTATGGCTTCGGATGATGATTTTGAAAGCCGGCCAGAATCCTCAAAGGCGACCGATTTCCTCAGAGACATTCTCACAGAATTCTCAAACATGTCCGATCTCATGGTTCAATTTCATAAGTCTGCACGCAAACTTGCATATGAAAATGAGTCGGCCTGGAAGAAATGCCAAGAAAGGGTCGGTCTAATGCTAGAAAGCCTGGATGATGAAGTGGGTAGTGAAGCAGGGGCCGAGGGATCTGACTTTAATCTCTCTGATGATAAAACTTATGTTTACTGTTTGATATTGGCACACTTAGGCTCAATTTGGTACTTTGTTTTGGCTTGTTTCTGTTGGAACAATAACTCTGTGATACTTTGTAGACATTTTTGGGTTATATTTTGCATATTATGTTTCCATGTTAAAATCTTCTTGCAAGTGCCCCTTTGATGACAAAAGGGAGAGAAAGTGCTGAAAATTAAAATGAAAAACAGGGGATGAACAGGGATTTGAAATGAAAAACAGGGGATGAACAGGGATGAAATTTTCCTTTGAAAATTCATGATCACCCTTGTTAAAAGAATACATGATTGATAATATTTGATGCATGTTGATAATATTTGATTTGTTTCACTGTGATTACTGCTGCTGGAAATGCATTTGGTTTATGATGTTTAGAAATGCATTTGTGTTGATGAATGCCTAGTTGTTGAGTTATCTTGATAAATATGCATGCCTCTATTGAAATAAGAATTTTCTGATTCATCTTGGTAAACATGCTGACTTGATAACTTATTCATCTTTTTGACAGTTCCTTTAAACTATGTAAAATATAACAGCTGCCATGTTTGATGTGATCATGTGTGTTTCAAAAATATTTTCCTTACCACAATAATATTGCTCTGATATCTTGACTGAAAAATATTTAAAAATCTTTTGAACATCATTTTTTTGTACTCAATTGATGTGTGTAAAGTTTGAGCAGAAAATCAATTTATGATAACAAATAAGTTTTGATTATCAATTCAAATCTGCTCATAAATCAAGCATTTAGCATCATGTAATGAATATGCTAAATAACATTGTTACTTGAAGCTTGATTAAAACTGTTACAGGTTAGTGCTTCCCTTGATTAGAATGGCATATATTAAGGGGGAGTCTTGTGACAATTTGAAAGGGGGAGAAAAACAAATCTTCAAAGGAAGTACTCTATACTCTAATTTTTAAATTTCTTTCCATTTCAATTTAAATAATGTTTGTCATCAAGGGGGAGATTGATGAGTTTGAAAAACTCTGTTTCTAATTTAGTGATGATCAAACATTATTAATGTGATTAATTGCAAGATTATTATTTTGATTTTGATTTTTATATGTTGATTTAAATATTTTTGCAATGCAGATTTTAGTGTTGGGCCGAAAAACATTAGCTAGCCCAATTCATATACTCAGCCTTGGAATTGAATTTATATGGCTGAATTAATGGTTATGTTAGTTGGGCCAGTATTGATGAATTAAGCCCAATTGATCTTATCATTAGCTTTGATATAAATAATCAAAGAAGTGTGGCTGAAATATTTTGAATGGGCCAGATTCAATTCACACTATCATTAGCCCAACTCAAAATCTTGGTTGGATACTCCAATGCTTGATCCGAAAATATTTCATCAGAAAAGCAAATGTTGATATTTGCCTATGCCTTCCAACGAATCTCAACTCTAACCATGTGATGTATTTTAAATTCATTCAATTATCATTTATTGCATAGGAACTATGAGAGAGAAATTGACAAATTAATTTGATGGTGATTAGCAATGCTACACACTACTCCACCTAAGGGAAGTAAAAGCAACTCACATTAATTATTTTACTCAAACTCACTTGATTGCTTTTCTTCATACCTCTTTCTCTCTCATCTCTTTCCTTCTCTTCGGTCCTTACACAGCAAACCATGGAGACTTTGAGCTATCAAAAAGAAGGAAAGGCAAGCTACAAGACCATCTCAATGATGGCAAGAAAACATAAAATTTGTAGTGGCTGAGATTCTTATCACTTGTAGTAAGATTCTGTGATAAGATCTTGGCTTCTTCATACCAAAAATAGTTGAAGGAAGATCTCGGCCATCAGAGGAGAAGATCTTGGAGGAGATGGCTTGTCACTACTTTTGAGTTCACTCATCACAGAAGGTAGCTAGGGTGGCTACGTGAGGAAGGAAGCAAAAGTGGAGCAGAAGAAGTCATCATCATCATGAAGTATCAAGGGCCAGAAATCCATCTTGGAGAGCAAGCCAAGGATGGAGCGCTCAGATTAATGAAGAGTGATGACCAAGGAAGGACTAGAGGTAATTGCATGGATTATCTCTTCTCTCTCTCTGGCCGAACCGGTTTTGTTACTTGGAGAAGAAGAAGTTGGCTAGGTTTTTGGTTTCAACCTTGGAGGCTTCTCCCTATAAGTAAGGGTGAACAGTCAGGGTTTGATTCAAGGAAAAAATGTGAGAGTGCAAGGCACAGAGTTCTCAGAGCTACCTGAGCTAACAGATTTCTCTTCTCCTTCAATGTATTATGTTTTGTAATTTTCTGTTTAATTTTGTCATGTCTTGAGTCTCATGGAAAAAGGCAAATAGTGAGGTTTGTATGAAAAAGCCATAGAGCAGAAAAAGACAAAGAGTGCAAAATTAAAAGAAAAAAAAGCCATAGATGTCCTTAGAGTTCCTTTGTTCATCTATGTTGTGTTTCATGATTCTGTGGGAATCTCCTTGTAAGTTGGGTTAGCACTTTACAGATTGTAATCAGGAAGATTATAGTGAAATTCCATCATTTTTGTGATGGAGACTGGATGTAGGCTGCACTGCACTTAACAACTGAACCAGGATATATCTGGGTGTAATTTTCTCTCTTCTCTACTCCATTTCTATTTCTACTGCACAAGAGCAAAAATAAAAAATATCTCGTATCAGGAGACGAGACAAAAAGAAAAGTCTCGTGGCTAGGGACGAGACAAAAGAAAAAGTCTCGTGGATAGTCACGAGATAAAAAGACAAGAATTTTCCAAAATTGGTTTCAAAGGTCAGCAAGTATTATCAAGCAAAAAGGGGGCTAAGATTCAACCCCCCTTCCCTTAGCCACTGATAACCATCAAGTTAAGTTTGTATCCCAATGTCTCACCTGTCAAAACGTGAAGATAGAATATAAAAATTTTGTAGGAAGTCTACAACCTTTAAAAATATCCAAGTGGAAGTAGGAGAATATATCTATGGATTTTGTGATAGGATTACCCAAAACCTTGGAAAGTTTCAATTCCATGTGGGTAATTGTAGATAGATTAACCAAGTCAATCCATTTCTTACCGATTAAAATAAACTATACCTTGGATAAGTTAGCTCAACTATATATCTAAGAGATAGTAAGGTTGCATGGTATTCCATCTGCTATAATATTCGGCCGAGTTTCTATATTTACTTCGAGATAGGTATCTTTTCAACAAGCTTTTGAAACCCAATTAAATCTAAGCACAGCTTACCATCCTCAAATAAATGGACAAACCAAGACAACCATACAAATTCTAGAGGATATATTACAAGCACGTGTCTTAGATAATAAGGGCGATTGGGTTAAGTATCTACTTCTGATTGAATTTGCTTACAACAACAGTTAACAAGCCAGTATAGAGATGACTCCATATAAAGTTTTTTATGGGCAAAAATGTCAGTCACCCTTATGTTGGTTTGGTTCAAGAGAAACAAGTTTGATAGTTCTGGAGATAGTTCTTGAGACTACATAGCAAACAAAGAGAATTCAAGAAAGGATTTGAATTACTCAAAGCCGGCAAAAGAGCCATGTTGACACCCGTAAGAAACCTTTAGAGTTTCAGGAAGGTGAACATGTGTTCCTTAAGGTCATCCCTACTACAAGCATAGGTAAGTCTATCAAAATAAAAAATAAAAAGAGTTTTAGGTACTTTAATCCTTTTCAAATTTTTAAAAGAGTTGGTCCAATAGCCTATCAAATAAACCTTCTACCTCATTTGTCAAACCTCCACGATCTTTCATATGTCACAACTAAAAAAATACTATCCAAATCCAAATCATATTATAGAAATAGGACTTGTACAGTTAAAGGAAGATTTTATTCTACTATTACAACTAACTCGAATCATTTTATAGAAGTGCCAAAGAATTACGAGAAAAATCTGTATCCTTAGTTAATATGGTCGGGGAAAAGAAAATGCAGAAGAGTATACATGAGAGTTAGAATCAAAGATGCGGTGAGAATATCTCAATCTTTTTGCAAATACATAAAAATTTCGAGGACAAATTTTTTTTAAGGATCAATCCTCATAGAGAGAGGAGACAAGAAAATTATGCTGCAGTAACTTTTTATGCTTTGCACCCTACTATTCGATCACAAGAATGTCCTGAAACTTCTACCATTTCTTTCAGTACTTCATGTATGAACGCCTCATCTTGATAGTTGAATTACCCCTCACTTCTTGCTCAAACAATGTCACCTTCAACTTAAAGTTCTAAGCTAAACTTTGTGCTATCAACCTCTCTTGCATGTCAATTTCTAGCCTCTCCCTATAAATAGGCCTCTAAGTTCAACTTTTTGTGTACACAAACCTTCTCTACTTCACTCGCTAGTCTCATTTTATCCATCTTTTAGATCAAAAGCTCTCTTTAGGAACCTTAGAAAATCACCACAAAACCAACTTCATACATACTTAGCCACTTGGCAATCCTTCTCTACACTTCAACCTTTCACTTCTCATCACAACAACCACGAATAGCATGCCCTCACTTTATACAACACCTTAGTTATCCATACAACTATTTTTTTTTAAGCATCAATGACCAACCATTTACATCCCACACCTCCATTGTTGATTTTAGGGCACACTTCAAATGACCCAAGCAACCACCACCACCTTCACTTTCTTCCATCTTCTTACCCTTATTGCTTGTTTTTGTATTGTATCTTTTCTAGCTTGAGATTATATAAATAGTGACTCTAGTGGTATTTATTGAGTTGCCCAAAGTCAAAGTGTTTGCAGTAGATCTCGCCACCGGAAACATGTACATAGCAGGAATACCTCACATTCGTTTTTACTATATGTCACTCCAATCCTTCCAAGAATCTTTGTTGAGTCCTCTTTTTAATCCCAATGCACCATATGACTTTCTTCTTACTAATCTACATACAAATTCACCTCCTCTCACCAACACCCACATCACATTATTCTTTCTTGACTCATGACTCATCTCACCAACTCTCCACACCAACTCACATATCATCCTTTGGATCAAACTCATACCTAGGACCACTTGGAGAGGCTCTTGTTCCATTTGTTCAAGGAGCTTTTCCAACAAGTTCTGGAGAGGACGCTTCAGAAGCCTCATTCGTACCACCCATTAGCACCAACCAAAAGCCTTCTTAAGATTTTTATGAATTCACTCTGGTTGTTTAAGTATTTTAAGTATTTTTAACTTTTGTTGTAATGTTTGCACCTAAGATCATTATTTTATGTATGTATGCTTTTATGAATTACAAGTTCACCTCTTTTTCTTATGTATTTTTCTTACGACGGACTTAATTATAAGGAGGTCAATATGATACCATTAACTGAGCTTAACATCCTACTTGGCTTAGAATTTTAAGTGCTTTGCAATCAGGGGCGTTACATAATTGGAACTCTAATTTCCTTCTTATCCCTAATTCTAAAGATTTCTATCATATTCCTTCTTATTTCTATCTAATTCTCTCTATCTTTTGATACAATATCATATGGTGCTTTCGTTGAATACCATGCCGGACCGGGTGATGGTTCATATTCAAGCCACATTCCTTGGCATGATGATCTTCCAATGTTCGATGATGAGAACAGCTATTGGTGGATCCTTTGTGCTTGGAAGCTGTAGAATGCTAGAAGAACCTCGAAGGCTCAATATTTTCGGGAGGTCTCCGGGGGATTGATTGGTCGCGATCTGACGTGGTTCCGGCTCTGACAACAACATAATTCGATGGCAAATTATCCAACCTTCGAGATAACATTCCTGCATCGTTGCCAACCAAATTTTCAACTAGTGTCACCAGAAATTGCTCAAACAACATTTTATATTTGAAAATTAATTTAAAAGAAACAATATCAGAATTCATATATCAACCACACAATAATTTAATAATAGTAAGGCATAAATTTAAAGCTTTAATTTGACATATTTTAACCACAATAGATTCAATACTTCCGGAAACAAATGATTATAATTAAGTTTCAATAATTACGAGATGATAAAATTACAAACAAATATAGTGATAGAAATACTGTACAAAGTACAAACTGAAAGAAATTGGCAATGGTTTAAATTTGTGATGACGAACAGAAAAGATCTAAAAATATATCACAATAAATGATAGAAAGAAAAATTACGAATTTCACTATCAGTATCACTGAACTCATGAACGACCGTCAGAAATAATACAATATTGTATCTTATTTGTTATTGACTTATTAATTATATTCTTAATAATGAATAATTCAGTTAAAAATATTCAACTAATAAGTACTCTCTTCCTTCATTAACTTTTTTTTGGTTGAATATCTTTCTTCATTATTAATTTAATGTTAGTTATACATAACAATCCAAAAAAAAAAGCTTCAATAATATTATACTATTGTTAGTTACATATAATGATGACGTGTAAGAATCGATAATGAATTGGATCCCCACCTATGGAAATGAATAGCCTATAAAAGCCAACGAACCAGACACATTATCGAAGTGTGCATTTTAGCTTGCTTCCTTAGAACACCAAAATTGGCACGCAGGCTTATTAGCTTACTATTATTATCCTTTCAGGAAAAAAAAAAAAGGAAAAGGAAATGTCTTATTTATCCTTAGCTACTTCTTCTCTTCTATGTGTTCTCTTATTTTTCTTGTGCTCCTTGGAAAAGGGTTTCGCTCTCCAAAGAAGTAACAAGGACATTGATGATGATCATAGTCACCATGTTCGTCTCAGCTCTCTTTTGCCATCACCTACTTGCAGCTCCTCTTCTGTCAAAGGTCAACCCCAATAATTAATATTCTTCCATGTTTAATTATTATAAGCATATTGATTATCATCATATCATTATTGGAGTATTCCACTTTAACATACTTGCTGATATACATTCTTGCATACTTATGTATGTTTATATATCTATCTAGATAAAAATAACAGAAATGTTAGTTTTTTTTTTTACTTTTAATTTTTAGTTAATTTTTTAAAGAATTTATTATTATTTAATTAATTTAAATACCCACTTTTATGTATTAGTTATTCATAAAATAAATTAAAAAAATTATTTGTTTTTTATTTTTTTTTTCTTCTGTGAACGTGAAGACCGAATAAAAAATAATTTTTAAAAGATATCTAATTATACTATAACAATAATTCTGTGACGTGTTCTTTTTTCTTTTTTTAAAAAAAAAAAAGGAAAAAGAAAAAAAAAAAGCTAGCCTCCCTCTAAACTCAGCATCACTTAATAAGGATGAGATACATGATGCAGAAATAAATAAATTAATGAGCCTAAAATAAATAGGTATTTTTTTTTATAGCAAAACAAAGAACATTATATATGTCACTTTATATATATTATTTTTAGTATTAAATAATTAAAAAGAAGTATAAGAAAATAAAAAATTATCTTTTATACTATAAAAAAACATACACTTAATAGTTGTTTTTAGCTTTAGTATTTGGGAACCCTTTTTTGTTAGATAAAAGGCCAGAAAAAGATGGGGGTTAGAGAAACGGGGTTCATATATATATAAGACACACTTTTTTCATAAAATAAAATACAATATTAATAATAAATTTTAAACTCTAAATTCTAGATATCACAAAATATTGCATGTCTATATTCAACTATTGAATTAATAATTTATACAAATATGTAAAATTATTGGAAATTTTTTAATTGTCTAAATAATTATTAACAAAACCGTTTGCCACAACAGAGAATCCTTTATGAAAATGGTTATCCGGAAATTCGGAAAAGATAGAGAGACGAAGGAGCAAATAAATCAATCAAGTTATTGTAGTGCTCTCTTTTATTTTATGGGTTCCCATCATCATTATCCCAATGAATATTCATATGGAGCCCACGATCACATGTGAAAAAAGGAAACAATCACTCATATATATTTCCTAATTTAATCACTTATTTATAATTTGTTTAAAAAATGGTATAAAATATTAAAATATAAGATCAATTAAGTATCCGAATTGCATTTTTTTTTTCCTCACCGAATAAATTAAACAAGTTGCATATATTTGCATATATCCTGCAACTAAACAAGATTAGAAAAAGAGGGGGAAAAGTCGTTTCTTAATAATTCACCACAATTATGATTCAATGATAATTTACACACTAAAAAGATTCACGTGTTATTATTTAACAATAATATTTAAAAAATAATAAAAATTAGTCCAAACAGTTCAAAAATATTTTATTTAATATTTATTAATTATTTTTAAAATAATTATATAATTTTAAATGTAATATATATATATATATATATATATATATACACACAATTATAAATGTTATTTAATTATGTTTTATCATATCATTTATAAAATGTTGACGGTATAATTGGTCTCACAAATTCTAAACATTATAATTAATGTATATAACTAATTCCTAACGTTATTAATGAGAATTAGACTTCATCATTATCTATTGCACGTAAATTGGATTAAATATTTTTTCTTTCCTTATAAATTTTTTAATTTAATTTATTAACATGGGTCAGCGACGACGGCTAGTATTTGGACTTATGACTGTGAGACTCTATTAACCTTTTGTTTTTTTTTATTTTATTTATTTTATTTTTTACCAATAATCAAAGAGCTTTGAAAATCATGACTGCATGTTCAACTAGTTGACGCGTTTTATTTTTGTATTTTTACGAAAAAATAATCTTCGAAGAAAACATTATTCATTCACGTTTGGCGTTTCGCCTAACCAATCCAAAATAAGCTAAAAAACAATTTTAAAAAAAAAGGTTAAAAAACAAGTGGCAAATATAGTATGATATTTCGAAGAGGACACTTTCGTACCCAAGCCAATCATTTCTTGTATGAAACTTTTTCTACATATATAAAGTCGAAGATAGACATACTCGTTCATACTTTCATTAGAAAAAAATATATATAGGACAAATTTTAGAGGAAAAGATCTTGAAATGAAAGGTGGAATATTATCAAGACAAGTTTGTCCAACATCAAAGAAAGAAGAAAACTAAAATGTTTGGTCACTATTTTTTTAGTATTTTTTATGAGCAACGTGTCGATTAAAACGTTGTTGGATATATATGTTCAACAAAAATGTCGTGTACACTACAAAATAAACACAACGCAATCTCATTGTTATTTTGTACATGTCTTGATAAGGATTTTTTTTTTTATCATTTAAAGAAAATTAGGTGAAACTTTGCTATCTTAAATTATCATTCTATTTTTTTATTTATTTTACAATATATATTCCATTTATAATATCTATTTAGTATTATTATTATTTTTAATTTCTTCTAAATTTATCTGTGATAATAATGACATAATAATGTAATTTTAAGAAAAAGATAAATATAATATTAGTTATATTATTATTACTTGAAATTTGTTTTTTTGTACGAGGATAATTTTGTCTATTTACAAAAATATTTTTACTATTATCAATATTTTTTTTTCTTAATTCATATATATTTTAAATTTTGAGACGGATCTTACGGAGTATGAAATAGATGGAGTAAATAAATAAAAAATTAAATTTTTTTTAGTGTATTCATTAATCATTGAAATTGAAAGACCTCACTTCCCTACTATATGTGGGAGGCTGTGAGTGTGGTTTTATCAAAAAAATAATAATAATAAATTGAATATCCAGATAGCAAGTGACTGAAGTGAGGTTTATCCAAACGTCACATTATTATTGGGTAACATTAAATATAAAGAGAACTATGATTGGCTAATAAAGAGTTGTTTGGAAAGAAAGGGTTTATGCTACGATTAAAATCATGAGCAAGAATAAAACTAATATTAAATATCAAATACTTCTACTTTATTGAAATAATAAATCATGCAAAAAATTAAAAGAAATTACTATCATTAAACATTTGAATTATGAATTTCAATATACAAGTGATTCTCATTAAAAATAAAAAATATTACATGCACTACTTTTGTGTCTATGTCTCTACTTGTGTTTTTTTTTTTTTTTTTTGACATTAAAAATAATTGATAAAAAATAAAAAAGATATTTATTTTATATATACTATTAAAAAAGTGTATACAATAAATCTTGCAATATTATTTCTTTGCCTAAGCAAGAATTTATTATTATTATTATTATTATTATTATTATTATTATTATTATTATTATTATTATTATTATTATTATATGTTAGATAATTCCATCTAAATTATGAGTAATTAAAGAGGAAGAAAATATATACGACATTACAATGAAGTTCGTTTTATTATTCGTCTTAAAATAAATATTTAACCATAGATGATTGGAGTTAATTATGATATATTAATAACATAAAAAATTCTATACTGTTCTCTAATCCGATTTTTATATTTGCACAACTATTTAAATAATACTACTTGTTTAAGTATATAATCCCTTCTTTTCAAAATAAATGTCTCTTTTTAGTTTTATTTAATTTTTATCAAATTAACTATCATTGTCATATTTCAATAACTCATTAATTAATTTATACTTATTATAGGATTTAAGTATTTATTGAAAGAAAAATATTAATAGAGATCATAATTATTGAGAGAGAAAATATGTTGTAATTAATAAATTATGTTCTCCATTTTTCTTCAAATTTTTAGATTTTCAAATAAAAATTAATAATTTTCTTAATAACTATGTATAACTAATATTTTAGGTCTGATTTTGACAAAATTAATTGAATAAATAATCCAGGTTCTAACAAAATGAAGACAACATTGGATGTGGTACACAAACATGGGCCATGCTCCAAACTAAACAAAGCAAATAAGGGCCCAACATCACACAGTGACATTCTGAATGTAGACCAAGAAAGGGTCAAATACATTAACTCCAAGATATCCAAGAACATGTTGGGCAATGATGATGAACTTGGATTGAAGCAATTAGATTCTGCCACTTTACCTGCCAAATCTGGAAGCCTTATTGGGTCAGGAAACTACTTTGTTGTAGTGGGTCTTGGGACACCAAAAAAGGAATTGTCTCTTATATTTGACACTGGAAGTGATCTCACTTGGACTCAGTGTCAGCCTTGTGCTAAATCATGCTACAAGCAACAAGATGACATTTTTGATCCATCAAAGTCTTCAACATATTCCAATATTACATGCACTTCTTCACTTTGTACTCAGCTTTCTACAGCCACAGGTAAAAAATATTTTTACATTTTCTTTTTCTTAATCTTAACATAAATCATGCATGTTGTGGCTAAAATTTTTACGTATAGGGTAATTTTAGCATGAAACACGGGAATATTTGATCATTTTAGTATTTTACACTATTACGACAGTAATACAAAATGTCAATATTTTATAATAAAAATATTATTTTAATTATAAAAAGATAAAATGATAATGAGATTTTGTAAAAATTCACAACAAAGTATAATACATAGAGGAAGTATAAAGAATTAATGGAATATCTGTATAATATGTACAAATGAGGTTTAGAGATGTCCAATTCAGTATTAGAGATATAACCATTAGTGTTACTTTTTTTCTATCAGCTTAAGCTTTTGGGATGAGTAGTTTCATGATATGAAATGTTTATTATTCCTAGTATCCAGATGGTTATACTGGATAGTATGAGAAATGTTTATTTTTTAACTCATAGCCCATTATACACATTATACAAATATTCCATTCACTTCCTAATGAGATTCTAATACATATTTTAGGTCATCTTTTATTTTTAACATAATTTTGGTTTACTATAAATTAGGAAATGACCCAGGATGTGCTTCAACATCAAAGGCTTGTGTATATGGCATCCAGTACGGTGACTCATCCTTCTCTGTTGGCTTTTTCAGCCATGAGCGGCTGACGGTGACCGGCACCGACTACGTGGACGGCTTCCTTTTTGGTTGTGGCCAAAACAACCAAGGCCTCTTCGGCGGCTCGGCCGGCTTATTAGGCCTCGGCCGCCACCCTATTTCCTTTGTCCAACAAACCGCCGCAAAATATCACAAAATATTCTCCTATTGTCTTCCTTCCACCGCAAGCAATGTAGGTTACCTTGCCTTTGGTGCTTCTACAACTTCTAGTTATGTCAAATACACTCCCTTTTCGACCAACCCGGCCGGCGCTTCCTTTTACGGCCTAGACATCACCGGCATAAGTGTTGGGGGCACCAAGCTCCCTGTTTCCTCCTCCACATTCTCCACCGGCGGCACGATTATAGACTCCGGAACGGTGATCACCCGGCTTCCACCAACGGCCTATACCGCCTTAAGGTCAGCATTCCGACAAGGTATGGCGAGGTACCCCATGGCGAGCAGTCTGTCCATATTGGACACATGCTATGACTTGAGTGCGTATAAAACGGTAATTTTCCCAAAGATAATATTTGAATTCGCCGGTGGTGCCACGGTGGATCTCGCGGCGGGGACATTTTATGTTGCTAGTGTGAAACAAGTGTGCTTGGGTTTTGCACCCAATGGGGATGATAGTGATGTTACAATATTTGGAAATGTGCAACAAAAGACACTACAAGTAGTGTATGATGTTAATGGTGGCAAGGTAGGGTTTGGTGCTGGTGGATGCAAGTGATTTTACATCATATAGTTTAGCTACGGGCATTTAAGGGAGAAAGGAAAGGAATCCCAATTGCTCAAGGCATTTTTTATGATTGCTATTATTATAACAATTACGATAGGTAGAAATGAAAGGGGAAATAAAAAACAAAATAGGTAAAGTTTCAAGGTTTGGGGAAAAAATAATGAAAACATGTGTAGTGGTTGAAAAATATTAATGGGCAAATTAAAGTGTAACTGTAACATATGAATTGAAGTGGTTATCATGGCTCATGAATCATGATATATATATATGATTGTTTGCAACTGTAAGATAATTGAGTAAGCAAATGTGAAGCAAAATGTAAATTTCAGTAATGGATTGTTGAATAAATCGAATGCATATGAACTTCTAGCTTACTTTGATTTATCTAGTTTATTGTTCTAGTTTGAAGATCATATGTGTGCCTCTCCCAAAGGAAAAACATAATAACTTGTTAGATTAATAAAAAAGTACAAATAACAAAAAAAATTGAATGAAAATAATATTAATTCTAATATATTTTGATATGAAGATCAATAATAGCTAGCAAGTGGACGAATAAAATAATTTTTTAATCTTATTTTTAATTTCAAGAAAAATAGTTATCTCATAAAATAATACAACATTAAATATAATAAGTATATAGATTTTAAAAAGTACAATTAGCAAATAAAACATGTATGATTCTACTGAAGACCAGCCTACTCTGTTTTGGATTTGTTAACTTGTTCGCATGGTATCTAAAACACAGGGTATTGGCATCCATGGCTGCCACTGAATCCAAGAGCAGCCTTTCTTCAACTCCCAATTGAAACCCTTTTTCATAGCCATCCCTGATAAGACCAAACTACCAATAAACAATCCAAGTTCTTTGAAGCCACGATTGAGGCAGTAAAGGTGCTAATGGAGAAGAGAAATTAGATGTTAGATAAAGACAGTGAGAGAGATATATGTCGAATTTGAAGTGGGTGATAAGATGTTCTTAAAAATCTAGCCATACCAATTGAAATTCTTGGCTAAGTGAAGCAACTAGAAGCTTAGTGCTATATATTGGCAAGGTAGTTTATAAATTACTACTAACTGGAAGGGTCACAGGTACACCCTATCTTTCATGTTTCACTGATGGAGAAAAGTTTCAAATCAACCACAACATCCCAACCATTACCAACAAATTTGAGTATGGAGCATGAAAGCATCAAAGAAGTGAGGATGAATAATTCTCGACAAATTGAAGTTCTGGTGCAGTGGAAGGATCTCTCAAAATTTGAAGTCTTATGGGAAGCATCAGCTCAGATTCAGGAAGTGTTTCCCTCTTTAAGTATACATCAGCTACTAAGATGAGTTATTAATATAAAAATATTAAAATATAAATACACATTGAAAATCAGGTAAATAACGTATATATATATTTATACATAAATATATAATGACTAATTTTGATAACTGATTTTAATGTATAAATAACATTTTTATTATTACATATATTAAAACCATAGAAGCTTCTAATTTAGACCCTAAGAGAAAAAGAATTCTCAAACTACCTATTATTAGGTAAAGAAATAGAGTTAATGATAAAAAGAGAAGTGATAATGAAAATATTTTTTTAACTATCTACCTGACACAGGGGTTGAGGAGCCTGAATAGAGGAGATAGGATAAAAGTGTTCATAGATCAGATCATACTCATAAATTTGCGTTATTTATAGATCTGATCATACTCATAATTATTTATCTGTATCTGATTCATAATTTGTAGATATAATCTAATTCATAAGATGATCAGATCTGATCAGCAATAATCAAATCGAATTGTTAATATCATATCTATATTTACGAATCCAATTAAATAATAAACAAATAAATAATATATATTGTATTTATATTTTATTTTAATTAATAATTATTATTTATATATGTTGTATTATTTTAATTTTTTTATTTAACAAAAATTTTAATAATATTTTAAGAATAAACATATTTAAAAAAATAAAAAAAAATTTGTTAGACTAAAAAATAAAGTTTTGTTGACTTTTTTTATAGCAATAAGTTTTATTAATGTAATTTTTATTTTCCAAATATATACGATACCCAATGTATAACTCAAATCAGATGCAAGCATAAAAATTATAGATATTTAATCCAATATGATTCAATAAGTTTAATGCGGATATATAAAGCAAGATATGAAAAAAAAAAGGGTAAAAAACACAAATAAACCATGGGAGGAAAGTTGTTACATGAACAAGCCAAATTGAAGATTGATTCACGAATGAGCCAAAGCATACTTATATGTAATTCGAACCTATTTGGTTCGAACTACAAACACATAATTCGAACCTAATTGGTTCGAATTACTCATGATTAAGTGCCACCACAAATTCGAACCTAATTGGTTCGAATTACGAACAATTAGGTTATATAAGGAGTTCAAATCAAGCAAATTCGAACCACTTCTCATTTTTCATACCCCACCAAATCCCAGAGAAAACGACCCAGATTTGATCCGAGAAATAGTAGAACCGAAGACTCAGCTGATGGGGGACGATCCTGCAAGGCTGTACCGGTTGGACGGGGTTGCTCATATAGCCGGGGTCATCAACGACGAGGTTAGTACATAGAAAATTTTATGCACACAGTTTATTTGAGTTAGTGGTTTTGCATGTGGTTTTAGTGGCAGTTTATGTTAGTGGTATTGCAAATGGTTTATATTAGAGGTTTTGCATGCAGTTTAGTTGGTGATTTTTGGTAAGTGGTTTTTTGTAAGTGGTTTTATATGCGCTTCTGTTAATGGTTTATGTAAGTGGTTTATGTCAGGTGGTATTGTTAGTGGTTTATTGTAGTGGTATTGCAAATGGTTTATTTTAGTAGTTTTGCATGCGGTTTAGTTGGTGGTTTAGGGTAAGTGATTTTTTGTACGTGGTTTTATATGCGGTTGTGTTGATGGTTTATGTAAGTGGTTTATGTTAGTGGTTTTATATGCGGTTGTGTTGATGGTTTATGTAAGTGGTTTATGTAAGTGGTTTATTGTGTTAGTTTTTTTTTTTTTGGTTACCAGTATTGTATGTGGTTCTAATAATGCGGTCCATTTAATGCGCAGCCACAGCGATGCATCAGGAGCATGCGGCGGCAACAAGGCATGCCACTCGATGAGCGTTATGTTCCCTACTTGCAGATGGCCGGGTTATACCATCTGGCTAGGCTGAACGATAGATGGTTCCGGTTAGATAAGCCCTTTGTCAGCGCCTTCGTCGAGCGGTGGCGTCCTGATGACGCACACCTTCCATATGCCCTTCGGAGAGTGCACGATCACGCTTCAGGACATGGCGTATCAGTTGGGGTTGGCAGTGGACGGGCGTTATGTCAGCGGTTACCTTACAGAGTTCCATTTGTATATCGAGGGTGGACGTCCAGCTTGGGTGTGGTTCGAGGAGTTGCTTGGAGTGATTCCTCCTCCGAGCCAGGTTTAGAAGTTCACAGTAAACTGCACCTGGTTCCAGGAGACTTTCGGAGAGTGCCCCGAGGGAGCCGATGAGGAGACTGTGCAGCGCTTTGCTCGTGCCTATATCATGATGTTGTTGGGCACTCAGCTGTTTGCCGACAAGTCCGGCAACCACATTCACATCAGATGGCTTCCTTACGTAGCTAGGCTTGAGGAGATGGGTTCCTACAGTTGGGGGTCTGCAGTATTGGCATGGTTGTACCGGTGCATGTGCCGAGTGGCAAACAGACATGTGGTGAAGTTAGCGGGCCCACTTCAGCTACTTCAGTCCTGGATCTTCTGGCGCTTTCTCAGGTTTAGGCCTGCTGGGTATGATACGTGCAGCTGGCCTTTGGCATCGAGGTACGCTACTCAGGCTTTTCTATTTCAAGTTAAAATAGCTGATGTTCATGTACGCTTGTATT
This sequence comes from Arachis hypogaea, assembly GCF_003086295.3. Lineage (NCBI taxonomy): Eukaryota > Viridiplantae > Streptophyta > Magnoliopsida > Fabales > Fabaceae > Arachis > Arachis hypogaea. The sequence continues at coordinate 10,932,342 of NC_092046.1, read as the reverse complement.
GTATTACAAATCTGTCATACTTCTGATTAAACATAACACCCATGTGCGCTGCAGGTGGTCAGGTTACAGCCCTTCCTACAGCGAGAAGGGTCCTAGAGTGCAGAACACGAGACTGAAGATAGACATGTTACAGCCCAGGAATGTGAGTTTTGTTCCGGTTACTTTTATTTGAATAACTAGACATCAGATGTTTCTGTAGAGGGAGTTGGCATGACAACATAGCTATTTCTTTGTGCAGTTTATCTGGATGCCGTATAGCTCCCCCGAGGTACTTCAGGTTGTGTGATGAGCGGATATTTTATACGCTTTTTGGGGATAATTTCATATAGTTTTGAGTATGTTTTAGTTAGTTTTTAGTCTATTTCTATTAGTTTTTAGGAAAAATTCATATTTCTGGACTTTACTATGAGTTGTGTGTTTTTCTGTAATTTCAGGTATTTTTCTGGCTGAAATTGAAGGAGCTGAGCAAAAATCTGATTCAGGCTGAAAAAGGACTGCTGATGCTGTTGGATTCTGACCTCCCTGCACTCAAAGTGGATTTTCTGGAGCTACAGAACTCGAAATGGCATGCTTCTAATTGCGTTGGAAAGTAGACATCCAGGGCTTTCCAGTAATATATAATAGTCCATACTTTGCACAAGAATAGACGACGTAAACTGGCGTTCAACGCCAGTCCTCTGCCCAATTCTGGCGTCCAGCACCAGAAAAGGATCAAAAGCTGGAGTTGAACGCCCAAACTGGCATAAAAACTGGCGTTCAACTCCACAAATGGCCTCTGCACGTGAATTGCTTAAGTCTCAGCCCCAGCACACACCAAGTGGGCCCCAACACACACCAAGTGGGCCCCAGAAGTGGATCTTTGCATCATCCATCATAGTTTATCCAATTTTTGTAAACTTAGGCTACTAGTTTAGTATTTAAACAACTTTTAGAGACTTATTTTGTATCTCATGACATTTCAGATAAAAACTTTGTATTCTCTGACGGCATGAGTCTCTAAACCCCATTGTTGGGGGTGAGGAGCTCTGCTGTGTCTCGATGAATTAATGCAAGTATCTCTGTTTTCCATTCAAACACGCTTGTTCCTATCTAAGATGTTTATTCGCGCTTAACTGTGATGAAGGTGATGATCTGTGACATTCATCACCTTCCTCAAACCACGAACGTGTGATTGACAACCACCTCCGTTCTATATCCGATTGAATGAGCATCTCTTAGATTCTTTAATCAGAATCTCCGTGGTATAAGCTAGAACTGACGGCGGCATTCATGAGAATCCGGAAGGTCTAAACCTTGTCTGTGGTATTCCGAGTAGGATTCTAGGATTGAATGACTGTGACGAGCTTCAAACTCCTGAAGGCTGGGCGTTAGTGACAGACGCAAAAGGATAGTAAATCCTATTCCAACCGGATCGAGAACCAACCGGTGATTAGCCGTGCTGTGACAGAGCGCGTGAGCGTAGTTTTCACTGGAAGGATGGAAGGTAGCCATTGACAACGGTGATCCACCAGCACACAGCTTGCCATATGAGGACGTGCGTGCGTGAATCAGAAGACAGAGGAAAGCAGAGATTCAGAAGACAAAGCATCTCCAAAACTCCAACATATTCTCCATTACTGCACAACAAGTAACCTTTAATTTATGATCTCTTGGTTATTCGCAATTCAACTGATAAACAAAATTGACTTCCTGACTAAGATTTACAAGATAACCATAGATTGCTTCAAACCAACAATCTCCGTGGGATTCGACCCTTACTCACGTGAGGTATTACTTGGACGACCCAGTGCACTTGCTGGTTAGTGGTACGCGTTGTAAAAAGTGTGACTCACAATTCGTGCACCAAGTTTTTGGCGCCGTTGCCGGGGATTGTTCGTGTTTGGACAACTAACGGCTTATTTTGTTGCTTAGATTAGGAAAAATTTTCTCTTTTTGGTTTAGAGTCTTTTACTATTTATCCCTTGTTAAAACACTTTAAATTTATAGCTCAGTTAATTAGAACGTGGTGTTTATGTTCATGGTAATTGGCTATCATATTTTTTTAAAAACCTTTTTCAAAAATAATTTTTCTGTTAAATCCTGTGCCAAACTTTAAGTTTGGTATTTTCAAAAATAATCTTTCTTAAAATTTTCGAAAATTTTCATAACTCATTTGGCTAGAGCGTTAATCTGTGTTCTTGGTAATTGGGTTAGAGTCTTTTATATTCTTTTCAAAACCTTCTTTTTCATAAATAATATTTTTTCTATTAAATCTTGTGCCAAAATTTAAGTTTGGTGTTTTCTTGTTGATTTCTCTTTGGTTTTCGAAAATTTTGGTTTGGTTTTCTAAAAATTTTAAGTTGGTGTTCTTTCTTAATGTTCTTGTGTTCTTGTGAGTCTTCAAAGTGTTCTTGAGTTTTCCTTGTGTCTTGATCTTAAAATTTTTAAGTTTGGTGTTCCTTGGTGTTTTCCCTCCAAAATTTTCAAAAACAAGGAGCATTAGATCTAAAAATTTTAAATCTTGTACTATCTTATTGTTTTTCTCTCTCCTCACTAAATTCAAAAATATCTTTTCAAAATATCTCTTCTAACTTCCTAACTTCTTATCTTTTCAAAATTTGTTTCAACTAACCAACTAACTTTTTGTTTGGTTCTTAACTTTTTCAAAACTACCTAACTAACTCTCTCTCTCTAATTTTCGAAAATATCTTCCCTCTTTTTCAAAAATTTCTTTTTTTTTAACTAATTAATTTTTATTTCCTTTTACGAAAAAAAAATTTTAATTTCAAAATTCAAATTCTTTTTAGTTATTTTATTTTATTTAAGTATTTACTTCTTATAAAATAAAATAAATAAAAAGATAAATCAGTCCAAGTTATATCCATATATCCATCATGGACATAAGTGGAAATGAACAGTCCAGGAGGACTCTGGGGTCATATTCTAACGCCTCTACTGCTTCATATGGGAGTAGCATATGCATACCCTCCATTGGAGTTAGTAGCTTTGAGTTGAATCCTCAGCTCATTATCATGGTGCAGCAAAGTTGCCAGTATTCCGGTCTTCCACAGGAAGAACCTACAGAGTTTCTGGCACAATTTTTACAAATTGCTGACACAGTACATGATAAGGAAATAGATCAGGATGTCTACATACTATTACTATTTCCATTTGCTGTAAAATATCAAGCTAAGAGGTGGTTAAATAACCAACCTAAGGCCAGCATAAGAACATGGAAACAGCTGACAGAAAAATTCCTGAATCAGTATTTTCCTCCAAAAAGGATGACACAGCTAAGGCTGGACATCCAAGGCTTTAAACAAGGAGATAATGAATCTCTTTATGATGCCTGGGAGAGATACAGAGAGATGCTACGAAAATGCCCCTCTGAAATGTTTTCAGAGTGGGTTCAGTTAGACATCTTCTACTATGGGCTTGCAGAAGGAGCTCAGATGTCTCTAGATTACTCAGCTGGTGGATCTATCCATATGAGAAAGACAATTGAAGAGGCTCAAGAGCTCATTGATACAGTTGCCAGGAATCAACATCTGTATCTAAGCAGCAACCCTTCCATGAATGAAGAGGTTAAAACAGTAACTGCTGAATTCAGTACTGTAAAACAAGCTGCTGAATTCAATCAGCAATTGGATTTTCTAACAAAGCAGCTAGGTGAATTCAAGGACAGGCTACAGGAGACAAGGATAGCTAATATACATATGGACGAACAGTTTAAGCAAACAAAGCAGCAGCTATCAAGGCAAATAGCAGAAGAATGCCAAGCAGTTCAATTAAGAAGTGGGAAAACATTAAATACCCCACCTCAAGGCATCAAAAATTCAAGAAATGAGCAACCCACCAAAGATTCACCTGAGGACAGTAAGAGCCCAGGGAAAAATAATTCTGGCACCAAAACGCCAGAAAATGGGTGGAAGGCTGGCGCTGAACGCCCAGACCATGCCCAAAACTGGCGTTCAGCGCCAGAAACAAGGCAGGATTGGCGTTCAACGCCAGAAATGGGCAAGAATCTGGCGTTGAACGCCCAAATGGGGCAGAATCCAGCGTTGAACGCCCAAAATGGGCACATTCCTGGCGTTCAGGCGCCAGGAACAGACAGTGAGCTGACGTTTAACGTCACTCCAGCTGCTGACTCTGGCACTCAATTGCCAGTGAGGGATCAGACACACACAAGTGCTGATAACAACCCCTCTAAAAAGGCTTCTTTAACCACTAAGGTTGAGGAATATAAAGCCAAGATACCTTATCCTCAAAAACTCCGGAAAGAGGAGCAGGATAAGCAATTTGCTCGCTTTGCAGATTATCTAAGGACTCTTGAAATAAAGATTCCATTTGCAGAGGCACTTGAGCAAATACCTTCTTATGCCAAGTTCATGAAAGAGATCTTGAGTCATAAAAAGGAGTGGAGAGAAACAGAAAGAGTTCTCCTCACTGAAGAATGCAGTGCAGTCATTCTGAAAAGCTTTCCTGAAAAGCTTAAAGACCCTGGGAGTTTTCTGATACCATGCATATTAGAAGGTGATTGCACCAAGACAGCTTTATGCGATCTTGGGGCAAGCATCAACCTGATACCTGCATCCACTATCAGGAAGCTTGGCTTAACTGAAGAAGTTAAACCAACCCGGATATGTCTCCAACTTGCTGATGGTTCCACTAAATACCCATCAGGCGTGATTGAGGACATGATTGTCAGAGTTGGGCCATTCGCCTTTCCCACTGACTTTGTTGTGCTGGAAATGGAGTAGCACAAGAGTGCTACTCTCATTCTAGGAAGACCCTTCCTAGCAACTGGACGATCCCTCATTGATGTCCAACAGGGGGAAATAACCCTGAGAGTCAATGATGATGAGTTTAAGTTGAACGCTGTCAAAGCCATGCAGCATCCAGACACATCAACAGACTGCATGAAAGTTGATCTCATTGACTCTTTGGTAGAAGAGATCAACATGGCTGAGAGTCTCGAATCAGAGTTGGAAGACATCTTTAAAGATGTTCAGCCTGATTTGGAGGATTCAGAGGACATGAAAGAGCCTCTGAACTTTCTTCTGAAAGAGGAAAAACCTCCTAAACCCGAGCTCAAGCCACTACCACCATCCTTGAAATACGCATTTCTGGGAGAAGGTGACACTTTTCCAGTGATCATAAGCTCTGCTTTAAATTCACAGGAAGAGGAAGCACTTATTCAAGTGCTAAGGACACACAAGACAGCTCTTGGGTGGTCCATAGGTGACCTTAAGGGCATAAGCCCAGCTAGATGCATGCACAAAATCCTATTGGAGGATAATGCCAAACCAGTGGTTCAACCACAGAGGCGGCTAAATCCAGCCATGAAGAAAGTAGTGCAGAAAGAGGTCACCAAATTACTAGAGGCTGGGATTATTTATCCCATTTCTGATAGCCCCTGGGTGAGCCCTGTTCAAGTCGTCCCAAAAAAGGGAGGCATGACAGTGATTCATAATGAAAAGAATGAACTGGTTCCTACAAGAACAGTTACAGGGTGGCGCATGTGTATTGACTACAGAAGGCTCAATACAGCCACCAGAAAGGATCATTTTCCTTTACCATTCATAGACCAGATGCTAGAGAGACTAGCAGGTCATGATTATTACTGCTTTTTGGATGGCTATTCAGGCTATAACCAGATTGCAGTAGATCCCCAGGATCAAGAGAAAACAGCATTCACATGTCCATCTGGAGTGTTTGCTTATAGAAGGATGCCATTTGGGCTATGTAATGCGCCTGCAACCTTCCAGAGATGCATGCTCTCTATTTTCTCTGACATGGTGGAAAAATTTCTGGAAGTCTTCATGGATGACTTCTCAGTATATGGAGACTCATTCAGCTCCTGTCTTGATCACCTGAAACTTGTTCTGAAAAGATGCCAAGAAACCAACCTAGTTTTAAACTGGGAAAAGTGTCACTTCATGGTGACTGAAGGAATTGTTCTTGGGCATAAAATCTCAAACAAGGGAATAGAGGTGGATCAAGCAAAAATAGAGGTAATTGAAAAATTACCACCACCTGTCAATGTTAAGGCAATCAGAAGCTTTCTGGGGCATGCAGGATTCTATAGGAGGTTTATAAAGGATTTTTCAAAAATCGCAAAACCTCTAAGAAATCTGCTAGCTGCTGACACGCCATTTGTGTTTGACACAGCATGCCTGCAGGCGTTTGAAACGCTGAAAGCTAAGCTGGTCACAGCACCAGTCATTTCTGCACCAGACTGGACATTGCCATTTGAGTTAATGTGTGATGCCAGTGATCATGCCATTGGTGCAGTATTGGGACAGAGGCATGACAAGCTTCTGCATGTCATTTATTATGCCAGTCGCGTTCTAAATGATGCCCAGAAAAATTACACAACCACAGAAAAAGAACTACTTGCAGTGGTTTACGCCATTGACAAGTTTAGATCATACTTAGTAGGATCAAAAGTGATTGTGTATACTGATCATGCTGCTCTTAAATATCTACTCACAAAGCAGGATTCAAAACCCAGGCTCATCAGATGGGTATTGCTTCTGCAAGAGTTTGATATAGAAATAAGAGACAGAAAAGGGACAGAGAACCAAGTGGCTGATCATCTGTCCCGGATAGAGCCAGTGGAAGGGACGTCCCTCCCCTTTCTTGAGATCTCTGAGACGTTCCCTGATGAGCATCTATTTGCCATTCAGGAAGCACCATGGTTTGCCGATATTGCAAACTATAAAGCTGCACGGTTCATACCCAAGGAGTACAATAGAATACAAAAGAAGAAATTAGTCACTGATGCAAAGTACTACTTGTGGGATGAACCCTATCTCTTTAAGAGATGTGCAGACGGAATTATCCGTAGGTGTGTCCCCAGAGAGGAAGCACAGAGAATCCTATGGCATTGCCACGGATCTCAATATGGAGGCCATTTCGGAGGTGAGCGAACAGCCACCAAAGTCCTCCAATGTGGCTTCTATTGGCCCACACTCTATAAAGATTCCTGAGAGTTTGTACGTAATTGTGACAGTTGCCAAAGAGCTGGTAATCTGCCTCATGGTTACGCCATGCCTCAACAAGGAATCTTGGAAATTGAGTTGTTTGACGTATGGGGAATTGACTTCATGGGACCTTTTCCACCATCATATTCAAACACTTATATTCTGGTGGCAGTTGACTATGTATCAAAATGGGTTGAGGCTATTGCCACACCCACCAATGATACTAAAACAGTGCTGAAGTTCCTCCAGAAACATATCTTTAGCAGGTTTGGTGTCCCTAGAGTGTTAATCAGTGATGGGGGCACTCACTTCTGCAATAAACAGCTTTACTCTGCCATGGTTCGGTATGGAATTCGCCACAAGGTGGCCACTCCATATCATCCACAAACCAATGGGCAAGCTGAAGTCTCTAACAGAGAATTAAAGAGAATCCTGGAACGGACAGTAAATACCCGTAGAAAGGATTGGGCACGAAGCTTGGATGATGCTCTGTGGGCTTACAGAACAGCATTCAAGACCCCTATAGGGACCTCTCCATACCAACTCGTGTATGGTAAGGCATGTCACCTGCCCGTGGAACTGGAACACAAGGCCTACTGGGCAACCAGATTCCTAAACTTTGATGCCAAACTAGCAGGAGAAAAACGATTGCTCCAGCTAAATGAGCTAGAGGAATTCAGATTCACAGCTTTCGAAAATGCCAAGCTTTATAAAGAAAAATAAAAAAAATGGCATGACAGAAAGCTGTCATCTAGAATCTTTGAACCAGGACAGAAGGTTCTGTTGTTTAACTCTAGACTCAGGCTATTCCCCGGGAAACTGAAATCCCGGTGGAGGGGACCATACGTGATTACAAGTGTATCACCATATGGTTATGTGGAGCTTCAAGATATTGATTCTGATAAGAAGTTCATTGTCAATGGACAGAGAATCAAGCATTATCTTGAGGGCAACATTGAGCAAGAATGCTCAAGGCTGAAGCTAGATTAAAAGCTCAGCAAGGTCCAGCTAAAGACAATAAAGAAGCGCTTGTTGGGAGGCAACCCAGCCATGGGGCAACAATCCTCTAAGCATTTTTGCCCTATTTTTATTTTTATTTGTTTATATAAAGTTCACTGACACTAAGGTAAAGAATCATTTGCATAAGTTTACAGGGTTACAGAAGGAATCTACACACAAAACAGAGATAGGGAGCTTACTGGCAAGAAAACGCCAGTGAAGGCCATTTTGGGCGTTCAGCGCCCAAAATGGGCATCCAGTGGGCGCTGAACGCCAGTAAGGATAGCTATCTGGCGTTCAACGCCAGAAAAGGGCAACAACTGGGCGTTGAACGCCCAGGAGAGCAGCATTTGGGCGTTGAACGCCCAAAACAGGCAGTGTTTGGGCGTTCAAACGCCAGGATGGTGGGGAGGAGCTCTCCTTCTACCCATCTCCTTCTTTTTCTTTTGCTTGAGGACAAGCAAAGCTCTAAGTTTGGTGTGCTTATCCGTGATCACTAAGATCATGGCCCCTAAAGGAAAACAACCCACTCCAAGAGGAGCAAGGGCGTGATTTAAAGGAACTGAAGCGCCAGAAATTCTCTCTTGAAGGACCAAGCACCTCACAGACTAGAGGAACATCCACTTCCCAAACCTCAAGGTTGTTGAGTTCTAATCTTAGCCTTAACTCTGTGATAACTGTTCTTATTTTAATTTTACCTTAGGAGTCATATAGTAGTAATTAGTATCTATTTTGATTTTATCTCTAATTAAGCTATAGTTTATTTTTCTCATCATCAGCAAACATGAATAAAGTAGTAGATCTTTTGAATAAGAAGCAATAAAATTTCGAGTTTTAATAAGAGAAATTCTAATTAGTTAAATGTGGTGGCAATGCTTTCTGTCTTCTGAATGAATGCTTGAACAGTGCATATATCTTTTGAATTTGTTGTTTAAGACTGTTAAATATGTTGGCTCTTGAAAGAATGATGAACATGAGACATGTTATTGAGAATCTGAAAATCATAAAAATGATTCTTGAAGCAAGAAAAAGCAGCAAAGAACAAAGCTTGCAGAAAAAAAAAAAGCAAGCAGAAAAAGCCAAAAGCTCTTAAAACCAAAAGGCAAGGGCAAATAAAAAGGATCCCAAGACTTTGAGCATCAGTGGATAGGAGGGCCTAAAGGACTAAAATCCTGGTCTAAGCGGCTAAACCAAGCTGTCCCTAACCATGTGCTTGTGGCGTGCAGGTGTCAAGTGAAAACTTGAGACTGAGCGGTTAAAGTCAAGGTCCAAAGCAAAAAGAAGAGTGTGCTTAAGAACTCTGGACACCTCTAATTGGGGACTTTAGCAAAGCTGAGTCACAATCTGAAAAGGTTCACCCAGTTATGTGTCTGTGGCATTCATGTATCCGGTAGTAATACTGGAAAACAAAGTGCTTAGGGCCACGGCCAAGACTCATAAAGAAGCTGTGTTCAAGAATCATCACACTAAACTAAGAGAATCAATAATACTATCTGAATTCTGAGTTCCTATAGATGCCAATCACTCTGAGCTTCAATGGATAAAGTGAGATGCCAAAACTGTTCAGAAGCAAAAAGCTACTAGTCCCGCTCATCTAATTAGGATATGAGCTTCAATCAAAAACTCTGAGATATTATTGCTTCTCAACCTATTAGTCTTCTATTTTATTTGTCTAGTTGCTTGAGGACAAGCAACAGTTTAAGTTTGGTGTTGTGATGAGCGGATATTTTATACGCTTTTTGGGGATAATTTCATATAGTTTTGAGTATGTTTTAGTTAGTTTTTAGTCTATTTCTATTAGTTTTTAGGAAAAATTCATATTTCTGGACTTTACTATGAGTTGTGTGTTTTTCTGTAATTTCAGGTATTTTTCTGGCTGAAATTGAAGGAGCTGAGCAAAAATCTGATTCAGGCTGAAAAAGGACTGCTGATGCTGTTGGATTCTGACCTCCCTGCACTCAAAGTGGATTTTCTGGAGCTACAGAACTCGTAATGGCATGCTTCCAATTGCGTTGGAAAGTAGACATCCAGGGCTTTCCAGCAATATATAATAGTCCATACTTTGCACAAGAATAAACGACGTAAACTGGCGTTCAACGCCAGTCCTCTGCCCAATTCTGGCGTCCAGCGCCAGAAAAGGATCAAAAGCTGGAGTTGAACGCCCAAACTGGCATAAAAACTGGCGTTCAACTCCACAAATGGCCTCTGCACGTGAATTGCTTAAGTCTCAGCCCCAGCACACACCAAGTGGGCCCCAGCACACACCAAGTGGGCCCCAGAAGTGGATCTCTGCATCATCCATCATAGTTTATCCAATTTTTGTAAACTTAGGCTACTAGTTTAGTATTTAAACAACTTTTAGAGACTTATTTTGTATCTCATGACATTTCAGATAAAAACTTTTTATTCTCTGACGGCATGAGTCTCTAAACCCCATTGTTGGGGGGTGAGGAGCTCTGCTGTGTCTCGATGAATTAATGCAAGTATCTCTGTTTTCCATTCAAACACGCTTGTTCCTATCTAAGATGTTTATTCGCGCTTAACTATGATGAAGGTGATGATCTGTGACATTCATCACCTTCCTCAAACCACGAACGTGTGATTGACAACCACCTCCGTTCTATATCCGATTGAATGAGCATCTCTTAGATTCTTTAATCAGAATCTCCATGGTATTCCGAGTAGGATTCTAGGATTGAATGACTGTGACGAGCTTCAAACTCCTGAAGGCTGGGCGTTAGTGACAGACGCAAAAGGATAGTAAATCCTATTCCAACCGGATCGAGAACCAACCGGTGATTAGCCGTGCTGTGACAGAGCGCATGAGCGTAGTTTTCACTGGAAGGATGGAAGGTAGCCATTGACAACGGTGATCCACCAACACACAGCTTGCCATAGGAGGACGTGCGTGCGTGAATCAGAAGACAGAGGAAAGCAGAGATTCAGAAGACAAAGCATCTCCAAAACTCCAACATATTCTCCATTACTGCACAACAAGTAACCTTTAATTTATGATCTCTTGGTTATTCGCAATTCAACTGATAAACAAAATTGACTTCCTGACTAAGATTTACAAGATAACCATAGATTGCTTCAAACCAACAATCTCCGTGGGATTCGACCCTTACTCACGTGAGGTATTACTTGGACGACCCAGTGCACTTGCTGGTTAGTGGTACGCGTTGTGAAAAGTGTGACTCACAATTCGTGCACCAAGTTTTTGGCATCTTTTCAGAACAAGTGGCGTAAGCTAGAATGATGGCGGCATTCAAGAGAATCCGGAAAGTCTAAACCTTGTCTATGGTATTCCGAGTAGGATTCAATGATTGAATGACTGTGACGAGCTTCAAACTCGCGATTGCTGGGCGTTAGTGATAGACGCAAAAGGATAGTAAATCCTATTCCAGCATGATCGAGAACCGACAGATGAATAGCCGTGCCGTGACAGGGTGCGTGAGCATATTATTCACTGAGAGGATAAGATGAAGCCATTGGCAAGGGTGATGCCTCCAGACGATTAGCCGTGCCGTGACAGGGCATTGGATCATTTTCCCGTGAGATGACCGAAAGTAGCCGTTGACAGTGGTGATGTATCACATAAAGCCAGCCATGGAAAGGAGTAAGACTGATTGGATGAAGATAGCAGGAAAGCAGAGGTTCAGAGGAACGAAAAGCATCTCCATTCGCTTATCTGAAATTCCTACCAATGTTTACATAAGTATCTCTATCCCTATTTTATTATATAATATTCGAAAACACCATTATCACTTTATATCTGCCTGACTGAGATTTACAAGGTGACCATAGCTTGCTTCATACCAACAATCTCCGTGGGATTCGACCCTTACTCACGTAAGGTATTACTTGGACGACCCAGTGCACTTGCTGGTTAGTTGTATCGAAGTTGTGACAATCATGAATTAAGATCAGAGCACCAAGCTTTGGAGCCATTACCAGGATTTGTTCGAGCCTGGAGATCACAATTTCGTGCACCAAGTTTTTGGCGCCGTTGCCGGGGATTGTTCGAGTATGGACAACTGACGGTTCATCTTGTTGCTCAGATTAGGTAATTTTCTTTTTATTTTATTTTCAAAAATTTTTCAAAAATATTTCTAAAATTTTCTCATCTGTTTTCGAAAAAAAATAATAACAATATTTTCAAAAAAAAATATGTTTTCAAAAATAAATTATTCTATGGTTTCAGAATTTTTAAGAATGAATTCTAGCGTTTCATGAAGCATGTTGAAGCCTGGCTGGCTGTAAAGCCATGTCTCAATCCTTATACCCAAGAGAAGAGCTTCTTTATCTTTCTTAGCCAATTGGCTGTTGAATGTAAGGAATGTCAGGCGTGTCATGTCTGAGTTACATACTAAAGCTTGGCTGGCTATTGAGCCATGCCTGACCCTTTGATTGGAGCTTTAGAGCATAAGATTCCTGGAATTCATATTGAAAATTTTGGAATCCTTATTTTTCTTTTCCAAAATAGTTTTTCGAAAATATAAAATAAAAATCCAAAAAAAAATTAGAAAATCATAAAAATCAAAAATATTTTTGTGTTTCCTGTTTGAGTCTTGAGTCATGTTATAAGTTTGGTGTCAATTGCATATGCATCTTGCATTTTTTCGAAAATATCATGCATTAATAGTGTTCTTCATGATCTTCAAGTTGTTCTTGGTAAGTCTTCTTGTTTGATCTTGATGATTTTTTGTTTTGTGTCTTTTATTGTTTTTCATATGCATTCTTGAATTCTTAGTGTCTAAGCATTAAAGAATTCTAAGTTTGGTGTCTTGCATGTTTTCTTTGCATTAAAAATTTTTCAAAATTGTGTCTATGATGTTCATCTTGACATTCAAAGTGTTCTTGGTGTTCATCTTGACATTCATAGCATTCTTGCATGCATCACATGTTTTGATCTAAAAATTTCATGCATTGCATAATTTTCACGTTTTCATAAAAATTCAAAAAAAAATCAAAAAAATATCTTCTTATCTTATCTTTTTCAAAATTTGATTTCAAAATATCTTCTCTAACTTCCCAACTTCTTATCTTTTCAAATTTGTTTCAACTAACTAACTAACTTTTTGTTTGTTTCTTAACTTTTTCAAAACTACCTAACTAACTCTCTCTCTCTAATTTTCGAAAATATCTTCCCTCTTTTTCAAAAATTTCTTTTTTATTAACTAAATTATTTTTTATTTAAAAAAAATTTCGAAAAAAAATACTAACCTTTTTCAAAAACTATTTTCGAAAATCACTAACTCTTTTTCAAAAAAAAAAATTGTTTTCGAAAATTCACCTCCCCCTCTCATCTTCTTCTATTTGTTTATTGATATACTAACATCTTTCCTTCAACTCTCCAAAAATCCGAACCCCCTCTCTCTGAGTTCAGATTTTCTTCTTCTTTTCTTCTACTAATAATAAGGATCCTCTTTACTGTGACATAGAGGATTCCTCTTCTTTTCTTTTTCTCTCCTCTTTCTTATGATCAGTGACAGAGAAAAAGGCATTCTTGTTGAAGCTTATCCAGAACCTGAAAGGACTCTGAAGAGAAAATTAAGAGAAGCTAAATTACAACAATCCAGAGACAACTTGATTGAAAATTTCGAACAAATAAAGGAAATGGCAGCCGAACCCAACAACAATGCAAGGAGAATGCTTGGTGACTTTACTGCACCTAATTCCAATTTACATGGAAGAAGCATCTCCATTCCTGCCATTGGAGCAAACAACTTTGAGCTGAAACCTCAATTAGTTTCTCTGATGCAGCAGAACTGCAAGTTTCATGGACTTCCATCTGAAGATCCTTTTCAGTTCTTAACTGAATTCTTGCAGATATGTGATACTGTTAAGACTAATGGAGTAGATCCTGAAGTCTACAGGCTCATGCTTTTCCCTTTTGCTGTAAGAGACAGAGCTAGATTATGGTTGGATTCTCAACCCAAAGACAGCCTGAACTCTTGGGATAAGCTGGTCACGGCTTTCTTAGCCAAGTACTTTTCTCCTCAAAAGCTGAGCAAGCTTAGAGCTAATGTTCAAACCTTCAGACAGAAAGAAGGTGAATCCCTCTATGAAGCTTGGGAAAGATACAAACAGTTGACCAAAAAGTGTCCTTCTGACATGCTTTCAGAATGGACCATCCTGGATATATTCTATGATGGTTTATCTGAGCTATCAAAGATGTCACTGGACACTTCTGCAGGTGGATCCATTCACCTAAAGAAACCACCTGCAGAAGCTCAAGAACTCATTGACATGGTTGCTAATAACCAGTTCATGTACACTTCTGAAAGGAATCCTGTGAGTAATGGGACGCCTATGAAGAAGGGAGCTCTTGAAGTTGATACTCTGAATGCCATATTGGCTCAGAACAAAATATTGACTCAGCAAGTCAATATGATCTCTCAGAGTCTGCATGGAATGCAAGCTGCATCCAACAGTACTCAAGAGGCTTCTCCTGAAGAAGAAGCTTATGATCCTGAGAACCCTGCAATAGCAGAGGTGAACTACTTAGGTGAACCTTATGGAAACACCTATAACTCATCATGGAGAAATCATCCAAATTTCTCATGGAAGGATCAAAAGCCTCAACAAGGCTTTAATAATGGTGGAAGAAACAGGTTTAACAATAATAAACCTTTTCCATCATCCACTCAGCAACAGACAGAGAACTCTGAACAAAATACTTCTAATTTAGCAAATCTAGTCTCTGATCTATCCAAGGCCACTGTGAGTTTCATGAATGAAACAAGGTCTTCCATTAGAAATCTGGAAGCACAAGTGGGCCAGCTGAGTAAAAGGATCACTGAAATCCCTCCTAGTACTCTCCCAAGCAATACAGAAGAGAATCCAAAAGGAGAGTGCAAGGCCATTGACATAAGCGCCATGACCGAACCTGTGAGGAGAGGAGAGGACATGAATCCGAAGGAGGAAGACCCCCTGGGACGTCCAGTGGTCAATAAGGAGCTTCCCTCTGAGGAACCAAAGGAATCTGAGACTCATCTAGAGACCATAGAGATTCCATTGAACCTCCTTATGCCCTTCATGAGCTCTGATGAGTATTCCTCTTCTGAAGAGAATGAGGATGTTACTGAAGAGCAAACTGCCAAGTTTCTTGGTGCAATCATGAAGCTGAATGCCAAATTATTTGGCATTGATGCTTGGGAAGTTGAACCTCCCTTGTTCATCAATGAACTAAGTGATCTGGATCAACTGACATTGCCTCAGAAGAGACAGGATCCTGGAAAGTTCATAATACCTTGTACCATAGGCACCATGATCTTTAAGGCTCTGTGTGACCTTGGTTCAGGAATAAACCTCATGCCCCTCTCTGTAATAGAGAAACTAGGAATCTATGGGGTGCAAGCTGCTAAAATCTCACTAGAGATGGCAGACAGCTCAAGAAAACAGGCTTATGGACAAGTAGAAGATGTATTAGTAAAGGTTGAGGGCCTTTACATACCTACTGATTTCATAGTCCTGGATACTGGAAAGGAAGAGGATGAATCCATCATCCTAGGGAGACCTTTCCTGGCCACTGCAAGAGCTGTGATTGATGTTGACAGAGGTGAAATAGTCCTTCAATGGAATGAGGACTCCCTTGTGTTTAAAACTCAAGGATCTCCCTCTGCAACCATGAAGAGGAAGCATGAAAAGCTTCTCTCAAAGCAGAGTCAACCAGAGCCCCCACAGTCAAACTCTAAGTTTGGTGTTGGGAGGCCACAACCAAACTCTAAGTTTGGTGTTGAACTCCCATATCCAAACTCTAAGTTTGGTGTTGGAGAGTCTCAACAAAGCTCTGCACATCTGTGAGGCTCCATGAGAGCCCACTGTCAAGCTATTGACATTAAAGAAGCGCTTGTTGGGAGGCAACCCAATGTTTATCTAATTCTTATTTTTATTGTTTTTCATGTTTTCTTAGGTTCATGATCATGTGGAGTCACAAAATAAATATAAAAATTGAAAACGGAATCAAAAACAGCAGAAGAAAAATCACACCCTGGAGGAGTATCTGTCTGGCGTTCAAACGCCAGAACAGAGCATAGTTCTGGCGCTGAACGCCCAGAATGGGAGCATCCTGGCGCTGAACGCCCAGAACAAGCATGGTTCTGGCGTTCAACGCCAGAAATGGCAGCAAAGGGGCGTTGAACGCCCAAAATGGGCACCAACCTGGCGCTGAACGCCCAGAGTTGTGTGCAAGGGCATTTTACATGCCTAAATTGGTGCAGGGATGTAAATGCCTTGACACCTCAGGATCTGTGGACCCCACAGGATCATCTCAGGATCTGTGGACCCCACAGGATCCCCACCTACCTCATCATCTCTCTTTCCATTCATGATCATCCCTTCTTTTTTTCCATTTACCACTCACATCCATACAACCACTACCTTCAAAATTCAACATCTCTCTCTCCCACCCAATCCCACCCATATGGCCGAATACACACCTCCATCCATCTCCTCCATATCCTCTTCTTCTTCTTCTATTCTTTCTTCTTTTGCTCGAGGGCGAGCAACATTCTAAGTTTGGTGTGGTAAAAGCATAGCTTTTTTGTTTTTTCCATAACCATTGATGGCACCTAAGGCCAGAGAAACCTCTAGAAAGAGGAAAGGGAAGACAAAAGCTTCCATCAAGGGTCTATAGCTCAGTGGTAGAACATTTGACTGCAAATCAAGAGATCCCTGAGATACCTCAGGGGATACATTTTCTTCCACACAATTATTGGAAGCAACTAAGGGTGGAACATCAAGAGCACTCCATCATCCTTCATGAAATCAGAGAAGATCTAAAAGCAATGAAGGAGGAGCAGCCAAGGCAAGGAAGAGACATAGAAGAGCTCAAGGACATCACTAAGGTGGACTCATTCCTTGTTCTTACTTTCTCTGTTTTTCATTTTCTATGTTATGTGCTTATCTATGTTTGTGTCTTCATTACATGATCATTAGTAGTTAGTAACTCTGTCTTAAAGTTATGAATGTCCTATGAATCCATCACCTCTCTTAAAATAAAAACTGTTTTAATTCAAAAGAACAAGAAGTACATGAGTTTTGAATTTATCCTTGAACTTAGTTTAATTATATTGATGTGGTGATAATGCTTCTTGTTTTCTGAATGTATGCTTGAACAGTGCATATGTGTTTTGAAGTTGTTGTTTAAGAATGTTAAATATGTTGTCTCTTGAAAGAATGATGACTAGGAGACATGTTATTTGATAATCTGAAAAATCATAAAAATGATTCTTGAAGCAAGAAAAAGCAGCAAAGAGCAAAGCTTGCAGAAAAAAAAAAATAGGCGAAAAAAAAATAGAAAGAAAAAGCAAGCAGAAAAAGCCAAAAGCTCTTAAAACCAAGAGGCAAAAGCAAAAAGCCAATAACCCTTAAAACCAAAAGGCAAGGGCAAATAAAAAGGATCCCAAGGCTTTGAGCATCAGTGGATAGGAGGGCCTAAAGGAATAAAATCCTGGTCTAAGCGGCTAAACCAAGCTGTCCCTAACCATGTGCTTGTGGCGTGTAAGTGTCAAGTGAAAACTTGAGACTGAGCGGTTAAAGTCAAGGTCCAAATTCACATTACTGAGCAGTCCTTTTTCAACCTCTGAATCTGATTTCTGCTCAAGTCCCTCAATTTCAGCCAGAAAATACCTGAAATCACAGAAAAACACACAAACTCATAGTAAAGTCCAGAAATATGAATTTAACACAAAATCTATTAAAAACATCCCTAAAAGTAACTAGATCCTACTAAAAACATACTAAAAACAATGTCAAAAAGTGTCTTATTTTAATTTTACCTTAGGAGTCATATAGTAGTAATTAGTATCTATTTTGATTTTATCTCCAATTAAGCTATAGTTTATTTTTCTCATCATCAGCAAACATGAATAAAGTAGTAGATCTTTTGAATAAGAAGCAATAAAATTTCGAGTTTTAATAAGAGAAATTCTAATTAGTTAAATGTGGTGGCAATGCTTTCTGTCTTCTGAATGAATGCTTGAACAGTGCATATATCTTTTGAATTTGTTGTTTAAGACTGTTAAATATGTTGGCTCTTGAAAGAATGATGAACATGAGACATGTTATTGAGAATCTGAAAATCATAAAAATGATTCTTGAAGCAAGAAAAAGCAACAAAGAACAAAGCTTGCAGAAAAAAAAAAAAAGCAAGCAGAAAAAGCCAAAAGCTCTTAAAACCAAAAGGCAAGGGCAAATAAAAAGGATCCCAAGGCTTTGAGCATCAGTGGATAGGAGGGCCTAAAGGACTAAAATCCTGGTCTAAGCGGCTAAACCAAGCTGTCCCTAACCATGTGCTTGTGGCGTGCAGGTGTCAAGTGAAAACTTGAGACTGAGCGGTTAAAGTCAAGGTCCAAAGCAAAAAGAAGAGTGTGCTTAAGAACTCTGGACACCTCTAATTGGGGACTTTAGCAAAGCTGAGTCACAATCTGAAAAGGTTCACCCAGTTATGTGTCTGTGGCATTCATGTATCCGGTAGTAATACTGGAAAACAAAGTGCTTAGGGCCACGGCCAAGACTCATAAAGAAGCTGTGTTCAAGAATCATCACACTAAACTAAGAGAATCAATAACACTATCTGAATTCTGAGTTCCTATAGATGCCAATCACTCTGAGCTTCAATGGATAAAGTGAGATGCCAAAACTGTTCAGAAGCAAAAAGCTACTAGTCCCGCTCATCTAATTAGGATATGAGCTTCAATCAAAAACTCTGAGATATTATTGCTTCTCAACCTATTAGTCTTCTATTTTATTTGTCTAGTTGCTTGAGGACAAGCAACAGTTTAAGTTTGGTGTTGTGATGAGCGGATATTTTATACGCTTTTTGGGGATAATTTCATATAGTTTTGAGTATGTTTTAGTTAGTTTTTAGTCTATTTCTATTAGTTTTTAGGAAAAATTCATATTTCTGGACTTTACTATGAGTTGTGTGTTTTTCTGTAATTTCAGGTATTTTTCTGGCTGAAATTGAAGGAGCTGAGCAAAAATCTGATTCAGGCTGAAAAAGGACTGCTGATGCTGTTGGATTCTGACCTCCCTGCACTCAAAGTGGATTTTCTGGAGCTACAGAACTTGAAATGGCATGCTTCCAATTGCGTTGGAAAGTAGACATCCAGGGCTTTCCAGCAATATATAATAGTCCATACTTTGCACAAGAATAGACGACGTAAACTGGCGTTCAACGCCAGTCCTCTGCCCAATTCTGGCGTCCAGCGCCAGAAAAGGATCAAAAGCTGGAGTTGAACGCCCAAACTGGCATAAAAACTGGTGTTCAACTCCACAAATGGCCTCTGCACGTGAATTGCTTAAGTCTCAGCCCCAGCACACACCAAGTGGGCCCCAGAAGTGGATCTCTGCATCATCCATCATAGTTTATCCAATTTTTGTAAACTTAGGCTACTAGTTTAGTATTTAAACAACTTTTAGAGACTTATTTTGTATCTCATGACATTTCAGATAAAAACTTTGTATTCTCTGACGGCATGAGTCTCTAAACCCCATTATTGGGGGTGAGGAGCTCTGCTGTGTCTCGATGAATTAATGCAAGTATCTCTGTTTTCCATTCAAACACGCTTGTTCCTATCTAAGATGTTTATTCGCGCTTAACTATGATGAAGGTGATGATCTGTGACATTCATCACCTTCCTCAAACCACGAACGTGTGATTGACAACCACCTCCGTTCTATATCCGATTGAATGAGCATCTCTTAGATTCTTTAATCAGAATCTCCGTGGTATAAGCTAGAACTGACGGCGGCATTCATGAGAATCCGGAAGGTCTAAACCTTGTCTGTGGTATTCCGAGTAGGATTCTAGGATTGAATGACTGTGACGAGCTTCAAACTCCTGAAGGCTGGGCGTTAGTGACAGACGCAAAAGGATAGTAAATCCTATTCCAACCGGATCGAGAACCAACCGGTGATTAGCCGTGCTGTGACAGAGCGCGTGAGCGTAGTTTTCACTGGAAGGATGGAAGGTAGCCATTGACAACGGTGATCCACCAACACACAGCTTGCCATAGGAGGACGTGCGTGCGTGAATCAGAAGACAGAGGAAAGCAGAGATTCAGAAGACAGAGCATCTCCAAAACTCCAACATATTCTCCATTACTGCACAACAAGTAACCTTTAATTTATGATCTCTTGGTTATTCGCAATTCAACTGATAAACAAAATTGACTTCCTGACTAAGATTTACAAGATAACCATAGATTGCTTCAAACCAACAATCTCCGTGGGATTCGACCCTTACTCACGTGAGGTATTACTTGGACGACCCAGTGCACTTGCTGGTTAGTGGTACGCGTTGTGAAAAGTGTGACTCACAATTCGTGCACCATTGTGCATCTGGATGCGTTGGAGCCTCGACACATGGCGGTGTGGCGGTCTGTCACGTCGCTGATATACTTTGCCATGGTAGAGTGGCATCAGGTAGATAGGGTTCTACCGCAGTTCGGTGGTGTGCAGCCCCTCTCGCGTCCCGCCCTTAACATCGACTTTCTGATGTCGAAGGACGGGAGAGGCGGTGATCGTTGGTTCCCGTCCGCTTTACAGCATTGTCATATTCTTTGGGAGACCCGTGCAAACCATGTCCTCCGGTTCGATGTTGTTGCCGACCCTGGACCTTCGCACGCCTACCTAGACTGGTGGAGTCAGCATGAAAAGAGGTTCTTGTCACCCGAGTTTTATTTGGGGGATCCGAGGGGCGTTCCTATTCCTGTCGAGGCGTCACAGAGGGGTCCTGGGCGAGTTCCTGACATGGATCGAGTCGACGACGTCCCTGATAGGCGTCGGGTTGAGAGGAGAGCTCGTGTCAGGACACGACGGAGCCAGCGTGAGTGGAGGTGGCTAGAGCAGGCTATCAGGGAGGCTGATGAGGCAGGTAGGGGTGGTGGTCGAGGACGAGGGCGTGGAGGCAGACGGAGGGCACCCATTGCGGGCCACAATGATGGTGATCTTCGTGACGTGGACGGTGGGGGAAGGGGTGCAGTCGGGGTTGTTAGTCCCCATCATGGCAGCCTTGGTGGAGAGGGGTACGCCACTGGAGATCCCACTGCCCATGGTGAGGCTGGATTTGGGGAGGGGCCACTCGGAGATTACTTCGTTGGAGTTCCCCCTCACGACCACACACTTCAGGAGAGTATGCCATGGGTGAGTCCGAGCAGCACGTTTTCAGACTTCCTTGCTGGTGTTGGGTTTGTTGGGGATTTTGGTGGATCCCCCTTCTTAGATGAGATCAGTGCCATCATGCATGATGATGAGGCTGCCCGTGGGTGGAGTCAGACGACGGGGACACAGGCACCGTTACATGTCGATCTGAATGAGCCGCCCTCCGTGCCTCCTCCTGAGTATTTCGCTTTAGGTGGTACCCCAGCTTCGGCACATACTGCTAGGTCACATTCAGTTGTCGGGCCGTCCTCATCCCAACCGGTACATGTCCAGCCTAGGACGCCTGCACAGCCAGCCCCGCAGGACGAGGACGAGGACGACGAGATCGAGGATGAGGAGCCGCTTATCTGGAGAGGTCAGAGGACACGGGTTCCACGTCGTTGCTTCACGGGGTCGCACCTGTTTAGATTATTTCTGTGCCGAGTTGTATGTTACCTATCTTCGTCTATGTATTTTGTTATCAGTGTTACTTCGTATCCACCTTTAGATGTATGTGTGTGTTACTCTGAAAATATCTGTACTTTGCGTTTTGATGTTATTTAATTTCCGCATCAAGTCTTAATTAATTTAATTTGTAGACTAATTTATTCCCATGTGTGTTCAACAGACATTTCGTTTAAAACTCCTTAAACGAAACATATTCATCAATTACGATCCCATGCACATAACATATTCAGGTCTGTTCCTTAGTAATTCGAACCATCTTGGTTCGATTTACAATTAGTGGAATTCGAACCAATTAGGTTCGAATTATGTGTTTGTAGTTCGAACCAAATAGGTTCGATTTATATGCAAATGTAGTTCGAACCAAATAGGTTCGAATTACATATAAGTATGCTTTGCCTCATTCGTGAATCAATCTTCAATTTGGCTTATTCATGTAACAACTATCCTCCCATGGTTTATTTGTGTTTTTTACCCAAAAAAATAGATGAATTAGAATTGTAGAAGGAACCACTCTTCCCTTCCTTCGACTCCTGAAAATGAATTTCACATTTTGCTTAGCTCACTCTTCTCTAACCTTTCTCTCACCTCTCCTATTACGTTTTATTCTATGAAACCTAACTAACTGCCATGACACTCATTCATGCCTAAAATTAATTCGTTTGCACGTGTCCCTAAAAAGGAGTATTCATGATGAATTCGGGAGTAGGTTTTTGACCATGTCCAACTTAAATTATTCGTAATGCTACACAACAATCGAACTCTAGAGTGTAAATTAAGGAGTATCAGAATAAAATTACAGAATTGAAGATAGTAGCAACAGAATTAAAGGCAGAAGCAGCAAAAGAAAAGGCAAAGAGATAGACCATAGAAAATCTGTTGAGATACATAATCTAATAGTATGAGATTACAAAATTGAAGACAGTAGCAGCAGAACTAAAGACGAAGGCAGTAGAAAAAAAAAGGCAAGGAGACAGACCATGAAGAATCTATTGAGATACATAATCCAACAACAGAAAAATACTTTGCCACTTAATATTACTACAAAATTGAAATCTTTAGAAAACGCACCGAAATAGATAGAGATTTTTTAACAATTTAATGTTTTTTTTTTTTGCTTTATAAGTAGTGCACTTCGAAGACAAATTGCTATTAACCATTTATATTTTTGCAATTATATATATAATTTGGATGATTCTAGCATTGTTTTTTACTTGAATTATGTTTTTATTAGGAAGTAAATCGGTTAAATTAATATCTAACTTCTCGAATAAAAAGATAAAAAAATGGTGATAGTAACTTGAAATAAAAATTTATATAAATGGGAGAAATAAAAAATGAAAAATAAGAAATTTAGTGGTGGTTATTATTAACCGCTGCAAAAATAATTAGCTTTACGAACGATATAGCAGCGGCGGTTAGTTAACAGTCGCGACATGGGCATCAATCGGGTTCCGAAGCTAGCAACGGCCATTAACTGCCGCAAAATACTGTTTAACGGTAATTATACCAGCGGTTGCACAAAACCACCACTAAGGATTTAGCCGCGCTCTATCTTAAAGCATTCTATCAACTGTTGCTATACGTTTGGTGGCGATCAGAAAGCCACCGCTATTTGAAAAATCAACTGCCGCTATATGCCAGATTTGTTGTAGTGTATCTTGGGGTCGCCAATTCCCTCGTATGGTTTTAGTATTGTTGGCAATGTGAAATTCTTCGTGAAGGTTGTGGTAGGCTTAGAGAATGGGGTTGAATCTATGCCTTCCTTTTAAGTTGCTGTTATTACCCTTTTAAAATGAACTTTCAATTCAGGTTCTGTTTGAACTCAGCAGCGGAAATTTATGAGACAATTTATTTTTGTCTCATGAATATCAGAAAACAGAACTCAGCAGAGAAGAGAAAAGCTAACACCAGCATGTATCATGGTTCGGTTGCCTTGTGCTATGCAACCTACATCCAGTCTCCTCCACAACTATGGAAGAATTTCACTATAGTTAACTGTATTACATACACCAATTTCACAGGATTGACCCAATCCTTTCACACTCAAGTTCTAACCTAACTTGACATTGGCTATGCTAATACCTAACTATTCACTCTTAGTGCTAACCCAACTAAGAAAGGGATACCTCACAGGTACAAGATACAAGACACAGACATACCTAAAGAAATCTGAAATAACTCTAGGCTTTTCTCTCAAGTGTATCACTCAGCCTTTTTCCACTCATGGCTTTTTCTTAAGCTTTCTCACAATGCCTTTTCTCACAAGAAATTACAGAAAGATAAACATAGAAAAGTACATCACAATCTGTAAAACATGAAGAAGATTGACTTCATCAGCAGCCTCTTTGCTATGTGCAAAACCAGATTCGCAAACCTCAGCTTGAGTTCTTCAGTATTGGCCGAATACTTCTTTGAAAGAAAGCATTATCCAAGTAGAAGAACTTCTTTTCAGAACACAGCTCACACAACTCTGGTTTTCTCTCCTTACCTTCTGAATGAACATCAAGCTTCTTTTATCTCCTTGCATGTTGCTTGGTTCTTCTTTCAAGGTCAACACCTTGAGCCTTGAGCTTCACCAACCCACATATTCACTTTTTCACATTAAACCTTAGAGTAGAAACTTTGCTTCTGACTCCTTCATCTTGGCCGAAAGCCACAAAGCAGTAACCATAGAAATCTTCTCATGGTCAACTTGATCTTAGCCATTGAGAAACTACTTGGTCCCCAAGTATCACTTGTGACCGTAGATGTGAAGCAGAATAGGGCAGAGACCAACTTTCCCTTGAATGCCATTTTCGGATAGAGCAGAGAGTTGGGAAGGAGAGAAGAAGATCTGATGCATGCAAGATGAGATGGATTACCTTTAACTTAAGCTTGATTTGGTTTGGATTTTCTGTTTTAGCTTCTGTGTTTCAAGCTTAAACTTTCTCTTTCTTGCTTCTTTGGTTACTAGCTTAGGGAAGAAGCTTTTTCTCTCTTTCTCTTTCTTACTTTTCTGAAGTTTTGATTTGACTTGATTAGAGAGGAGAGGAACGTTGCTTCTGGTAAGGCAAGATGGAGGGAATTGAAAAACAATTCGGGCTTGGATCGAGTTCTTCTCAAGTTCAGCCCGTTGGTGCCTTGTCTTGTTTCTTGGAAGACTTTTTGCTTGAGATGGATGACTTGGGCTTGTCTTTATTTTCACTTACCATTCAGCCCATTGGCATATATCTTTTGTTTGATGTTGGGCTGCTGCAACACTTGTTTTTAGCCTGCATCACTTATCAAAAATAATCAAAACTAATTGGGTGATTAGCCCACTAATCAAATGTTTGTCATCATCAATTTTATTAATTAATTTCTTAACTCAACACTTCGACATTTGAAAACTCATTATCTCTGCCGAGAAAGGGTCCGTCCTTTTTTTTGTAGACTTTGGTGGGATGATCTCCAGGGCCGTGTTTGTCTCAGAATGGTGTTTGCTTTCAGGACTCTCCTTGTCGGCTTTCTTTTTCTCTCCATCTTCTTTACTCCCACTTACATTGCTGGCTAAAAGGTCAGTTATCTTTTTCACTTCCGCTTGGCGGTGTTCATAGCCACCAACCCAGCATGAGTCGGAGTTGGAGGAGGTGGTGGCACGACATCTTCTTCAGCCATGATTGTCTTCCTACAAAAGAAAGATAAGTGGTAATCGTGGGGTTATAAGTAGTATTTGGCCCCAAGGTTGGCGTCAAATGTTCGATTCAGGAATCCTGCTCTCCGAAGTATAACTTGTTGGCACCGAAAAGTGCTTCCTTATTCTTCCACCTGGGAGATGCTGTGGATTACTTAGAAGTCTAATCTGCGTGTAGAACTTGCAAAAAGAACTCCGATGCTCAAATCAATATCAATTTTCAGAATATCTTAATTAAAGCTATTTAATTTTGGTAGTCTGTGTAATTCTCATTTGTCTTCGATAGCTCTGATCATCTCCTATTTATTATTGCCAAGTGTTAACCGACCTGTAGATACTTTGGCCGAGATTCGCACAGGAACTATTGAGGTGTCAGACAGTTACTTCATGAGATTAGGTTTAAATATTTCGTAAATCGATTTTGAGGTATAACGTATATCCGAGTTATTAAGGTACGGATCAGATTTTAACTTAAATTTTCTAATTTTTAGGCTTATTGTATTTGTAATTTAAATGCAGTATAAGAATGTAGAAACATTAAATCTGAGGATGTGTTTGTTTCAATTATTTAGCTGAATTTTAATAAAAAAAAAAAAATACTGAATAAAAACTTGTTTCATTCATTACGTAATTGTATTGATAAAAAAAAAATAAAATTGAAATATAGTTACATAACATTATATCCTTCCTTTCATAATCTACCAACATGACGCAAAAACAAAACTATACATGTGGTCTAACTCGAGGTGAGTTATCAAGTCCCAACATAAAATTTAATGCATTATTATTAGTAGTATAAAAATATTTTATATAAATATTTAATTATATATTATCATATATTAGCACAATATTTTTATTTTTTACATTTACCTTTTAAAATCACGATAAAAAAAATACTTTCATTAGCTAGATGATAAACAATGTATTAAAATTATGAGTGATGCCCCTAAACAAATTGGTCTAATAAAATAAATTAATAAATTAGTGTCTGATCTTTTAGAATTTTAAATAAATTAATTTTTAATAAAATAAAATGACAAATGAATCTCTAACATTTTTTGAAAAATGACAAACTAATCTTTAATAATTTAATATTTTTTCTAAAAAAATAATATAATTAAGGGATTAGATTAAATTGGTTGAAAATTTAAAAGATAAAAGACTAATTTATTTATCCATTTATTTTATTGAACACTAATTTATCTAATATTTTAAAAGATTAAGAACTATTAAGATATTGAACTAATTTAAAGTATCACTCTAAAAGTAAGTTCATCTAATATTTATATAATTAGCTTTGTTGGAGTAGTAGATTATTGTCAAGATGAATTGAACTTCTACGTACCTATTTCCTAAGTAAGAATTATAAGTTAATTAAAGACAGGATTGAATCTAAAGCATATGATATCATGATGTAGTAATAATAAATCCTGCTAGCAGACAATAATAATCTGTGTTTTTGGTCAGCACAACCACTTTGGAACCAGCTGTGTTGACCACCGCAAAACGATTCTTACGTGGCACCATTGCTACTTAATCATTTGTATTAATAAATAATAATCATTGAAGGAATGGCTCCAAAAGAAGCAAATCTTGCAAATGAGGTTAAGCCAAGTTTCGGTTCACTGGATTTTATTTTTATTTATTGCTTTGTGACTTCATGGTTTCCATAAACAAACAAGGAGAAAGGAATCAATCTGCAAACGCCAGGGGATTTCTGTGTTGTCATTATTATTCTTATTAGGTTTGAATCAACCTTAAAATATTTGGTTCTAAAAATTGAAAAGTTTCGGTTTTAACTACCAAAAAAACTAAAAAACAGAAATATATATATATTATAATACTAAAACCAATAAAAAATATAAAATAAAAATTTATTTGCTTATTATTATTATTTTAGTTTAATTTTTTACAGTATTCTCTAACCTAATAATAGACTAAAAATTAATTTGTTGCGAATTAAAATTTTACTTAAAAATTTGCTATTAAATAATAAATTATTATATGTATAAAATAAAATTTAAACTGACATTTATTTAAATAAATTAAGAGAATCTAGGTTGTAAAGAAAGAAGAGTACGAAAAAAAAAAAAAAAAAGACTCAGAAACAACGTATTATGTTTGAACAATTATTTAATTAATGTAACATTTATATTTATATTTTCTTTGGTTTAATATTTTTTGAAGTTTATATTTTGTTTGTGGTTGATTTTTATGATATTGTCAAAAGGATTAAATTTAATCCCTTGAAGACTTAGACTTTGCACTCTTTGAAAGAATCGAGATTTTCGCTTCTAGAAAAAACTTGTTTTAACAAATTAGTAATCTAATTCAGTAGATAAATTCAAATTGATTTTGATTATCATTGTTATCATATATAATAACTTAGAATTTTGCTAACATAGTTACATGTAATATTTTTGTATTAAAGTGGTTGGGTGCCTTGCCTTGCATTGGTTCCCCTCTGATCTATCCGACCCATGTGAACAGTGCCGTCGCCAGCTGGTTCTGGTGTGGTTTTTCTCTAAACACAATTTGTGGTATCGCGGTGATTGAGGCAAATAATAATAATGCAATGCTTCATACAAATCCATGAATCCATCACACCATTGGTGGGCAAGTTGGTGAGTGAGTTTGACATATTTTAAAAATAAAAGAAGGAAAAAAAAAAGAAAAAGGAATCGTTGAAGATGATTTTATAGAAAAATATTCAGTAAGAGTAAGTATTTATGCTTTTTTGTCAAAAAATAAATACTTTGGGAACTTTTGTTATATTGAAATAAATTTTCTTCTATAAGTAAGAAAAGAAAATAAAAATAGGATGTTGATGTTGAAAAGACATTAATGAAGTGCATGCTTCTTAATTCTTATGGTGAAAATAAATTTTAGGCAAAAAGTGTTTTCGACGAAAGAAGGAAGGTACATATATTTAGTCTTGGTTTCGATGGGTTTATTTGATTGAAATTTTTTTTATCAAAAATAAATTATTTTTATTAAAAAAATAAAAATAAAAATATTTTTAATATTTATAATTATTTTTAAAAATTTATTTAAATATAAAATAATTTTTGTCAATTCAATTTTTTTTTAAAAAAATAAAAAATATAATATTATTTTCCAAAGCCGAGCTAAATCTATTATTAAAGCTGAATGACATTTAGTCACCAAAAAAAAAAAAAGCTGAATGACATTTGAAGAAACTAGATGCCAAATTGGATGTGTCAGGGATGGAAGTCGTTAGGTGAAGTTATTGAACAAGGTTTGGATAAACACCTTGAAGACACGTAGCACAACTAACGAATGAAATGTTGGTTATCACTCATGCCAAAAGAAAAGCAAGGACTCCAATAAGTACTTAGGACAGTTATATTTGAAATTTAATTTCTATTGGGACATATAATTATAATTTTTTTGAAATTTAATTATTTTATTGATATTTATAGTTTCATTCATTTGTAATTAAATTTTTATATTTTTTTTAATTAAATTTTTATAAAGGAATTTTTTTATTCAAACTGATGATGAGACTCTGAGTCTCTTATTAATCACTACTTGTTACAATTATATTATTCACATAGGTCATTAGATGATGAAGTTCTGAGTCTCTTATTCATCACTACTTGTTATAATTATATCATCTATATAAGTCATTAGATAAGTTATGTTGCGGGTTTATGTCAGGTGTCTGTCTGCTTCTTCGGAAATTTTAATGAGGTACTACATATCGAAAAGCGTAAAGGAGCTAGTAGTGTACCGGTATCAGCGGAAGAGTTTAAAAATTGGGTACAGAATATGCAGTTGGTGGATCTGCCTCTGAATGATAGAAAGTTCATGTGGTTCAGGGGACGATCTTGCAGTTGGATTGATAGGGTTTTGGTCAATATAGAGTGGGTTGAGGAATTTCTGGATGTTCGACTAAAAGGTGGGCCTAGAGGGCTGTCAGACCACTGTCCGTTGATTGTGGAGGATAAGAGAGTTGGTGATAGGCCATGTCCGTTCAGAAGTCTAGATTCCTGGTTTACGCATGAGGGTTTCCTGGGTATGGTTAAGAATGAGTGGAGAAATTTGGGAAAGGCTCAGTTCACTAGTAAGTTAAAGGCTTTAACGGGTCCTCTACGTCTATGGCACAAGAACAATTTTGGGGGCATGGATAAGAGGTTGAAGACGATTGAGGAGGAGATTACGAAACTGGATAGTATGGTGAGTGATGGGTACAATTTGAACTTCATCAAACGATGCTGGGAGGATATTGGCCAGGAGTTCACTGCAGTAGTGATGGATTTCATCCAAAGTGCTAAGTTACCAAATGATGCAAATGTCACGTGGGTGATGCTAGCTCCGAAGTTTGTGGGTGCTAAAGAGATTAAGGACTTCAGACCTATTAGCATGGTGGGGTGTATGTACAAGGTGATTTCCAAGGTCTTAGTGCGGCGAATGAGAACAGTAATGCCGGATTTGGTAGGAGAGACACAGAGTGCTTTTGTTAAGGGTAGGAAGATACATGACGGCGCCCTCATTACTTGTGAGATAGTTTAATAGATCAAGACGAGAAGAAAGCAGGCGGCAATCATAAAACTAGACTTTCAGAAAGCCTATGATAGAGTGAGATGGAGCTTTGTGGATCTGGTACTTCAGAAGATGGGGTTCGGGCAGAGGTGAAAAAATTGGGTGAAAGAGTGTGTCAGTACGGCCTCTATGTCTATACTGGTGAATGGTTCACCTTCCAAGGCTTTTAAAATGGAGAGGGGTTTAAGACAAGGGGATCCACTTTCTCCTTTGTTGTTTGTGCTCGTGGTTGATGTATTACATAGAATGTTGGGGGAAGCTGTTAGGAATGGGCGCATAGCTCCATTGCTGGTCGGTATTGAATTGTCCCATCTACAGTTCGCAGATGATACTATCTTGTTTTGCCCTTCGAAGACAGAAACAATTGTGAATTATAAGAGGCTGCTGCGCTGTTTTGAGTTGATGTCTGGTTTGAGCATCAATTTTGATAAGTCGAACTTGATCCCAGTTAATTGTGATCAGGAGTGGGTAGAGCATGTCTGTGGTATTCTGGGGTGTAATCAAGCGGCGCTACCGATTCGATACCTCGGTATTTCATTGGGAGCAAACCCTCGATTAGTGAAAACTTGGAAGCCGATCATAGACAAAGTGGAAGAGAAGCTCAGCCTGTGGAAAGCAAAGGTATTAAACAAAGCAGGTAAACTAGTTCTTATTAAATCAGTCTTGAATAGCGTGCCGGTTTATTACCTCAGTCTGTACAAGATGCCAAAGGCGGTTGCTAACAAGCTCATTGCACTTCAGAGAAGCTTTTTGTGGTGTAAGGACGATGGTACTCATGGTATACCCCTAGTGAAGTGGGAGGTGGTCCAGGCCCCAAAAAAAGTTGGAGGATTGGGGGTGGGAGATGCAGTAATCAGGAACACAGCGCTGTTGTTCAAATGGTGGTGGCGTTTCTCAAAGGAGGATTGCCCATTGTGGAAGAAGGTAGTGTGTTCCTGTAATAATTTAACCCCTAATGCTATGCTATCTACTCAGACTCTCCCAGTGAAAGGGGCCCATGGAAAGACATATGTTAGTTAAATATAGCAGAACAACAGGTGAAAGAAAAACTTATTAGTGGTCTGGCGATGGAAGTAGGGAATGGAAGACGGACGCGGTTTCGGGAAGATAATTGGGTGCAAGGTGGTCCTCTTAAAGCAAGTTTTCCAAGGCTCTTCTCTATTTCAAACCAACAAGGATCAGTGATAAGGGACTGTGGGTTTTGGGATGGAGTAGAGTGGATTTGGAACTTCTCATGGAGGAGAGAGTTGTTCCAATGGGAGATGGAGTTAATTCATCAGCTTCATGAGAGGTTAAGGCCAGTGGCACTATCAACAAGGATCAGTGATAGGGGACTGTGGGTTTTGGGATGGAGTAGAGTGGATTTGGAACTTCTCATGGAGGAGAGAGTTGTTCCAATGGGAGATGGAGTTAATTCATCAGCTTCATGAGAGGTTAAGGCCAGTGGCACTATCAGCTGGCAGAGAGGATAATATTGTGTGGAAATTTGATAATAAAGAAATTTTTTCTACTAACTCTTTTCTGCAGGTGTTGCAAGCGGAGACTCTCTCGGAAGAGATTACGAGCTACAATTTCACTAGATCAATTTGGGGAGGAGTGGTACCTTCGATGATTGAGCTTTTTGGCTGATTCGTTCTAATTGGCAGGGTAAACACTAAAAAAAGGTTGAGTAGACTAGGCGTGCTTCATCAAAATGATACTTTATGCTCCCTGTGTAAAAAGAAATTGGAATATGTGCACCATTTGTTCCTTGGGTGTGAGTTTACGTGGCAGATATGGGGCGCTTGGCTCAGACACTTTGATAGACCGTGGGCGGTCCCAGGAACCATGAAAGGACTTTTTGAGAGTTGGCTTGGCATACAGAACAGAAAGAAGGAGGAGCGGCTGTTATTAGTTAGTTTCTTTGCAGTGATTTGGAATATCTTGATGGAGAGAAATGATAGAATCTTCAATAACAGAGAAGCAGGTGTTGAGCACATTCAAGAAAGGACGTTTTTGAGCTATAAAGAGTGGTCTGGTATTGATCCTTTTGGTTGTTGATAGCTCTGTCGGAGATGACCGATGTTCATCTTTATATATTTTATTTTACTTTATTTCTGTTATATTACTTTCTTGCTCCACTCCAATGTATTGAGCTTTCTTTGTTTCAAAAAAAATAAAAAAGTCACAGATTTATATGTTAATTTCACAGATTTAAAATATTATGTAATTCAATAATATTATTGTCTGAGATAAATTTTTACCAGTAATTAAGACGAAAAAAAAAAAAAGAGAGCCATCATCACTGTCAGAAAAAATTCAATAATAACATCATTTTAGATTAGTATTATGCAAACAATTCACCGATAAAAATAGTGTTAGAAATAAAAATCCACTGATAAATCATTACCAGTAATATTTATACAATTAGCGCTTATTTACAGATAAATTCAACGATAATAAAATTATGGTCGGATTTTTTTTTACGTTTTCACTGATAATTTCGACAATTTTCAACGTCTTTTATATAGGGTAAAAATTTATTCAAAAAAAATATTTTTTTTTTTACATTTATAAAATTGAAACCCACCACCATTGATTATAAAACTTAATATCTTATCACCTTAACTAAATCTATATTTATCAATATGAATAGAATATACTACAAAAAGTATTACCAAAAGATCAAAACACAAAAAATAACATAAAAAAATTAAAAAACATAACTAAATATTATACTTTTATATTCCCATAAAAGATTTTTAAAATTAAATTTTGATGTAACTTTTTATAAGTTTAATTAAAAAATATATATTTCTCTTTATTAAAATTTAATAATTTTATGTATTTTGTTTCATAATTGTTTGACTTTTGTGAATGGTAAAAAATCTTATAAAAAGATAAAAAAAAAATTGAAATTGAATTTTACTATAACTTTTTGTATTCTCCTTTTACATAATTATCAAAATATTTTTATAATTTTAAATAAAATATACAAGTCATTTGTTAAATACAAAATTGTTTATCACTTATTAAAATATATTATTTTTGTTATTTTGTGAAGTTTTAAATATGTTTAGTTAGAGACATTTTTGTCTGTTTGATCTTTTAGAAATAATTTTACAAGCACCTAAAGTCCTAAAATCTTTTAGAGGCATTTTTATAGTTATTTACTCATATTATAATAAAATAATATTACATGACTAATAAATATTATTATTTTTTGGTTAATAATAATTTATAATTATATTAATAAATATTTTATATATAAAAATATATAATTTACACGTATATTTATTAAAAATTTGACAGACGTAAATTAATACATACTGTTTGTACTTAAATTTTTTTAAAATTTATACATATAAATTAATAAAATTTATTTATTAAAAATAATTTAATATTTATACCGACTAAATAATGACAAAAAAAATACTTAAAATGACTGATTCTAATAAGAATTTCTCCTATACAATATTGATTATTTTCAAATTATAACACATAAATTTAGAAAAAGAAAATAAAATTAATAGACACGCTAATGAGTAATCACAACTGACAAGTATATATAAGTTCCAGACAGGAAAGGCCGAAAATAAGTTCCAGGAGTTAGATTGCCATCCTAATAAATCGGAAATTAAACCCATTCTCGATCCAAATTAAACAAAACCATCTCTTCTAACTTCTAAATTCTAGTTAATCTTCCTCCACCACTATCGATCACCTCCCCGGTGGCCATGGCGGATAGCACCACCACCATCACCGATGCCGATAATTCTTCTTCCAACAAGGAACCCCTCCTGGACCGGAGGAAACAATACAACCGCTGCGTCTCCAACGTGAACGACGAGTTCCGCACGTTCCGCTCCTACCTCCGGTGGATGTGCATGGACCAGTCGAACAACTTCACGGCGGCGCTGTCGTGGCTGGTGTTCCTCCTCTTCACGGTGGCCGTACCCGCCGCGTCACACTTCCTGCTGTCCTGCCCTTCCTGTGACTCCCACCACTCCCGCTCTTACGACAGCGTCGTGCAGGTCTCACTGAGCGGCATGGCGGCGGTTTCGTTCCTCTGCCTCACCGGGTTCGTTAAACAGTACGGACTCAGAAGGTTCCTTTTCTTTGATAAGCTCCGCGATGAGAGCGAAACCGTTAGGAATAACTACATGTTCGAACTTAATGTATGTTTCTCTCCCTCTCTCTTTTCCATTATTGCATTTTTTTTTAAAGAAAGAGCTCAGCACAATAAGACAGAGCATTTTGGATCCGTTTCAAATTGATCTGTCATTCATTCATTCACTTTCTTTCTCTAATTAGCGTGTTTATGTTTGTTTAGACATATTAATCCAATTAGAAGATAGTCGCAGTTAAGACTCTTCTACTCTGAGAGCACCTAAGAATAACTTCTCTAACGCATGAGTGCTATTTTTAACATTTCTTAGCGTGAGATTCTTGCTAATTTTGCGCTGTAATGTTGCTAAAGTCAGAGAACCATCTAGAAAGGCAGAACCCCATTTATAGTTAGTAGTAATGCAATTTCGTAAATCTTTTTTTGTATTTTTAATTGTCAATAATATTGGTAAAGGTTTAACTTAGACGGAGACATGATGAAGTGAAGAAAACTATAGCTTTAGTTTAATTTAACTTAAGTTCCAAAGAATATTAGCTAGATTACTACTGTATTACAAAAGGAAACAGCTGGAAATTTCTAAAGCGATTGAAAAAGATTGAGATAGCTCACAGTAGAAACCTTAATCCGTAATTATATGTATCTTGTTTTGACTTTGTAGTAGTATTTTTCAATCATTTGTTTTTGTAGAATGTGTCATATTTGTCAACTTTTTGGTTGTTATAAATTTATAATGAGTAAGAGCACGCTTTAAAGACTCACTTTGTCATTTAAGTATTAGATGATGAAACCTCCGGGAAAAATAAACAACACAAAGGAAAACACCTATGGAAGCTATAAAATAGGTGAAAAATGTTGAATTTAAAAAATATATATTTAATGCATATTTTAAAAATATTTAGATTTTTCTTTGTTTCTTCATAAATAATAATTTATAAATATATTTTAAATATAAATGAATAAATGAACAATTATGAACATTTTTGAAGGACGTATTATTACATACAGTCCTTTTTTCATTTTTCCATGTCCGTTATCCAAGTTTTAGTCATCATGATTAGCTCAGAGAATAAAAATATGAATGATAAGGATACTCTAAAATTAATTATCAAAAGTGTAAAATACATATAGAATATAAATATATATTAAAAATAAATTAAATTATTTATATTTATATGTAAATATATTAACAATTAATTTTAATAATTAATTTTAATGTATAAATAGTATTTTTTTTTAAAATATTGATCACCGCATTTACCGGAGAAGACACAGATGCCTCATCATTATGAAGAATTCAAGATCACACTACGCTAGAACAATCCATAGTGGTTCTTACTGTTCATTTATTCAAACTAGAAACATGCTATGAAAAACTAAGCATATGCTCTCTAATAATTTAAATAAACATTCTGACGAATTACGGACATATTCTCTAGCACTAATTATAAAAACACTAATTAGATGTGTGTGTATGATAGGAGAATTAGGAGAAATTTTAAGTGAGTAATATTTTTCTTATTTTTACCTCATATTTAAATTAAAATTAACTAATTTTCTTAAATTTGTGTTAACAAACACAGAGGTCACTGAAGATCATATCGGTATTTGTTGTGCCGTGCTTCGCTGCGGAGAGTGCATACAAGATATGGTGGTACGCATCAGCATCGTCACAGATACCCTTCTTTGGTTACATCACTGGTACAGTGGGGTGCATATTAGAACTCTGCTCCTGGCTGTACCGAACCACCGTAATATTTCTCGTGTGCATTCTGTTCCGTCTGATCTGCTACCTCCAGATCCTACGGCTGAAGGACTTTGCCACGGTGTTCCACGTGGACTCGGACGTGGCTACTGTGCTCTCGGAGCACTTGAGGATCAGGAGGCACCTGCGAATCATCAGCCACAGGTACCGCGCGTTCATTATACTCGCTATCGTATTGGTCACTGGAAGCCAGTTCATGTGTCTTCTTGTCACTACCAAAGCCAGAAATCAAGTCAATATCTACAAAGCCGGTGAGCTTGCGGTATGTATGCACTTTTGTTTGTTACCCCTTTTCTTACTCTTTCTGTTTTATTTATTTATGAATAAATTAATTTTTAAGCTCGAAAACAAGAATTTAATTTTTGATAAATAGTTTTATATCTGCGTCTAATTATGTAATAATTATTAAAAATCACTATCTTATAAGTTGATTCATCTAAAAAAATAAATTTAAATAAACACGTACGTAAAATGTTTAATGCTATTAGTGAATTAAAATTAAATTTTAAAAACAATTTACAAGTTACAAATTTAGAATGATAGATAAATAATTACATGCAATTATTTTTATCTAAAAGTGATAGTTAAAAATTATTAAATAATTTAATATATTTAACTAAATTATTATATAACAATTTTTAACTATAAAAAATTTCTCCCATCAGCAAATAGAAAAAAAAGCAAATTAGTTGTGAATTTGATTCTCGTCTCTTTTATACCAAAATATGCACCTAGGAATATCTTTTGGTAAAATCGTAAAATTACCACCAAAAAATATTTTAGTGTAGACGAAAATGTCTTTAATTTTTATTATCGATAAAAATATTTTTAAATTAGTTTTAAATATGATAAAAATGTCCTCTGAATTTTCATTACCTAAGACATTTTAGTTTACATGAGTATATTTTTATCACATTTTTAATTAATTTAAAAATATTTTTATCGATAATAAAATAATTCGAATGTATTTTTAATGGTTTATCAATAAAATTATATTGAAAAGAATGTTAAACTAATGGATAGTGGTTGAACAAATTTGATTATTTGTACATCTCACAGCTAACGTAAACTTCAACCGTGGGTTATATCTATAGGAGAAAATTTCTATAGTTTCAATTTAATATTGTTGATTAGGTAATCAAAGTTATTTCCAAACTTTTACGGTATGCCTTCTGTTTAATGAGTGTAAGACAAATTAAAAAAAGCAGAATTCTTTAAATTAAATAACCACCAAAGATGAATATAGTTTGGTTTCTTCCTCTACTTTCTAATCTTCCTCGTCCAGACGTCCATCATTCTCTTTCAATTTTATCTTAATTCTTATTATCATTTTTTAAACAAGATTTGGTTTACTATCTTAATTAAATTATTTAATGGTGAAAACTTAAGTGCAGTCGACTTCACGTGAAGTTGATACTTGAGAGCCGTTAAATGATTTTATTGATTTGGCTAAATTTTCATCTAACAACTCTCACGTATCAACATCACGTAAAGTCGACTTCACCTTAATTTTCACCTTATTTGATGAATAATTTTAAGGATGCGCACTTGTGGACCCCGATTATTAGCTGTACATACTACATAGTAGTATATTACATACACATTGATTTCATTTGAATTATAAATTATTCTATATATAAGAATAAGTGTTCGTGGTCGAGATCATAGTAATTTTATTTAAATGAAGACGTGGTCGTTATTTTGTGCAATTGTGTTGCCTCCATGTTCCTTTTATTCGTCGTGCTAGATCTTGTTCTTCATGATTGTCCATTACAAAACTGGGAAAAATAACAAATGATGACAACACTAAAATAAACAGGGGTAAAATATTTTATGATATTTTCTTTTTGGGTGTAGATTTATTATTTTTCGTAAGTATAGTTTAAAACGATAATAAATAATAAATTATGTTGAAATACATAAACTTAAAGTAATCTACATTAACCAATGATATGTGATATTAAATTTGATATTCTTTAATTTGTAATATTTGTATGAATTTCTCTCGCAATCAATATGATACATGATAAAACATATGATAAATTAGTATTACATTTATTTTTTATTTTATTTTAATGGCGCAGTTGTGTTCCGTTACACTTCTTGCTGCATTGTGCATATTGTTACGTAGTGCAACAAAGATCACACACAGAGCACAGGCGATCACAGGGCTGGCTGCCAAGTGGCACGTTTGTGCGACGTTGGATTCGTTCGACGGAGCAGGCGCCGGTGATGGACTAGTGGCAGCGGCTGAGAGTTCCACAGAGAGAATTTTCCCTCACGTTGGTACGGATGGAGATTCATCAGATACTGATGATGGTGGTGACGAAGAAGATGACATTAATTCTACCAAGTTAATTCCGTCTTATGCTTACAGCACTATTTCATATCAAAAGAGACAAGCTCTTGGTATGTTCTCTTAATCTCTTTGCTATATATTGCACTGCCCCTTTTTACAGTACATTGAATTTTATACTACTCCTAACAATATGTAATTAATGTTTAAATTCGAAAAAAAAAATTGCATGCTTACTTTTTTTTTTTAATAAAATATACATTTTTTATAATTTTTAAAATTTTTTTAATTTATTTTAAATCTTTTGTGGTAACTATCATTAATTTTGTCTATTTTTTAAGAAAAAATAAATTATTTTTTTATAAAATACCTTTTAACAAAAATTTAATTTTTTGCAATTATTTTTTTACTAAAATATTCTTTAACAGATTATTTTTTTAGTGACTAAATTATATTTTTACCAAAATATCCTTTAAAATATTTTTTAATAATTAAATTATTTTTTATTAAGATACCCTTTAATAATTTTAGTTATTAAATTATAATTTTACCAAAACTTTTTTTAACAATAATTTTTTTTTGTGTATTTTACTGTTAGTCTCATAAGATCAATGCATATTATTAAACATAGTTTTACAAGTTTGGCTTAATATTTTTTTATATTTTTCTATTAATCTCATAGGAAAGAATTTTTTTATTTAATGTTAAAATAATATGCATTGATATCACAATTTTAATCACTAAAAAAATAATATTGAAGGGTATCTTAGTAAAAAAATAATTTAATCATTACAAAATATTTTAAAAGATATTTTGGTAAAAATACAATTTAAATACTAGAAAAATAATTTGTTAAAAGATATTTTGGTTCACAAAATTTAATCACAAAAAATAAAATTTTTTCTAAAGGACATTTTTATAAAAAATAATTTACTTTTCTCAAAAAATGGGTAAAGTTGATATTAATTAATACAAAAATTTTAAAATGAGTTAAAGAAGAAATTTTTTTTAATTTATAAGAGAAAAAAGTATATATTTTAAAAATAGAGAGGATGAGAGTATCATTTTAGCATCTAATCAGAAGGTGAGTGAAATTTTTTCTTAAATAATTTATTTAATTTGTCCTAGTAATTTTTTTTATTACTCCTTGTAAAATTAAAAGCTTTTCATTTTGGTTTCTACTATTAGATTTTTTTTTGTTAAATATTGATATGAGATGTTATTTACATTAATATTTAACATATTACATAAATATTTAAACTACAATCATATTAAGTGTATATTAAAATTAGTCACTAAAATCAGTTATCAGTATAAAACAGATATTAGAATATAAAATATATAGTAAAAATAAATTTAACTACACATATATTTATACACATATATTTACTAATAATAGGAATTAAAATAAAAACTTTTAAAATTAATATGGACTAAAATAAACAAAAAAAAAAGAAATAATTATAGGATCCAATCTTAAAAAATATATATTTTATAAGAATTCAAAACTTATTTAACAAAAACAATAATAATAATATATTTTGTCAAAAAAAAAATCTTGGAGAAATGAAAAATGTAAAAGTCGTGGTATCAGATTCATGATGTGTAAGTATTTTGTTGATTCGCCTTTTATACTTTGAACGTTTAACAAGTTAATAATCTTTGAGTGCATTTAATTTATTTATTTATCACATGCACAACCAAGGTAGACGGCAGTAAAATATAAGCATAAAAAAGATTATGATCTAATATCTATCATAATGTATGATTTCTTTATTGAACTTGACTAATCATCAATTATCAATTCAGATCCAACATAAGTTTATCCTTTAAAGAACAGCTCATCGTCCTTTCCCTTATTCTTCAAGCTTGGACCAATTTTTTTATTAGAACACAGATCTGATCAATGATTAAGCTGTATATATTCTTTATTATGTACCCAACAAATTCTCATATATATAATGTCTCTAAAATCATTTATTGTTTCTTTTTAATAAGCATTATATTTGTCATCATGACTGCTCATGAATAATAATAATAATAATAATAATAATAATAATAAGTAGGAAAAGTATAGATAGACAATAAAAATACTAAACAATGTGAATAATGGGTATATTGGATGTTCAATTCACTAAGTATGCAAATCGTTATCCTAATATTAAGATTTAGGTAGATGATTTGGGGGTGTAGTGTGTTTTTACTTTATTGAGCCAATTTTAGAGCCTATTATTTATATTATTCATAAAAGTCATTGTCTAAATAATAATAATAATGTTGGTTATTTTTGCAGTGAATTATTTTGAGAACAATGGAGCAGGGATTACGATGTTCGGAGTGATGTTAGATAGGGGCACGCTTAACACCATATTCGGTATTGAGATGTCGCTGGTTCTTTGGTTGCTTGGCAAAACCATTTTTCTCTAACTCACTTTAATTGCTAAATAAAATAATAAGAATGAATTGTTCGAATGAGTTGTTTATATAGCATTTTTCTGAACGAAAGAAACCAATTTGGTTTATTTATAGTTCATGAATAACCTACTTTCTTTGCTCTGCTTCTCCTCTCGCTGGCGGCTACAGGCTCCTCACGGC
Organism: Arachis hypogaea; assembly: GCF_003086295.3. NCBI lineage: Eukaryota > Viridiplantae > Streptophyta > Magnoliopsida > Fabales > Fabaceae > Arachis > Arachis hypogaea. The sequence continues at coordinate 10,891,779 of NC_092046.1, read as the reverse complement.
TTAAATTGGAAGAGATTATTTCAATAGGTTTCAAATTTTGATGTGAAGTCTTTTTTTTTTATTAGTAATTTTATTTAAATGTTTTCTTTCATGTTTTCCGAGTATTATTCTCTCTATCCACGACTTCTTGTAATTATATGTTCCTCTATTAAATTTTTATTTCGTGAGCTTTACCACATTTTAATGCTACTTTGAGTTGCGTTGCATTGTTTTCTAGTCTCGCAAAGAATTTTTTTTTAAAATAAATAAATAAAAGAACAAACTCTGTAGAATGGTTGCTAACTTGCTATTTTGGTGAGGCAATTTGAAAGAAGGAAAACCAAAAGGAGGTTTACAAATAAACATGGATATCGAGAGCTAAAAATTACCAATGGAAGCAACCTCATTCTTGTGACTCTATTGGCTTCACGATGCACAAGAAACACTGGAACTTAGCAACTTAACAAGATCAAAGCACGAGATGCTTGAGAATCAAGCTCAATAATAACATTGTGATAAGAAAACTTACTATTTGATTACTAAAGGCCTAAATGCAAGAACTCCAATTATACATTTTTCTAACTCAACCTGTTCGACCAGGACTTACAATGTGATCTGCAGCAGGTCAGGTTGAGCTACATGTTTAGGCCTAACTTAACTCGACCTACTCGAACCTTTTATATGTTATAGTATGTAGTTAAAAATTAGTATATATGTATAATGAAATGAATGGTGGATGAAACCCACATCTCCTCCCTCTAATAATTTCATCAAAGCACTTAACACCAACCACTTTAATTGATACTAATAACACTTTTTTTTATTTCATAAATATACTTGAGATAAATAATACATAGATTTTATTAGAAATTTGTTGCTTTTAATATAGACTTAATTTTGTATTTTCTATTTTATTAGTATATTTATGTAATATAAAATAATTGAAGTGTTTGATTGAAAAAAAAAAAAAGAAAAAGATTTTGTTACGGTAGAATCGGGTAAAAATTTTATGATGTGGATAGTGTTAGAATTAATAGATTCTCAAACTACAAATAGAATATAGTTGAATTTTAAAAATATTTTAGACTTGTAGATAGAATTAGAATGGAAACTAAATCTTACAGTATCTTATTCATTGTCAGACCCTAGGTGGGTGGTTTCTTTTTTTTTTTTTTTGGTAACTTAGGTGGGTGGTTTCTAATACCCTCCACTTCATTCTTCAAGCCCATCTCTTTTTTTTACCTAACTTTTTAAGACTCCACCTCACAAACTCACCCTTAACCACAAACACCAGGAGGCTTTGACAACTTTACCCATTAACTATAGCAAAAAGTTTTCCTTTCTTAACAGCATCCAGCTACGGAGGAAACAATTGTGCTGACTAGGCTTTTATTTTATAATCTTTTTAGATAAAAGAAGACCTACATCAATCAAAAGAACTCAGAACTATTGCAAATGTCAAGCCACAAATGTTGATAAGTGATCACAACAGTTGCCAAAAACAACATCAAGTTCCATCGCAGTTGAAGATTGTTGAATATCAGATTAGAGATACAGGTTTTATATAAGTTATTCTGTTTTGATATAGTTTCCATCTTTAGATATCTGATTCTGTTGTATCTCCTAGTATTAAGGGATCTGATTCTGTTGTATCTCCTAGTATTAATGGATTTTATTTCTATACCTATGTATATATATATTGACGCTGAGAGATGATTCTCTTAAGAAATTCATCCAAAACACAATCTTTGTCTCACTCCATTCGTGTATTTTAAGTTGGTATCAGAGCTTGGTACTTGAGAAACTCATCATAATCATTGCGAGAGACAAATATCCCATGTGGTTGTGCGGCGGAGTGAACATCAGATGGCTCATTAGTTTGGACAACATTAGCTACCTTGGTAGGACGACCATGGAGAGCATAACATTTATCCTGAGTATGACCAATCCTATGGCAATAGGTACAACTAAGGCGAGTACGATTACCACGACCATTACCACGACCCCCACGGCCGCCGCGAGTGGGCACTTGAAAGGACACTTGAGAAGAAGATTGGGATGCCAATGCAATTTGGTCGAAAGTATGGGTCTCAAGAGAGGGGCCGGATTGCAAGAGTCGTGCAAATACGTCTTGAAGGGAAGGAACGGGTGAGGTGCCCAATATTTGTTGCCGAAGAGATTCAAGTTCAGCTGGCAACCCAAGTAACGTAAGTACCAAAAACAGCTTTCCCTGTTGAGCATGATGGTCATCAGCATTAGACACATAGGGAATGAGAGTCGAAAACTCTTCCTTGACAGCTTCCACAGCCCCAACATAAGATTCCATATCAGTTCCTTAAAGTTGTAAACTACACAGCTTCTTAGCAACATGGCAAAGTCTTGCAATGTCATTAGTATATAAAGCTTTAGCACGATCCCACACCTTCTTACAAGTTTTATAAGCCCGAAACATAGTCAGCTTTGGTGGATCAATGGTCTGCCACATAAGGTTACATAGCTGGGCATCAATCTTCTTCCAAGTGGTTTTGTCAGCGGCGCGAACATCATCAACAGATTTAGTAAGGTGGTCTTCATAGCCTTGGCCCATGAACTAAAGTTCCATAGAATCAGCCCAAGAAAGGTAATTTTTGGCACCCATCAATTTTTCAGAGGTCATTGTAGCGGTTTCAGAAACGACAGATGTTAGAACAGCCGATTTGCCACCATTGGAGTTGGTGTCGGGGATTACCTCAGAAGACATGATGGCAGACACTCAGAAACGGCTGGAAAACACCTGCAGAAGGGAAGCGAGGGCCGGAAAAAGCCTGGGATGCGGAGCGTGACGTTCACGCGCGTCCGGAGCGGAGGCGCGTGAGGACCACGCGCAGGAGAAGGGGCGGCGCGTGTCGGCGCATGCGGCGGTTGACGGCGGTGAAATTTGGGGGACAGGACGAACTTGGCTTTCCGGTTCTGATTCTGGGGTTGCTTCGGAGTGGGTCTGATGTTTAACAAGGTTTTGGCCGGAAAACAGTTTCTGACGAAGAGACACAACTGATAGTGTCAGCTGGTGGGAAAAGGGAACACGGCTGAAAGATTGCAGCCGGAAAAGAAGAAAAAACAAATAGAAACCAAGCTTCAAAGTAGGCATCTACTCCCATTGCTTCGGTGGCCCACTCTGGTAATTCTGTTGCTTGTATCTCTCATTCCTCTTCTCTTGGACCATGGGTCCTTGACTCAGGTGCTTCTGATCACATTTCTGGTACTTCTTCTGTCCTCTCTAAACTTGAACACCCTGCATTTCTTCCTTCTATCACTTTGGTTGATGGTTCTAAAATTGGTGCTAAGGGAATAGCTTCTTCTGTTCGTCTGAGGACCAAGTCACCTTCCGTGAACGTCCTCGGCAGTACCCTCTTGTTGTGTTTTCTTTCGATTATTTGTTTTACTGCTCTGTCTAATGGCTGCTAGCTCCCTGGTTTCCTCGGCCAGATCAAGTTCGGCATTCCTTGCCTGCAAGTTGTGTTGTTCGTCGTATAGCTCGGTTCTCAGGGTGGGGATTCCGACTTCAATGGGGATTAGTGCTTCGGACCCATAGACTAGTTTGAAAGGTGTTTCGCCCGTAGTTGTCTGTATTGTTGTGTTGTATCCCCACAATATTTCTGGGATCAGTTCCGCCCATTCTCCTTTTGCATCATTTAGTTTTTTCTTTATTGCCTGCAATATTACTCGGTTAGCAGCCTTGGCCTGCCCATTGGTTTGTGGGTGCTCGACCGAGCTAAAATGATGCTTGATGTAAAAATTTTTTAGAAATGAGCCGAGTTTATTATCTGTAAACTGCCTACCATTATCAGATATGATCTCCCTAGGTATTCCAAATCGGCATATAATGTTTTTCCATATAAATGATCGTACCTTTTCGGCTGTTATCCGTGCTAATGGTTGCGCCTCTATCCATTTTGAGAAATAATCGATTGCTACTAAAAGAAAGTTGACCTGGCCCGGCGCTATTGGGAATGGACCGAGGATATCGAGCCCCCATCTGTGGAATGGCCAGCTTACCTCCATGCTATGTAGTAGCTCGGCTGGCTTTGAGGAAATGGCTGCATGTTTCTGACAGTTGTCACATGTTTTGACTTTTGTTATGCAATCCCTTTTTATGGTTGGCCAGTAATACCCGGTTCGGACGATCTTAGCTGCCAATGCTCGTCCCCCGATGTGGTTTCCACAGACTCCCTCGTGGACTTCGTCCATTACTTCTTTTGCTTCGTCTTTGCTTAAGCATTTTAGCAGGGGTTGTGAGAGCCCTCGTCTATATAGTTTTCCTTCTATGCTTGTGTAAAGGCTGGCCTTTCGTCTGAAGTGCTGGGGTTTGAGCTCGTCTCTTGGTATAGCGCCTGTATTAATGTATTCAAGGAAAAGAGTCCTCCAATCATGGAGGCGGTTAATGTTCGTCACATGTAATAAATCAGTGCTCGGCTTTTTTAGTGAGAGTTGTGTTAGTGTGGATGTTTGTGTGTCTGCCCTAGTGGCTGCGAGCTTGGATAGTACATCCGCTCTCACATTTTTTTCTCTATAAACATGCAGTATGCTAAATGCATCGAATTTTGAAATAAGATCCTTCGCTATGAGCCAGTATTGCTCTAGCAAGGGATCTTTTACCTGAAATTCTCCTCGGATTTGTTGGACCACGAGGAGGGAGTCGCAATGTGTTGTCAAGCTTCGTACTTGGAGGCTCAAGGCGAGTTTGAGTCCTGCAATGAGGACTTCATATTCGGCTTGGTTGTTGCTTGCTGGGAAGTGGAACTGGAGTGCTTGTTCCGCTATTACTTTGTCTCCCTCCTTGAGGATTACCCCTGCTCCACTTCCTTCTCGGCTTGATGCTCCGTCAACATGTAGTTCCCAAGACTTGTCGTGTTCATTAGTCGTTAGTTCTGAGATGAAGTCGGCCAGCACTTGTGCCTTGAGTGCCGACCTAGGTTGGAACTGGATGTCGAACTCTGAAAGTTTAATGGACCATTTGGTGAGGCGTCCGGCCAGTTCTGGCTTCGTCAGTATCTGTCTTAGTGGTTGGTTTGTCCTCACTATGATTGTGTGGCTTTGGAAGTAGTGTCTAAGTCTCCTTGCTGTGATTATTAGTGCTAGTGCGAGTTGTTCTATCTTCGGATATCGTTGCTCTGTTGGTTGCATGACTCTGCTGACGAAGTACACTGGCTGTTGTGTTTTACCTGTCTCGCGTACAAGGGCCGAGCTTATAGAATAATTTGAAACAGACAAGTATAAATATAATGGTTTACCGTTTTCTGGTCTTTGCAGCACGGGTGGTGTTGATAGGATCACTTTAAGCTCGGAGAAAGCTTTCTCGCCTTCTTCTGTTCAGTGAAACTTTTTGTTCTTCGATATTGTTTGGAAAAGGTGATATGCTCGATTTGATGTCGCGGGTAAAAATCGAGATAACGCCGCTATCCTTCCTGCCAATTGTTGCACTTCTTTTATTGTTTTAGGGCTCGTCATATTGAGTACTGCCGAACACTTTTCAGGGTTTGCCTCGATTCCTCGTGAGGTAAGCATGAATCCGAGAAACTTTCCTCCCTTTACCCCAAAAGCACACTTTTCTGGGTTTAGTCTCATATTATAAGCTCGGATTTGTTCGAATATTTCGCCGAGGTCTTCACAATGTGATTTTTCTTTTCTGGTCTTGGCGACCATGTCATCTACGTAGATTTCCATGTTGCGTCCTATTTGGTGATGGAAGACTTTGTCCATTAAGCGTTGATAGGTTGCACCTGCATTCTTTAAGCCAAATGGCATTACTCAGTAACAAAAGTTTCCATGCTCGGTTATAAATGCTGTTTTGCTTTGGTCTTCAGGATGCATGAGTATCTGATTATACCCAGAGTATGCATCCATGAAGCTTAAGCTTTCGAAACCTGATGCGTTGTCGACAAGCTTGTCAATGCATGGTAAAGGGTAGGCATCTTTAGGGCATGCTTTATTTAAATCTGTAAAATCGACGCACATGCGCCATTTACCTGAGCTTTTTCTTACCATTACCACATTTGAGAGCCACGTGGTGAAACGGATCTCCCTGATGAAATTGGCTTGTAAGAGTTTACTGGTTTCTTCTAGGGCTGCTTTTGATTTCTCTGCTCCTAGGTTTCTTTTCCTCTGAGCTATAGGTTGGCTTGATAGGTTGGTGGCGAGTTTGTGACAGATGACGTCTGGATTTATTCCTGGCATGTCCGATGGAGTCCAAGCGAACAGGTCAGAGTTGGCTTGTAGTAACTTGATGAGATCTGCCCTGTCTTGCCCTTGCAGTGCTTGACCAATGTATGTTACTTGTTCTGACTTTGACGTCAGTTGGATTTTCTGAAGTTCGTCTGTTGGTTGGGGTCTTTCCTGCGCGTCTCCCCGGGGGTCAAGCTCGGCTAGGGATAGGACTTCCTCTCTAGTTTGTACTGCTTTGACCTCGTGTTGCTTCTGTCTCGTGTCCGACCTTTTTAGGCTAGAGTTGTAGCATTGCCGAGCTTGTTGTCGGTCTGAGTGGATCGTTGCTATCCTGCCGTTCTGTGCCTGAAACTTAACATATAGATGAAAAGTTGATATCACTGCTCTGAACATGTTCAGAGCAGGTCTTCCGAGAATAATATTATAGGGACTAATGCAGTCAACTATCAGGTATTGTATATCAAGGGTTCGGGATAACGGATTTTCACCTATTGTCGTTTTTAGCCATACATACCCCTTTATCGGTACCCTTTCTCCGGAGAACCCCACTAGTTCTCCAGATGAGGGTTGTATTATTTTTTCAGATAAGTTCATTTTTAAGAAGGTAGAATAAAAGAGAACGTCTGTGCTGCTACCTGGGTCTAAAAGGACTTTTCTTACCAATAGATCGCCTGTCTGGATGGAGATAACCACTGGATCGTCTAGGTGTGGGGCGGTCGAGCATATGTCTGTTTTGTTGAAAGTGATTTCTAGATCTGGTGTCTCCTGATTGTTTAGTGGTGCTGTTCCTTCGATGGCCAGCATAGCTCGGTAACTGCGTTTCCTTGCCGATATTGTTTCGCCGTCTCCGGCGAATCCTCCGGATATGCAGTTTATGACTGCTTTGGGTTGGTTACCATTTGACCATTTGTTAGTTTCTTTGTTGACTGAGGTCGGTTGTCGTTCTTCCTTGTCTCTATCATCCTCTTTATGTTTCCTTCCTTCAATGTACTTGTCTAGTAGGCCTTGTCGAGCAAGTCTCTCCAAGAGGTCTTTGGCTATTATGCATTCGTCGGTCGTGTGTCCGTATTTCTGGTGGAAAGCACAGTGTTTGCTTTTGTCTACGAACCTCTGGTCTTGATAGCTACCTGCTCTTGCTGGAGGTTTTATGAATTTGGCATTGAGTATTTCTTTGATTATCTTTTCTCTTCTCGTGTTGAATCTGGTGTAATTGTCGAATTTCGGAGTAAGTTTGAATTGCTTGCCTAGGTCTTTGTTGTGAGGCGACCTTGGTGTTCGGTCCTCTTCTCTCTGGGTCTTCTTTCCGTTTTGTTGGCCTCCCGCAGTTCTTCAATTTCCATTTGTCCGGCCGCCCTCTCCCTGAACTCCTCCAATGTCCGCGGTTTGGTGATCGCGATTGTTTCCCTAAACTTTCCAGGTCGGAGGCCGGCCTTAAGTGCGTGTAAGTGGACAGCGGGGTCCAGGTCAGGTATCTCCATTGTCGCCTCTGCGAATCTGGTCAGATAGTCCTTCAAACTCTCCTGAGGACCTTGGCGAATTGTGCCAAGATAATCCGATTCGTGGACGTATATTCGTGCCGCAGCAAAATAGTCAATGAAAGACTTTGACAATTCTTCGAAAGAGGAAATCGAACCTGCAGGTAATTTCGAAAACCAAAGTAAAGCGGCTCCGTCAAGGTAAGTCGGGAAAGCTCTACAAAGTACAGGTTCATTGTTAGGGCCGTTAAAAAACATCATAGACTGAAATTTCTTAATGTGAGCCCGGGGGTCACCAATCCCCTTATAGGGCTCAAGTGAGGAGGGTAGTGTGAAGTGTTTTGGCATTTGGAAATTTGTGATTTCCTCAGAGAAGGGATTATCCAACGTCAGTCTCTCCTTCGGGGGGTTGGCGATTAATAGGTCAGCCACACCCTGGGATGAGCTTTTGGGATTGCCTTCATCCCGTTTGTTGGCGCTATTTTGTGCCGACAGCTCGGCCAGTCTCTTGACCTCTGCTTGAAGTTCGGCCATCTGGGCCATAAGTTCGGCCTGCGTGAGCTGGTGGACTCCGTTGTCGGCCATGTCTGGATATCGTGTGATCTGAAAAAGAAAATTCAAATGGTAGAAATATAAAGGAAAAAGGTGGGGTCAGTTTTATCGGGCCCCACGGTGGGCGCCAAATGTTCCGTCCGAACGATCCGAGGTGTGTGCTTGCCCTTGAGAACTATTCAGCCTGGGCGGACTTATACGTCGGCCAGGGTTGTCGTAGTAAATGATCCTTGGATACCTCTGAAACACGGCGGCGGGAGCACCTGCAAAAAGCACTCCGACGCTCAAGTAAGAATATGAGTTTTTTTAGAGAAAGAAAGTATAATGAATAAGAGTAAAAAACTGTGACCTCTCGATGGGTTATGTTCTCTGTGTTTTATAGGCGAGTGAGGTGGAGTGGCTCCGATATTTATGATCGGAGTGGTTATTAGCATCTTTCTGTTGTGAGGAGTTACCGCCTATCTTGTTTAGTGGATTCTGTTGTTATAGATCATGGTTTGGAAGATAAGGCTGACTCAGTCAGAAGCTACTGTTGCCGAGATTTTAGGTCGGTTTTGGTACTGAGTGGTACACGTCACCTTTGAAATCTGTTCTTTACATGCCCAATTGTCCTTTCAATTTGATTTCTATTAACCAACTTACTTGTTCTCTCAATTGTTCTGTTACCTTTTTTGCTGACTCTGTCATTGTGCAGGATCGAGGGATGGGACAGACGATTGGTACAGGATGTGAGTCTCAAGGACTGTATCGACTTGCCTTACCCACTACTACTGTGTCTTCTGTTGCTGCTGTTGAGTCTTCGGACGTGGTCCATTGTCGCCTGGGACATCCCAGCCTCTCGAAGTTACAAGCTATGGTCCCAAGTTTATCTCGTCTTACTACCTTAGAGTGCCAAACTTGTCATTTAGGTAAACATGTTCGTAGTTCTTTTTCAAGTCGTGTCAATACACGAGCTGCGTCTCCTTTTTCTGTTATTCATTCTGATGTATGGGGACCTAGTCGGGTTACTTCTCATTCTGGTTTTCGTTATTTTGTCACCTTTATTGATGACTTTTCTCGTTGCACTTGGTTATATTTAATGAAGGACAGATCTGAATTATTTGTACATTTCAAGTCTTTCTGTTCTGAAATTCAAAACCAATTCAAAACTTCAATTAAAATTTTACAAAGTGATAATGCTCGTGAGTATTTTTCAGCACCCTTTTCATCTTACTTGTCCTCCCAAGGTATTCTACATCAGTCTTCTTGTCCTCATACCCCTCAACAGAATGGTGTGGCTGAGCGTAAACATCGTCACTTGATTGAAACTGCTCGCACTCTTCTTCTCCATACTCATGTTCCCCTTAAGTTTTGGGGTGAGGCTGTTCTGACTGCATGTTATTTAATTAATCGTATGCCTTCTTCTGTTTTGCAAAATCAAGTTCCTCATTCCATTTTATTTCCTCATGAGCACATTTTTTCTCTTCCACTACGAGTCTTTGGTTGTACTTGTTTCATCCATGATCTTACCCCAGGCAAAGACAAGTTAACTGCTCGCTCTATCAAATGTGTTTTCTTAGGGTACACTTGATTTCAAAAGGGTTATCGTTGTTATTCTCCAGCTCTTAATCGTTTCTTCGTGTCTGCCGATGTCACTTTTCTTGAGAATACCCTTTTTTTCTCTGCACCCGACATCACTTCACCTTCCATTACGGAGGTGCTTCCTGTTCCTTACTTAGATGGGCCTCCTATTCCCACAAAGCCTCTCCAGGTTTATCATCGCCACCCACGGCCTGCAGTCCAAGATAACTCATCTCCTGAACCTGTGGCTGAACCGTCCTTGGATTCTTCTTCGGGAATTAGCAGTAGTCCTCCTATTGCTCTCAGACAAGGTACTCGTTCCACCCGTAATCCTAATCCTATTTATAAATTTCTTAGTTTCCATCGTTTATCATCTTCGCACTATGCTTTTACCTCCTCTTTGTCTTCTGTTTCTATACCCAAAACAACAGCAGAAGCTCTTTCACATCCAGGGTGGCGCTAGGCTATGATTGAGGAGATGTCTGCCTTACATTCTACTGGTACTTGGGATCTTGTTCCATTGCCACCGGACAAATCTACTGTGGGTTGTCGTTGGATCTATACTATTAAGGTCGGCTCAGACGGAACCATTGATCGATTAAAAGCCCGCCTTGTGGCTAAGGGCTACACTCAAATATTTGGTTTGGACTATGGTGATACCTTCTCTCCTGTTGCGAAGATGGCCTCTGTTCGTCATTTTCTTTCTATGGCTGCCATTCGCCATTGGCCACTTCATCAACTTGATATTAAAAATGCTTTCTTACATGGTGATCTCAAGGAGGAAGTATACATGGAGCAACCTCCCGGGTTTGTTGCTCAGGGAGAGTCTTCCGGCTTAGTATGTCATTTACGCCGATCTTTATATGGCTTGAAACAATCCACTCGAGCTTGGTTTGGTCGCTTTAGTGCTGTTGTTTCTAAATTTGGCATGATTCAGAGTGAAGCAGATCATTCAGTTTTCTCCCGTCATTCTTCCTCCATGACCTCCAAATATCTGGTTGTTTATGTGGATGATATTGTCATTATTGGAGATGATCATGAGGGAATCACTCAGTTAAAACAGCACTTGTTTGATCACTTTCATACTAAGGATATGGGGAAGTTAAAATATTTTCTAGGAATTGAAGTGGCACAATCTAATGCTGGGATCTGTATTTCACAGAGAAAATATGCTTTGGATATTCTTGAAGAAACTGAAATGTTGGATTCTAGACCTGTAGATACACCAATGGATCCCAACACAAAACTTAGTCCAGATCAAGGAGAACCTCTTGCAAATCCTGGTAGATATCGCAGATTAATTGGCCGATTGAATTATTTGACAGTCACTCGGCCAGATATTTCATTTGCCACAAGTATCCTAAGTCAGTTTCTTGACTCCCCATGCGATAGTCATTGGGACGCAGCTGTTAGAGTCCTTAGATATATCAAAGGTGCTCCAGGAAAAGGTTTGTTGTATGAAGATAAAGGACATAACCAGATTGTTGGGTATACTGATGCAGATTGGGCAGGATCTCCATCTGATAGACGTTCTACATCTGGTTATTGTGTTTTTATTGGTGGAAACTTGATATCTTGGAAGAGTAAGAAGCAAAATGTTGTAGCAAGATCTAGTGCGGAAGCTGAATATAGAGCTATGGCACTTGTCACATGTGAACTTATATGGTTGAAGCAATTAGTTAAGGAACTTAAGTTTTGTGAGCCGAGTAAGATGGAACTGGTGTGCGATAATCAAGCTGCCTTACATATTGCTTCCAACCCTGTGTTTCATGAACGGACCAAGCACATAGAGATTGATTGCCATTTCATAAGGGAGAAGTTGCAAAGTGGGGAAATAGTAACAGCCTTTGTCAACTCCAACGATCAACTTGCAGATATTTTCACCAAAACTCTCCGGGGTCCTCAGATACAATACATATGTAACAAGCTTGGTGCATATGATTTATATGCTCCAGCTTGAGGGGGAGTGTTGAATATCAGATTAGAAATACAAGCTTTATATAATTTATTCTGTTTTGATATAGTTTCCATCTTTAGATATCTGATTCTGTTGTATCTCCTAGTATTAAGGGATCTGATTCTGTTGTATCTTCTAATATTAAGGGATTTTATTTCTGTACCTATGTATATATATATTGACGCTGAGAGATGATTCTCTCAAGAAATTCATCCAAAACACAATCTTTGTCTCACTCCATTCGTGTATTTCAAGTAAGATGAATGTCAATCTACATCTTTGTCAAGGGGCAATTGTGATCACGTCACCTTTCATTCTCATTCAAAACACGATATTTCAAGTTTCTCACTCCAATATGATACTTGAAAATAGTTTAGTTACATGTTACCTCCTAATCAAGTAAGCGGATCAAGATTACAAAATGGATCAATGTAATGAACAACAAAGAAGCTCCATCTGATGCAGTACAAGGGAAAAAAATCTTGCCATTAAGAATCACAGGAATCCTTGAGGAACAAACATAAATTTCGTTGGCAAGCATGACAGATATGTGAGGACCAATACATTTATGCCACTGCTAACTTTATGAATTGCAAATAAAACATAGCACATGTAGTAATGCTTACAAATGCACGTCTAAAATTTAACACAACAGTCATAATTTACACAACTGCCAGGACAAATATCCAAAATTCTTATGAAATGTCTCATTATATACCTGAATCATATCCTTCTAACTCAAAAGGAGAAAAGCTCACACTAATCAACTTCATTCTTGCAAGCACAAATTATCAATGGAATTCAAGGAAGGGATTATCAAGCACAATTACTTAACTGTATAATATGCAAAGGAACAAGATGTCAATTATATTCCAAAATGAAAAAGTCTCCAAAATTCTAAATTGATAATTTTAAGGCTCTACCGTTGTCACCTGTTGCCATTCCCCATCTACTGCTTCTTTCCATAATGTCACATTGTTATTACCATCAGCCACAGCCAAAATATTTCCAGTCAACGACCATGAAACCCTCCAAACCGGTGTCTTAAAATCGGACAAGATCTTGCCTTCCCACTGATCTCCCTCCTTGCCCACAGTCCACATAATCACTTTTCCATCCTGGGATGCACTCGCAATAGTAGATTTAGGAAGTCCCAAATTAGGTGCCCAAGCAACATCTCGAACCCAATCTGTATGCATCTGAAGAGCCGGGAAGCAGTCCATCTTCCAAAGTCCGTTGTTGAGCTTCCATACCTTCACAGTATTATCACAACCACCAGAACACAGCTTCTGTACAGGATCAAGCAACCCGGCACCAACAAGTGCACCTGGTGCCGTTGACGGTGCCCATGACACAGAAGTTACACCAACTGGATGGGCTTGGTCAATCCTCGAGGTGTCCCATCCACCATCTGCTCTTGCTGTAAAAACAGATATATTACCATCAGATGAACCACAAGCTAAACAGAGACCCAACTCATGAGGTGCCCATGCGACCGAATTTACCGATGACTTGTGGTCATCGAAGACATGAGCTTGAGTCCATTCATTTGGGTTACCCTCCTTCCAAATAATGACACGCCCATCATAGGAACATGAAGCAAGTAAAGAGCCAAATTTTGGGTGGGCCCATACCACCTGCCAAACAGGACCCTGGTGACCGGCCAAAGTTGCTAAATGCTGAGAGGCCGAGTTGCTAACCCCAATTATCTTAATTGTGTGATCAGATGAGGCTGTAGCGAGCCTCTTACCGTAGTAATCCATTGCAACATCATGGACTGTGTCTTGATGACCCGTTTCAACCTTCTGGGCAGGCATGTTTCTGGTATCAAGACACAAAAAAAAAGTTGAGTAAACAATTTGCCCATGAAAATAAACTAAAACTAAATTCTATTTAACTTGCCACCCCGCAATGTGCCTGTTTGATTTCGATGTTGTTCCTATCTTTTTATTTTTGTCATCAACAATATTAAGCACACTACAGCGTACAAGCCAACATACATCAAACAAACCATACATATAAGATTCAACACAATGTACATAAATATTATGTACAAGTTTATCGAAGCAACTATTCATGCTTCAAATATCAATTTACTTTGCATCACTAACCCCTCAACAAAAACATAATAGCTAATTACCCCAACCCACAAAAAAAGAACAGAACAGAATAACTGTTATGACAGCAATCAACACAATGCAACAAGGGTTTAGATTTGGCATAAAATTGAAACAAGAAGTGAGAGAGAATTTCGTGTCAGGGCTTATTGAAAAGTGGATCACAGAATCGCAGGCAATTAGCAAACGTAGACAAATCGAACAAAGTGGGGGCGGCATTACAAAAACGAGCAAGAAAAACATCAAACCAAATCCCAGAAAAAAAAAAAGAGGGATCTTCGATACAATGCAAAGAAAACATAAAACGGAGACGAAATCTGAAGATCTAGGTTCGAATTTCAACCGATCTACTATTCCCTAAACAAAAGAGAGAAAAGGTACCTGTTAAGTAGAACAGAGGGAGAAGGAGGCGGTGGCTGTGGCCGGAGCAGCCGTTGAGGGCGGCGTGAATTTCAATTAACGAGAAGCGTGAGATGAAACGAGATCCAATTTGAGAAATGAGAAGATGAAACGGGTGGATTTTAGCCCGGGCCTGTCCAATTGAGGTTAATAAAACGCCTGGTACAGTCTGACACACTCTAATCTGGGTTTTCAGTTTTATCATGGAATTGTGTTTGATCCCTAAAAGATTTAAGTTTTGAAAAAGGCACCACATAGTATTTTCAAAGGTGCCCCTAGGATTTAATAAATTGTTGGACTCTACCTCACACATAATGCGGCCCGAGTTGTTTTAAGCTGAATACGTATTCTTTATCATGAGGGCCGGCCCAATTCGTGGTTTCATAAGAATGTTTCTTAAACTTTTTTTTTAAATTCATGATCATACAAAAAACAAAAAGGAACCCATGAATAAGGAAAAATGAAAAAAAAAAAAAACAAGTGAAAAATAAAAAATAAAAATATTTAATAAATGATAATCTTTATGAAAATTTCATCGATAAGAAAAAAAGAGAAAATAAGAAAGGAAAATCTTTAATAATATGTAAAATAAAAAAGAGAAAATGATCATTCATAGTTCATATCATTGATTAAACAAAAAAAAAAGTCCGTAAAAAAAAATTTTAGTATGCCAACATCTTAAAAGAGTTGTAGTTATGCATTTAGTCTGAAATGCTTGTGGCAGCCATGGAAACATAGACAAGCAAACCTACACTTTGAATCATAAACATTTTGAAGACTTTCAACACATCTGTATTCTTTAAGATCGAGTGTTGATGGTAAATACATTTTGTTTGTGTTCTGCATTTTTTGTTATTTTGGAAGAATGAAGAATGAAGTACTCGTTTAATGTTTTTGTTGTATATGATTTTCTAGTTGAGGTATGTTCTATTGGAGATCAATTAGAACAAGTCAGTAATATGCTATGCAACAATAACACCAATAAATACTCCACCAAATCATAACATTCGTTATAATATTTTCTTCTTTTTTTTTTATATATTATTTTATAATGTTTTTGTTAACCTCCTCAAAAGTGCTTTTTAAACCCAATCTTAAAATCCAACTCATTTAACTTATCAGGAAACTCCAACTCTAATATTACTTATTATCCAACTTAGGAAATTAACAAACACAAATCACTAAATTAGCCCAAAAAATGTTTGCAAGCCCAATAGAATGGCCCAACTTACAACAATAACATATTTATACATTAGATATGCAAAATATGTATATCACGTATCGATCCTAAAAGCAACATCGAAAAATATAATTACTAAAAGATCAGATAAACCTGTTTAAAGGTCAGAATTACCACAGCAATGTTGCACATGGTTAGTCACCAACACACCTGTCGATTGTTTGGACTGACACAAACACAGACCGTACGAAACATTCCATTAGACCATCTCCAGCAGGAACTCATTCCAATTCCTATTTATGGCACACTTGTCATAAAAAGTAACTTTACATAAGCTTTTGCGTCATAAACAGTAAATAGGAACTCAAAGCATCTCTCTTCTCCATTAGGAGAAACTAACTTTAGTCCATGTTGTGATCCAACTTAATTAATTAATTAAAATACTTGAAATTAATGTAATTTAAATTTATAAATTTAAAAATAATTTACTATTAAAAGATATTAATATTAAATAAATTCATATATAACAATAATACGCAATATATAATTCGGGATTACACTAATTTATAAAATTACTTAATACAAAGAAAAATATAATTAAGCTTTATAGTTGACGACAAGCATTGTGAAATTGCCATATGTGTTCAATCAAGTCCACTTTCAATTGTCTATGCTGCTGCGTATTTTAAAGTTGGGCATTTCTTTGGAGAATTGATGGTATGGTGCAAAATCTTCTTCTTCCAACTGAGGTTGTGATGAGCCATTTTCGACATCATCATACTCTAAGCCTTGAGCAAAATTTTTTGTATAAGTGTCTCTTTCATCCTCAACAATCATATTATGCAATATAATACAAGCTCTCATTATGTTGGCAAGCTTCTTCTTTTTCCAAAAACGAGCTGGACCACGTATAATTGCAAAGCGTGCTTACAACACTCCTAATGCTCGCTCCACATCTTTTCTTTGCCCTTCTTGGTATTGTGCAAATAACTTGCATTTCTCCCATTGTGGCTTTGAGATTGATTTGACAAATGTGGCCCATCCAGGATAAATACCATCTGCTAAATAGTATCCCATAGTATAATTATTACCATTAATAGTATAATTTACCTCCGGAGCACGGTCATTTAGAATATCATCGAACATTAGAGAACGATCTAACACGTTGATATCGTTATTTGAACCAGAAACTCCAAAGAACACATGCCATATCCAAAGGTCTGAAGATGCTACAACCTCAAATACTATGGTTGCAACCCCACGATAACCACTCATGTACATACATTTCCACGCCTTTGGACAATTTTTTCATTGCCAATGCATGCAGTCAATGCTACCCAACATGCCAGGGAAGCCACGTTCCAATGCCTCTCAAAAGTGAAATTTTTACCATAATTTGTGAAATAAAGTTTGTAGGCCAACTCCTTTATATCATTAGCGTTTGAACCACTCCTTATGTTTCGACTAGCTTGATCGTAGCAATTAGCAAATTGTGCAACAGCCTTGTTGATCTTATACCATCGTTTCTTACATGCAACTACCCACCTTGTCATGTCGGAGCAAAATTCTATACAGTAGCTATGAATTCGACTCAAAAATGTTTCTCCCTTTTGATCAGTACCAACTATAAGGTCAGTTGAAACATTTAACCATGCACTGATTAACATCTCATCCTCTTCCCAATGCTAGTGTTGAATACTATCTTGCCTCCGATCTTCAATATCATCATCATTGAGGTCGATAGCATCTAATCCACGAGGGGTTGGCAAAATCTGAATATTGCGAATTTGGACTAGATTGTATAGAAGTATGAGAGGATGAGTTAGAAGAGCCACCAACACCAGATGAGTTATGTCTTGATGCACTGAATTGAGTTGGAAACGGCAAAGAAGTTGGAATAACATTTCCGATAGAAGGGTTAAATATGGATGAAAATGGAAAATGTGGTGTTTGTGAATTTTGATTTTGCGGTTGGAATATAGGAAATTGATTATTATAAGGAGCTTGAAAATTGAAATTAGAAAAATTTTGTGGATTTGGATTCTGAAATGTATTCGGTAATGTGAAGTTTTGGTTTGGGACTTAAGAGTTTGAGGTTTGAGATTGTTGGGTATTTGGTGTAAATATAATACCCACAACTAATTGGCCCTAGGATCACTCTCTCATATAAATGACACTATCATATTTTCCATCTCTCAAACTCACTGACATAAAACAAAGGAGAGAATTTTTACATTTCAAAACATACACATTTCATTATGGAACACACAAAATATATAAGACATATGTGCCTTTATATAGGCAATGCTTCCTACTAAAATAATAATTTATGAATCACAAATCAATTTTGTAATGACCACTATTTTATGAGTTGGCTTCATGAATCTTCTTTCAACTTGCATTCATGTAGTTTCCATAATCTTCTAATTTCAATTTAATTTGATTTTGAATTTCTTCAATGATGTAGAATGTTGTAGTTGTGCTATTCTCTTGAATGTTCTTCAAAGATCTTCAAGCTTCCAATATGTTAGCTTCTAGCAATATCTAGCCAATTGATGATTATTGTATTCAACTCAAACTTTGCTTCTTCAATTCTTTAACCATGCTTCATGAAAATTCTAATCCATGCAAGTTGATAGATAGCACAAGAAGTTTGTAGAATCTTGGTGATGAACCATGAACTTGTAACCACTTTGAATTCAAATTGAATTTTGCTTTTGACTTTTCTAAACTTTTGTTACTTGCATACCTCTTGATTTAATTTTCTAACATTGCCTCCCTTAAATCAAGCTTGTAGAATTAATCATTCCAAGCATCCTTTTCAACTTATAAAATAACTCTGTCTTCAGTGGTTTTGTAAAGATATCAGCAACTTGTTCTTCAATTGGACAGTACTCGATCACAACTTCTTTTTCATTTACTAACTCTCTGATTTTGTGAACCCGAATATCAATATGCTTCGATCTTCCATGGAATACTGGATTTTTGCAAAGTGCAATAGCTGACTTGTTATCACAAAATATTGTTGTTGGAGTAATTTGTTTCTCGTTCAACTCCTCAAGAATTCTTCTTAGCCAAACTGCTTGTGTTGCACAATTTGCTGCTGCTATATATTCTGCTTCTGCTGTAGATAGTGCTACTACTGGTTGTTTCTTTGACGACCATGAAATTGCACCAGAACCAAGATGAAATACAAACCCTGAAGTACTTTTTCTTGTTTCTATATTTCCGGCCCAATCACTATCAGTGTAGCCAACAAGGTTTACTTCATTAGTATTCTCATAATAAATTTCATCATTTAAAGTACCTTTGATATATCGCAGAATTCTCTTTGCCGCTTGCAAATGGTTGGTATAAGGCTCCTCCATAAATCTGCTAAGCAAACCAACTCCAAACACAATATCTGGTCTAGTCGCAGTCAAGTACCTTAGACTTCCAATCAAGCTTTTGTAGTATGTGGGATTTACTGCTCTTCCCTTATCTTCTCTCAACAATTTGAACTTCTCTTTGACTGGAGTAGAAACTGGTTTTGAGTGCTCTATCTGAAATTTCTTCAAAATATCATTTGCACGAGAAATGAAAATTCCACCATCTTTTTGAACTACTTCAATGCCAAGAAAGTAAGACATCAAGCCTATATCCGTCATTTCAAAGTGCATTATCATAGCCTCCCTGAATTCTGTAATTATCTTCAAATTGTTCACAGTAAAGATCAAATCATCAACATAAAGACACACGATCAAGATATCTCCATTTTCAACAAATTTGATATAAAGAGTATGCTCAAATGGACATCTTCTGAAACCATTCTCAATGAAATAAGAATCAATCTTCTTGTACCATACTCTTGGTGCTTGCTTTAACCCGTACAAAGCTTTCTTCAATTTATAAACTTTATCTTCTTTTCCAAGAACTTCATATCCTGCAGGTTGCTCAACATACACTTCTTCTTCTAAAGTGCCATTTAAAAATGCAGACTTAACATCCATTTGATGTATCTTCCACTTATTTTGAGACGAGAGTGAAATAATCATACGAATAGTGTCTAATCTAGCAACAGGAGCAAATACTTCAAAGTAGTCGATACCTGATTTTTATTTGTATCCATTTGCAACTAATCTTGCTTTGAAACAATCAACTTCACCATTGGGTTTGTACTTAGTCTTGTAAACCCACTTTACTCCAATCAGCTTCTTATCTGTTGGTAAATCTGTCAGCTCCCATGTGTCATTCTTCTCAATAGCATGAATCTTCTCATCCATTGTTTTCTTCCAATTGTTATCTTTAGAGGCTTCTTCAAAATTTAACGGCTCACAATCTGAAAAATAGAGCAAAATTTATGATTTCTTCATCGGACGGATCGTTGTCATTGCCAACTTCATAATCTGCTAATCTAGTAGGTAGTCTCCGCTCTCTTTGCGATCTTCTAGATGATTCTGGTTGTTCAGATGTGTCAGGTTGCCTTTCTTCTACTTCATCACATGCATTTGGAATTATAGTTAGTTGCTTTTCTGTCTTTTTGTTCCAGTCCCACATGTCTTTCTCGTCAAACGTCACGTCTCTGCTGATGATCACTTTCTTTGATTCTGGATTATACAGCTTGTATGCTTTTGAGTCTGTGCTATAACCAATAAATATACACTTCTCGCCTTTGTCATCTAACTTCTTCCTTAATTGATCTGGTACATGGGCATAAGCGGTACACCCAAAGACTCTGAAATGATGAATGGAAGGCCGCTTTCCACTCCAAGCTTCCTCTGGAGTTTTATCATGAACACTCTTTGTTGGACACCTGTTTAAAATATGAACTGCTGTTGCAACTGCTTCTGCCCAAAATTCTTTAGGCATTTGTTTTGACTTGAGCATGCATCTGACCATATCCATGATGGTTCTATTCTTTCTTTCAGCAACTCCATTTTTTTGAGGAGTATATCTAGTTGTTAGTTGGTGTTGAATTCCGTGTTGCTTAAAGTATTCTGAACACGCAAGATATTCTGTTCCTCTGTCTGTTCTGAAAATTTTGATTTTACAGCCACTTTGTTTTTCGACAAACACCTTGAATGTCTTAAAGACATCACATGCTTCTGATTTCTGCTTCAGAAAATATACCCATGTATATCTACTAAAATCATCAATAAAAGTGATAAAGTACCTACTACCACCATTACTTGGAACTTCTACAGAACAGATATCTGAATGCACAATTTCAAGTAATATTCTGGCTCTCCATGACTTTCCTGTAGGGAATGGATCTCTATGCTTCTTTCCCAATTGACAAATCTCACAAACACAATTAGGAATATGAATCCGTAGTAGACCAGAAACAAGTCCTTTTCTTGACAAGTAGTTTAGGCCAGAAAAATGAAAGTACCCAAACCGCATATGCCACAACCAGTTATCATCAAGTATCACAGAACTCATGCAAGAGGGATTAACATGTTGAATTTTTAACGAAAACATTCTATTTGAAGTCATCTTTGCTTTATCAATGAACCTTCCATTGTTGTCAAATACAGTACAATATCCACGATAAGTTATCATCTTATATCCCTTCTCAGATAATTGCCCCATACTCAGTAAATTGTAATCAAGTTTAGGAGCATAGAAAACATCAGAAATATAACTTAGAGAACCATCTTTCAATCTAATTGGTATGTCCATCTTTCAATCTAATTGGTATGTGCCCTTTTCCTTCAATAGGGATCTTCGTACTATTACCAAATTTCAATAATAGTTTAACTGAATCATCTAGAGAAGAAAATAGCTCCTTTCTACCAGACATATGATTACTGCAAGCATTATCCAAGTACCATATATTTTCATCTTCAGCATATGAATTACTTGTAAAAAATAAAGTCTGAGTACCCGAATTATCATCAGTATTTTGATGCTGATTTTCTGCAACGTGTGCTTGATTGTTATCCACCATTTTGAATCTGCAATCTGCTGCTTTGTGTCCATACTTTCCACAATAAAAGCAGTTAAAATTGGTTCTTTCTTGATGAAAATTTCCTCGACCTCTTACTTGGTTGACAGGCCTGAAATTCATTCTACCTCTTCCTTGATTAGGTGGTGTAAAGTTATTGTAACTTCCTTGGTTGTAATTGCCACGACCTCTACCTCTGAAACTTCCTCTGCCTCTACTTTGAGAATTAAAACCACGACCTCGTCCTTCTTGTGTACGACTTGATTCTGCAACGTTGTTGAAATTCACTCGGCTTTTCAGGGCTTCTTCGGTTGATTTTTCTGACTTCTCCAGTATTCTACTGATGTGACTTTCCATGATTTCTTGCAATTCTACAATCGTCATAGTATCCATATCGTGGGACTCTAGTATCGTAGTCACCATATGGTCATACTTCATCGGCATGGTGCGAAGAATTTTCTCCACCACTTTGCTATCGGGCATATCTTCTCCATAGACTCTCGTCTTATTGACAAGGTCTGTAACACGAGTAAAATATTGCTCAACGGTTTCTGAGCTAGACATCTCATACCTTTCATATTCTCTTCTCAAAGACTGTAGCTTTGCTTTCTGAGCTTTATCTACGCCTTTATATGACAGTTTCAACGTGTTCCATGCTTCTTTTGCACTTTTAGCATTTGTTATTTTGCCAAACACCGTATAATCTACTCCTTGATGAATTTGAGATAGCGCCAATTGATCTCTCCTTTGTTGGGCAGCATCTGCTCCTTCTTGCAAACCCGGTTCAATGAAATTCCACAGGTTCTGGGCCTTCAAATGGGTAGACATCAAAGTCTCCCAATAACTATAATCGAGTTTTCCATCTAACTTGGGACCGGACCACACAATATTGAAAGTGTTTGCCATACTCACTCTATGAATAAACAACTATGTGAGAACTCTCTCACACCTCACAAATTCTAATCTCAAACACCAGGCGCTGGATTAACCAGCTCTGATACCAAATGTAAATATAATACCCACAACTAATTGGCCCTAGGATCACTCTCTCATATAAATGACACTATCATATTTTCTATCTCTCAAACTCACTAACACTCATAAAATAAACAAAGGAGAGAATTTTTACATTTCAAAACATACACTTTTCATTATGGAACACACAAAATATATAAGACATATGTACCTTTATATAGGCAATGCTTCCTACTAAAATAATAATTTATGAATCACAAATCAATTTTGTAATGACCACCATTTTATGAGTTGGCTTCATGAATCTTCTTTCAACTTGTATTCATGTAGTTTCCATAATATTCTAATTTCAATTTAATTTGATTTTGAATTTCTTCAATGTTGTAGAATGTTGTAGTTGTGCTATTCTCTTTAATGTTCTTCAAAGATCTTCAAGCTTCCAATATGTTAGCTTCTAGCAATATCTAGCCAATTGATGATTATTGTTCAACTCAAACTTTGCTTCTTCAATTCTTTAACCATGCTTCATGAAAATTCTAATCCATGCAAGTTGATAGATAGCACAAGAAGTTTGTAGAATCTTGGTGATGAACCATGAACTTGTAACCACTTTGAATTTAAATTGAATTTTGCCTTTGACTTTTCTAAACTTTTGTTACTTGCATACCTCTTGATTTAATTTTTTAACATTTGGAATTTGAGAAAAAGTTTTGTAAGTAATTGAAGAAAGAGTTGAGTTGGTTTGGATCCATTTTTCCAAACAAAAAAGAATATTAGCAGAACTTTGATTTCGTAAACTTGGAAGAAGATGAAGAAGAGTAGTAGAAAGTGTGAGAATAGAAGTGTATCTAAGTGGTATATATAGAGTAACAAAATATTAATTTATTAATAATAACGGTAACATAGTAACGGCTAATTTTGCAACGGCTAATTTTGTAATGGTTAACTGAATATAATAATATAAATCATTAATTAAATAAAAATTTAATCATTAATTAATTATTTATTATAATTATTAATAAATTAAATATAATTTAATTATTTATATATAATTATATAAAATAATTAAATCATATTTAATTTATTAATAATTATAATAATTAATTATATATGTAAAGTATAATATATATATAACGTTAATATATTAACGGTAAGCTCACATATGTATTATGTATATAAAGTATTAATTTTATTAATAAAATATTATTTCTTTGAAAGAAAGGGAGTCCCTCTATCTATTGCTTTAAAACTCGTGAAAGAACTCACTTTTGGTTTACTTCAATGGTAGGTCCTCGTCTTTTACTGACACACAGTAGTTGAAGCTCTAAATTCTTCTACCATTAGAATTGCTCTTAGCCTCAATTGGACAGGCGCGGGCTAAAACCCACCAAAAAACAGAAAGAAAGAAAATGTGCGAAACTTTTGTCATTTCCATATTATTTTTTATTTTTTAAATTTGTTGGGCTCTTTCTCTTTTTGTAATAGTTAGGCTTTATCTTTTCAATAATAATGAACTATTTTTGGCTGCTGCGTTTTACAACGTTTTTAATTTGAAGAGCCTGCGTGAGAGCGAGAAGAAACATTTGTAGATAGAATTTAATTTTGATGCACTGAGTACTGATTTACACTGTCGTACAATCATAACTGTTCTTTTGAATGGCCATTCACTCGATAAATATAAAAGTATAAGAACCAATATAGTTGTTTATGCGTGAATCGGCGTATGAATTTGTGAATACAATTACTTAGCCTATTTTCACTCCATAGTTGTCTCTCACCTAGAAAGAAAATTTCTTTCAACTGGAGACTATGGTAGAACTTTAGGTATATTATCATAGCCAAATCTAAGAAAAGCACAAACAAAGAATACAGTTCACAATTTTAGAATTATACCATTACCTTTATATATAGCTAGTAACCTTCTAACCAATAACACAGTAAACCATCTAATCAACAATTCTATCTTTCTCTCAGTATGGACAAAACAACTCATAAACCACACAAACAATGTAATGCAACCTAAGTACCAAGATTTTTTACCATTACCTAAACACCAACCACTAAGATTGTTACCTCTTCATAGGAAGCAGAACCAAGCATGACTAATTTTGGAATTGAGCCAATTGAAAGAAAAACAATCCGCATTTAAAGCAAACAAAAATCTAGGTTACAATTCGAAATATCTTAAGCTCGTTGAAAAAATCATTGCGCACAAAGAGATTAAGTTCAAAGTTTGTAACAACGCTGTAATGGAAATCTGGGAAAATTCACTAGCGGTTGTAATTAAGGACTAAAATTTGCAGATTTTTTTTTTATCAAAATTTCTTGTAAGGACTCTCAACTACTATCCAGATGCACATAGAGAAACACTTTAGGATCCTGCACTTTAGGATCCTGGACCTCAGTTAACTCATTTGACTTTGTCCTCTAAACCTAGAATAATAATGCATTGCAAATTTTATTTTCTAATGTGCACATAATAGATTTGGAGCATGAATATACAGTAAATATGTGGTGTTAATATTTTAATTTCTTTAAATACCAGTAATTCAAGTACTTCTAACCGCAACCTGTTTAATATTGTTTATTTTTATTCTTGTTCTTGACCTAATTTAGGAACTTACAATTCATTAACCACTAAGAAAGATGGAACTAGAGTGTTTCGATAGCTAAAATTGTTGACCTAAATTTTATGTCTTACCTAGATCCTCTTCATCAAAGAACAAAGGAATAAATTAACTGTTATTAACTGCTAATAAAGTTAACCAAAAGATATTTACTCAATAATCAATAACATTACACAGATTAATTTCTATTTAATGAATTGGATTACAAATAGGATAAAAAAATTCTATCATTCTCCCTGTTTGGTTCAACATTTGTGACTTCTAAGATTGTCAACGATATATCGGCCTCTAAATACTTATCATATTCAAACAGTTAAGACAAATTATTACATTAATCATAACGATAGGTTTTTATTAACTATCATTATATGCTTATTAGATATAATTAAACCTAATTAAATCTTTAATGGCTACGTATTTAATGTTGATATGTTTACTTTGATTATACTATTTCTATTATTTTTAACTATAAATACAATGACTAAATTACTGATTGTCACAGTATATTCTCAAAATTCAACGGTCTAAAATTGAATATTTTATACACAAAGATAAAATTCTTCATCCAAATATCTCATGACATAGCTTGAAAATAAGCAACATTCAGTTTTCATGATAAAATTAACAATAGGAATTGTGTATCATTTCTCCAAAATATTGTTCCATCGATTGGCGAACATAAAGATGTTCTTAATATTTGCTTTCTAGAATCAACATATTCTACCAAATTTGAATCTAAGTATCCATCAATTTGCAAATTGTCGATTCTTGAAAGTATTATATTTTTGTCTTAAGACTTTTTTTGAAGCTCTTCAACAAAAATACATATATTATTTTGATATCTTCTTAACATATCAACAATAAAAATCATGTAATATAAAAAATATTTTACATCTTTGACCATTATTAGGTATTTAAAAAAAGTGGAAAACCACACCTTAAAAGTTAGCTGTTAAAAAAGAAGAACTACTCTCCTTATATACAACATCAAGCATTCCATATTACTCGATGTGGGACTTTGAGCACCCATATAATACCCAAATCCCTAACAGATTCTAAGTAGAACTTATCACTTTTACCGCAATACCGGATGAACAACTTTGCATTATAAATTTCTCAACAACTTTGCATTGTAAATTTCTCAAACATATTATTAATATTAGACTTTTTGAGACATATCTTTATAATTATCTCGATAAATCTTTATTCCAATAACATAAAATAAAATGTTGTATCACCTATATTTTTTATATCAAAATGCCTAAAATAAATTATTTCACCTCATTTAACAACCACATATTATTTATTGCAAGTAAACTATCATATACATATAAAATGAGAAATATAATTTTATTCTCAAGATAATATATATATTAATAAAATATATTTTCAATGAATACCTGATATAAAGTGGCCCCAAACAGATTATGCATATGTTTTAGTAAATTATTAAATACAATAACCACCCATTTGGAATTCGTTTTTTTTTTTTTTTTTTTTTTTGTGAATAAAATGAACTCATGGGAAAAATTATGAGTGAGTGAATTGGATTGAAGTTCAATTTAGGCAAGGACTTTTGTTTTACATTATGATGATAATGAGTCATCACATATATACTAATTCTGACTATGCCTTCTTTTCACCAATGACCAATTTTAAGAAAACACCACTAATTTCTTATTTTATCTTTTTTGCTGGCACATTCAGATGATATTGTTAGTGAGAATTCAAATTAACTCATGCGCTATATCCGAAATCAATATAAATGATAAAAGCATCAATTTTCAATAATCTTTTCTAACAAGAACACAATGCCAAAATAATGGAATCCAGGATCCTTGTCTGGTGACAAAACCTCTCAAACCTTCATTCCTTGCATTTAGTCTTCACCAAAAAATATTAAAAATTAAATATTTAAATTCACATCATGGATCTTGCCATTGTCCCATTTGATTCATTCCCCAAAGATCAACAAATGCTTTACCAAGAGTGGTTCAACTATGCAGATTCAGGTTTCATTCTTTGAATTATAATTTTATATATCCTTTTATGTTATTTCTATTTCATTAATTGAAAATATTTGGAGGGTTTGGTATTAACCCTTAATTTTGTTAATAAGTACTTGTTTTTTTCAATTCCAAATGCTCTTGAACAATTAATTAAACACATAAATGGTATCATTTTTCAGATGGTGATGGCCGCTTTACAGGGAGTGATGCCACCAAATTTTTTGCCATGTCTAACTTGTCACGACAAGATCTTAGGCAGGTTTGTATTTTATTTATTTCAATTTTATAAGAATAATGTCGTTGTAGATTGTTAATTTCAATCATAATAATGGTTAGCTAGGAGGATTTTTCATTTCTTGGAAGTGTCTCGTAGAACAAACATTATAATATGTTTATCTTGAATTTCCAATAATACTTTGATTGAAATATTATTCATTATCATTTCTGAATTCTTTTTTTTTCTGGTGCAAAATTAGGTTTGGGCTATTGCAGATACCAAGAGACAAGGATATCTGGATTTCCAAGAATTTGTTATTGCTATGCAGGTAATTAAACACATAGGTTGCGTTTGTTTATGAGAACAGGACAGGACAAGACACTGAGAATAGGACAAGACAAGACATTGATGGACAGAAACACAAAATTTTGTGTTCTTGTATTCTGTTTGGTGATAAACTAGAATAAATTATGAAAATCTAATTTATTCTCATTTTTTTTCATTCAAAAAATTTGAGATGAAAAATATAATAATAAAAAAATATAATTATGAAAAATTAATAAAAATAATGAAAAAAAGAATGAAAAATAAGTTGTGTCCCTTGTTAGTGTCTCCGTGTCCTTCCTGTCAGGATGGATACAAAATACACTAATTCAGTGTCATGGATACAAAATACACTAATTCAGTGTCTCTGGACATACTGTCTCTGTCTATGTCTCCTCTGTCAAACATGATTTTGTGTCTCAGTATCCATGTCTCAGTGTCCTATCTCTGTAAACAAACGCAGCCATAGACACACACAAATACAAAAGAAAAAGTTAAATTTTCCATTTTAAAGATTAATTAATGCTAATAAATTTTTAGGTCTAACTTAGTTATTTTAATTTGATTGTAGCTAATGTCAGCAGCCCAATCTGGGGAACCAATTACACATGACTTGATCTCTAGTGATTGTAAGTTTAGTCGTTTATTATTGTTGATTAAATAACTTTAAATCTCCAACAATTAAATATTTTGCAATGCACATTTTGTTCATGTTATCTACTTGAGTTAATTTTGAGGATATACTTGATATATTGTTAATTAAGAGAAGCTTAACTTTTGTTTTAGGTCATTATTTGAAAAACCTAAAACCTCCCAAAATGGAAGGTTTAGATAAATTGCTAGCAGTAAGTATTTACTTTTCAATCTTTATTTAATCATGTCAAGCTATTATGTTTATTTGGTAGCAAAAGTATCAACACTTGGGTTTTGTTGTGTAGAAAAAAAGGAATAAACACAAAGAAAATGATACAATTAGTAATGGTATGTAATATACTTCTCATGTTGTTGGAACTTTTTTTTTTTTTTTAAAGAAAGGTTTTCACTAATTGGTAGTAATTAATGCAGTTCCTCCCTCTCCCTCTCCATCAATATCAAGTAAATGGTTTGCATCAAAGTCGTCACAAAAGGTAGATATATCTTGTTATTCTTGTATATTAGTTTAAGGTGTGCATTATTATCCTCATCTATTAATTAAGAGGTAAAATAATGTATATATATATATATATATATATATATATATATATATATATATATATATATATATATATATATATATATATATATATATGTATGTATGTTCTACATTTTAAATTATGACTAATTATAACCTAAATAATTTTCTTGCAAAATTAGTTTAGAGGTATTTTTATGTGATGAGTTCCTATGATTTTTGAAAAAAAAAATGGAAAATGCAAAGAACAATTCTCTAAGGTTCTTTCAAATTGAACTCATCACCCCATTCTTGACTTAAGAAATACCCCAAATAACCTTCAGGAATTTAGGTACAATATTATTATGATTTAATTATTTTATTGATCATTATAATTTTATTAAATTTACAATTATGTTTCTATACCTTTTTTCTTTTAATTGGGCCTTTACATTGCTTTTAATTTTATAATTAGATCTTTTTTAGTATAAAAAATATTAAAGTTAACTGAATAATTTTTTCGTAAATTAAAGGTATTCATAATTAAAAACCTAATTAGATCTTTGACCACATGTATTTTGAGAGAAATATTCTGTTAATTTTAACGTTTTTAACATGAAAATGACCTAATTATAAAATTAAAAGTATTGTAAAAACTCAATTAATATATATATATATATATATAAAAGGACCTGATTGAAAATTTGTTATTAATTTTTAGTTAAATAGCCAAATGTATTCCTATTGCTTCACTTCTTATAGAAATTAGACTAAGTGTTTGTGATTTTAGATACCTGCTTCCGCCGTGACATCAATTATCGATGGTTTGAAGAAACTGTATATACAAAAGTTGAGGCCTTTAGAAGCCACTTACCGCTTTAATGATTTTGTTTCTCCTTTATTGGTTAGTACTGCACCTTTTTTGTTTATAGAATTCGTGTTATTTCTTTAATCCATCGTGTTATTCATGTATTAAGAGTTTTATTAACCAATTCTCTGACTCTAATATATTGTTAATAAATTATAGTGTACAGCAAATCTGATTTTCGACGAATTTAAGGTCAAATACTTTGATTTGCAATAAATTTTTAATCGCTAGAAGTCTTTAAAAATTATTTTGTTAAATAAATTAATTAATTGTTTTTAATTAAATTTTTAATATACATATTAAATAAATAAATTCTGATAAATTTTGTTATAAGATAATTAAGTCCTAAAAAAATATTATTATAAGACAAATTATTTTATCTTTCAAAATACTGAATAGACCAATTATTTTATTGGAAGCAAATTTTAAGATTTTTAAAGAATAATTTTTTATTAGAAAATAAAATATCTTATATAAAATTTTTAAGAGATCAATTTGAATGTTTAATCTAAACTCTATAATGAAAGCTTTTGAAGATGTGAATGCATTGAATGTATATTGATAACTTAAATTTCAGATCTTATTAAAAAATATTTTAAGAGCATTAACGATACTATAAAAAAAATATAAAATTTTAATAAGATAAAGTAGGGTTTTATTTGATTTGAAAAAAAGGTTTTTTATTTTTACTTTTATTTTTAGTATTTTCTATTTTTAAAATTTTATAAAAAAAATAGTAAATATAATAAAAATAATAAAATCTCAATTTTTATTTTTATTTTTATTTTTTCTTTGATAAAATCTTAAAAAGAAAAAATATTGAAAATATAAATCAAACAAAGTCTAAACTAAATCCTTCAAATAAAAATATAGAGAAAGATACCTAGCTAATTGTTACTCCAATAATACTTGTATATACTGCAGACAAATAGTGACTTTGATGCCAAACCTATGGTTCTACTTTTGGGTCAATACTCAACTGGCAAAACAACATTTATCAAACATATGCTAAATACTAATTATCCAGGCAAGTAGTTCTCTACTCTCAATATATATATGCGCTAACATTTATCATAATGGCAAGTCTCCCTCTACTCACTTAGAAATCGGAAGTTCGAGTGTCATTCCTAACTTTGGAAAAAAAAAATGCTAATATTTTCACATGCATTTTTGTAGGAGCTCACATTGGACCAGAACCTACAACAGATAGGTTTGTTGTTGTTATGGTATGTACTTACCTCTTATATTAATATCTACTATTACTGAGATTTTTTATTTTCTAAGTTGTAAGGTTATTAAAGGTAGTTGAAATTTGGTGACAAAACCTAATTCATTTTTTTAAATAAAAAATTAAAATTTTCATATTTTCAAAAAATAATATATATTTAAATATTAATAGAATAAATTGTTCAGGCTGGACCAGATGAAAGAAGCATTCCTGGGAATACAATTGCTGTTCAAGCAGACATGCCATTTAGTGGTCTATCAAGTTTTGGTTCAGCTTTTTTGTCAAAATTTGAGTGCTCTCAAATGCCTCATCCTGTAAGTATAATAATTAATAATAATGAGATTATTTAATTTCTTGGTACAATTTGAAAGCAACTAATTAATTATTATTATTTTGATTATGCAATAAAGCTACTAGAAGAAATTACATTTGTAGATAGCCCTGGAGTTCTATCCGGAGAAAAACAAAGAACACAAAGAGCATATGATTTTACTGGAGTAACATCATGGTTTGCTGCTAAATGTGATTTAATACTGCTTCTATTTGATCCTCATAAGCTTGATGTTAGTGATGAATTCAAGCGTGTCATATCATCCCTACGTGGTCATGATGACAAGACTCGAGTCGTTCTAAATAAGGCACACCAAGTTGATACTCAACAAGTAAATTAAAACAACTTCTTTTATTTAATATTCATTAATTGTTACAGTAATTAATAAATATTAAATAAAACAAATTCTAACTGATTTTAGCTAAAAAATTTTTGCTATCAACCCACCATTTTTGATATGGATATAACTCAAATCTAACGTGTATATTTGCATTACCATGTATGTGTTGTAGTTAATGAGGATTTATGGAGCATTAATGTGGTCACTTGGGAAGGTTCTAAATACTCCGGAGGTTATGCGTGTCTATATTGGGTACCATCATGTCTTCCATCTTATCCATTTGTATCTTTATTCGTATTGAAAATATTTGGTAATAAAAAAATTAATTTATTTTTGTAGCTCCTTCAATGACAAGCCAATAGATTATGCAGACAATGGTCCTCTTGGTGGTGAACTCTTTGAGAAGGAACAAGATGACCTTCTTTTAGATCTAAAAGATATACCAAGAAAAGCTTGTGATAGAAAAGTGAGTTTTTTTTATATTTTGCCTAAAATTTAATTTTTGAGAGAAGTATAAAAGGTAGCGTTTGTTTTGAGTTATTAAGACAGAGACTGGGAGACTGAGACTCAGTATCATGTTTGTTTATATTCCTAAAATTTCAGTATTTCAGTACTTCCAAAAAATAGAGACACAGGAGACTACAATTTTTAGAGATGGAGACTGAAACTTTAATAACATTTTATACTTAAAATACCCTTATTTCAATCAATTAATTCTAATTTTACCTTTTGTGCAAATTAAATTAGAGTTTTATTCTCGTTTTAGTTTCTGTCTCCCACTTTGTACCAAACAGAATACTGAGATTTATTTCAATCTCTGTCTCTCAGTTTCAGTCTTTCCGTCTCTATCTCTCCACCAGACGCTACCAAAAGGAATTAATTTCAATATATATATATATGTTTAAATTAAATGGTGAACTATAATATGAACTAGTTTATAATTCATCCTATTAATTTGAGAGTGCTTTTACGCAAGGTTTTAAAAATTAAATTTGTTATTGTACCGGTAAATTAGAAATTCAAACACTTATAAATTTAACCTGAGATAAAATAAATATAATAAAATATATATTTTTAAAAATAGTTCTTTTAATTTAAATTTTGTGAATAAGTTTTTTTTCATTGTCAATCTATTTTTTTTTTCCTTATCAAACTGGATTGGCCAAGTGGTCAATTTTCAAATTACTCGATTAAACCGGCCGATTAGTCTTTTTCTCAAACCTAGCTTTTAGGAAATTGTTTTCACAAGTTTTGTAGGTCAATCATTACAAAATTAATGTTGCCAATTTTGTAGTTTAATTCTATGTACATATTTCATACTTGACAATCTAGTTAATCATTAATTTAAATATGTATTGTTTATTGAATATATTTGCCTGCATAGTAATTAGGTAAAATTTGTGCATGTTATGTATGTAGATCAACGAATTCGTGAAACGTGCTCGAGCTGCTAAGATACATGCTTACATTATTAGTCATCTTAAAAAGCAAATGCCTTCAATAATGGGCAAAACTAAAGCACAAGAAAAACTCATTGCAAATTTGGAAGGAGAATTCGCCAAGGTAATATTATAAAATTCTTGTAAAAGTTGTTACTTATGTGTTGGTGGTAATATTATAATGTTTGAAGATCTAAAATGTGTGGTAAAATTTGAAAATTGAAATAGGTACAAAGGGAGTTCCATTTACCACCTGGTGACTTTCCAAATGTTGAGGAATTTAGAGAGAAACTGCGTGGCTACAACATCGACAAGTTTGAGAGATTGAGACCAAAATTGATAGACGCTGTGGATGACATGCTAGGTTATGATATTCCTAACCTCTTGAAGACTTTTAGAAACCCCTATGGTTAAGTTTCATGGCAATTTTGGCATTGTAGTATGTTTTTATAAGCACACAAGTGCATGAGTCATATGATCTTTTTTGTGAATCATCCTAGTGTGTTGTATTAATAATTAATGATATGGCATTGTTTTATGGTTAAGTCTTCGGTGGCCAATGTTGCATTATACCAATATTGAGAGGTCAATGAGTAAATAAGCGATGTTCAATTAACGCCTAATTTAAGGTTAATCATATTTGTTTAACAGCGACGCTTATGTCGGTTAAAAACAATTGTTTCAACTCCCAGCCACAAAGTGAAGAGATGTTGAGAAAACAAAGAGTTGAAGAAGTTGAATTAGACAAACTCCTAATTAAAGATGGAAGAGATTTGGTGGTAGCAAAGGTCTAGGACGAATTGGCTAAAAAACGGAGACAAAAATTTAAATTTCTTCCATCCAAAAAGGTCACAAAGGAAGAAGAGAAATTGGGTGGACTCTATTCTAGACGAATTGGGTATCAAATATGAGGAGTTGAGGAGAAAGATCAAATTGAGTTTGTAATGATGAGGAGCTTCTTCGAAAAACTATTTACATCGAAAGAAACTTTGGAGGTTCAAGAAGCAATTGAGGTTGTAATTGCTAACAAGTAACTTAGAAAGAAAGGAATCAGTAACCTAATTGGATTATTTCTTGGTGACAAAAATTAGGCTTATACGATTTAAGTTTAGGATTTGATGTTAATCAAAAAGCTATCTCACTGTGTTGAACCAAAATTCCATCTTGATCATCCAGACAATGCAAGTCAATACAAGGTAACTCCGAAGTCGCATCATTCGAATTAGGAGGATTGGCAGGCGAATTATTACTAACAAGATGCATTGTTATCAGCAACTGCTTCTTGACTAATCACAAATTTCAAATTCGAAATACTGATCAGTGACAGTACCATAACAATACAGCAGCATAACAACAATAGCAACTTAACAAGTCGCTAATCACAAATTCCAAATTCAAAACACTGATCAGTGATCACAGAATCACAGTGCCATAACAACAACAGCAGCTTAACAAGTCACTAATCACAAATTCCACTAAGCAGCATAACAAGTAACACTGATCAAAACACTGATCAGTAACAGACGACAGCATAACAAGTAACAACAACAGCAGCATAACAAATTCCAAATTCAAAACACTGAGCAGCATAACAAGTAACAATAACAGCAGCATTACAAAAGACGATGGAAATCACAAATCACAAATTCAACTACAAACCAGTAAATCAATAGAAATCAGTAAATCACAGTTACACTAACCTTCCACTGACAGCAGGAAGACGACGGCGAGACGACGAAGACACGACGGCCAGACGACGGCGACACCACGGGGCACCAGCTGGAGGCCTCGAGCAGCGATTTCACCTGGGAATGGACGACGTGCCGAGCTAGAAGGGGGAGAAGCCGCGGAGAAGGAGAAGGAAGAGGCCGCGGAGACTCCGACACAGACGGACGGCGACGGTGGTTCCGTCCAGGAAGCTGGATTTTTGGGTTGGGAAGGAGCTGGGGCTTGCTGTGCTGTGTGTGTCTTTCGAAGGAGGGGATGTTTGGGGTGGGGGTAACTCGCGTGGGGTGGGTGGGGTTTTGTTTGTGTTTTTTTTTTTGTTTTTTTTTTACAAAATTAAAACGGCGTCGTTTTATATGAATCGGTCCGTTTTTGGTCCGATCCAACCGGCCGATTTAGAGCCCGTTTGGGAACGCACAAAAGTTACTTTTTTTTTTTTACTTTTGAATTATGAAAAGTTACGATAAGCGTGTTTGGCACTATTTTTAAAAAGAGCTTTTAACTTCCGAAAAGTTAACTTATAGCTTTTGGAAGAAGTAAAAATAGATGACTTTCTCCTTTTTGATAAGTCATTTTATCACTTCCGTGAAAAAAAATTGATTTCAAAACAAAAAATTTACTTTCGTTCTTGATTCTATGGAAAAATGTTTCCTGTTTCTGCTGGAAATACTGGCCATCCACCACCATTTTCACGCAAGGTTCCATCTTCTAGAAGCACCAGTCTTCCACCATCATCCTCACGCAATGTTCCATCTACTGGAAGTGTTGGTCTTCCACCACCATTTTCATGTAATGATTCATCTGCTGGAAGTATTGACCCTTCACCACAATCTTCTGTTCCATCTGAACCAGCATATATTTCTTCCAGGTATTTTTTTTTATCATTTTATCATTCTATTTTTATTATTAAATTTGTATTGAATATTTTGTATGCTATGAAATCTCAGTTTTAATTTTATTTTTTTATATGTGATTTTAATTTTATTTTTTTTATATGTGATTTTATTTTTATACAACTTACTATTATTTTTATAATTAGTTTTATAATTTTCTTTTTTTTATGTTCTTCCCCAACAAATTCATGAAAGTGGCAAGTCCGGAAGAAAATTTAAAGCTGATTGGAATGAATTATTGGTGCTTGTATGGCTTTACACAATTTTATTCCACGGAATGACACAAGCGATGAACAATTTGAAGAATTCTATGAAAATTTTGATCTTATGGGTGAAGGTGAAGGTGAAGTAGAAGAACCAGTTTCTAATGATATTATGTGGGAAGAACCGAATGCTGAAAGTACTAGAAAAATGGAACTAATTAGAGAACAAATAAAGAATCAATTGCCTGATCGATTGTAATTTTAGTGATTTGATTATGTAAAATTAACCTTCAATAATGGAAAGTATTTGTTATTATCGTTATTTTAATATCCATTCTCTTATGTTAAAAAAATTGTATTTTTTGAGTTATTTATCCAAACGCTACAACTTAAAAATAAGTACTTCTATAGTTAAAAATCCAAACACA
Organism: Arachis hypogaea; assembly: GCF_003086295.3. NCBI lineage: Eukaryota > Viridiplantae > Streptophyta > Magnoliopsida > Fabales > Fabaceae > Arachis > Arachis hypogaea. Next base: position 10,855,676 of record NC_092046.1, on the reverse strand, counting down.
AAATAACTTATTTATAAGCTACTATTAATAAAAGTCCTTATACTTTAAGCTCCTTTTCCAAAAGAACTTATTTAAGTTATTTACCCAAACTGGGTCTTAGTGTTTCACTGTTTCTTCAGTGGATCAAGCAAAAGTGCACTAAGATGGAGCGAGTTGTGTAACCAATCCAATCATTATTCAGTGGTCTTATCAACACCAAACATGTATTAACATTTTAGAAAAATTTCAAGTGTACTGAGAATATGAGTGTTCTAGTTATTTTAACAGTTGATTTTAATAAATATATATTTGTTGATCGAAAGAATATTTTCGATAAAGGTAAGTTGATTCGGAGAAAGGCGGAGACAGTTTTCAAAAAGATACATGCGTAAGCGTGGGATTGGAGGTAATCGACGCGGATTCGATTACGTTTGATTTATTAAGTCGAATAGGCCTAATCGAATAGGATATTCGAGATAGGTAATCGAACAAGACATTCGAATAAGTAGATCGAACAATTATGGAAGTGGAGAAGTTAAAGGTCCTCATCACGTGAGGAAATCATGGAAAACGTTTATAGCAATACGGCGAAAACGGTTACCAAGAAAAATGCATTCAAGGATGTGATCTTATAATTAACTGTAATTAAATTGTCAGTTACCTAAAGTAGATTATAAATACTAGGAAGTTTTAGGGAATAGAGGTTGAAACTTTGAACTCAGAAAAAACACTCAAGCACACTCATATCCCAGAGAATTCCTGAGTCTGCAATCGAGTTAACTTTTCTGTAGGATTTCTTCCATGTTTTCATTCTTTTAATTTATCCTTTTATAAACTTTACATTTCAAGTAAATTTATCTTTTGAGTATTCTTTATCTTCTTTGTTTAATTTACTATTTTCTGCATCTTTTAATTTTCATGTCAAAGTCCTTTAACCCAGTCGAAGGCATTCTACTGCTTTCTTTTAATTTCGATGCAAATCTTTCTATTTTCAGCATATTTTCTCTTTGAAATCTTTATCTTCTTGTTTTTTTTATTGATTTACAAATTTTATTTTGTTTTATTCCCAATACCCGTCTAATCGAAGACACTTTGATGCACTTTTAGAAAACTGGTACCTACAAAGAGGAGTAGGTTTTGCTCCTAGACCACTAGATATCGAACCACCATCGATTTGCTAAAAATCGACAAATAATGTGGCAGAGTACAAAACTTTGATTTTGGGTCTCAAAATATTAATTGGTAAAGGAGCTTTGAAAATTCAAATATTAGGGGATTCTCAGTTGGTTTTAAAGCAGTTATCGAAGGAGTTTAAGTGCAATAATGAGATGTTACATAAATACTTAATAACTACTTGGGAGTTGTTAACTTCTTTCGAAACGTTTCTTTGGTTCACATCCCCAGAATTCATAATGAAATTGCTAATGAGTTGGCCCAAATTGCTTCGAGATATAGAATCGGTCCGGAAACTCTTAAAAAATTGGCTAGTGTTCATCAAATTTTAGTGTTTGCAAATGAAAGAGAGGTTTTGTGCATAGATGAATGAGAAAGTACTGATTGGAGAAAGCCTATTGCTCAGTATTTAAGGGATTCCAGTATTTCAGTCGATAGAAAGATAAAATTGCAAGCAATAAATTTTGTCTTAATGACTGGTGAGTTGTATAAGAAAGGGCTTGATGGGAGTTTATCGATATATTTAAGCCTAGATGATCAGAACATTGCTTTGGGTGAAGTCCATAATGGGATATGTGGTGCCCATCAGGTAGGGAAAAAGATGAAATGGGTGTTATATCACAATCATGTGTATTGACCATCTATGATAAAAGATTGTATCGATTATGCGAAGGCATGTCAAGAATGTCAAAAGCATGGTTCGATACAACAGATCCTGGCGTCTGAATTGCATTCGATAATAAAACCATGGCCGTTTGAGGTTGGGCTTTAGATTTGATTGGGATGATTCACCCTCCTTCATCAAAACAACACAAGTTTATCTTAGTAGCAATTGATTATTTCACAAAATGGGTTGAAGCAGTTCCCCTAATGGAACTTAGTCAAGGTGAAATAATAGACTGTATCGAGGAACATATTATTCATCGATTTGGAATTTCTCAAACATTAAGTACTGATCAAGGAACTATGTTTACTGGTCAGCGAATTAGAAATTTTGCAGCCTCAAGGAATATCAATATGGTTACCTCAACTCCTTATTATGCACAGGCTAATGGGCAAGTAGAGGCAGCAAATAAGATTCTGATAAGTTTGATTAAAAAGCATATCGGTAATAAGCCTCGAACATGGCATGAGACTTTAAGCCAGGTATTATGGGCTTATCGAAATTTGCCGAGAGGGTCAACGGGTACTTCACCCTATAAATTAGTTTATGGCCATGATGCGGTTGTTGCCATTAGAAATTAATTTAAATACTTTGAGAGTGTCAAAGCAAAGTAGTTTGCTAGTTGATGATTACTGGAATGCGATGTTTGATGAACTGAATGAATTAGATTCAGAGCGGATATTGGTACTTGAAAATATAATTCGACAAAAAGAAAGTATTATTCGAAGTTATAATCGTCGAATCAAAGAAAAATCTTTTAGTATAGGCAAGTTGGTTTTGAAAGTTATTTTGCCAATGGAAAAGAAATCGAAATTTCTTGGCAAATGGTCTCATGCTTGGGAAGGCCCGTATCAAATGATAGGGACATATTCTAGAAATGCTTATCAAATCAAAGATATCGAGTTAGAAAAAACAAGTAACTCGATCAATGGAAAATACTTGAAGCAATATTACTGTTGGCTAAATTAAAGTTAAACATGCATGAGTTCGGAAAATATGAAAACCATTACAAAAAGTAGAATCTAAAGTAGAGAGATTCAAGGTGCCAAAAGTCTTGCCAAATCTAAACGTAGCTTTGCCCTTTTGTTGTCCAAAGATGAAAGTGCCTCGACCTGTTTGAACTTGTCGAATTGGACTATATCAAGTTGTTTCTCATATTCTTCTTGCTTAGTCTCAATCGAAACAATTTCTTGAATAAGATTTTGTTGTTCCTGTTGGGCAATAGTCAGAAGCTTTGCTATATCAGCTCGTCTTTGGCGTACTTTGGCAAGCTTTTCATTGATTCGGGCTAATTCTGCTTCAAGTTTTACATCTTCCTTGTCGTAGAAAGCTTGAATAGAAATAGCATGAGAGATTCTTAAATCAAATTCCTCACGGGAAGCTTTGATTGGTTGGAGAATTTTAGTACAATTCTCCACTTCAATTTTGATTTTAGCTTATTCGTTTTCAATCTCTTGAAGCCTATTTTGGGAAGCTATGCTGTCAGTGGCAAGTTGTTTGAATTGTTGGATTATGGCGAAATGTGGGGTAGAAGCTGGGAGTCCGAAAGAAGAATCTAGAAGATCAGTTAAAAGATGGTTGAGAAGTGCATCATTGATCCAAGCAGCAGGAGGATGATCTAGGAGTTTAAGAGGAGAACGAAGTTGTTCTCGAGTATCAGCACTCAAATCGATCGAAGGTCTTGATGCAGGTGGTCTCGGAAGTGTTGGTATTGGTATAGGTACTTCATCCTCCTGGATGGCTTGGTTTAAGACAAAGATCAGGCTGGCCAAAATAGCACTTGGGGGTGTAGTGGAAGTGCCAGAGTTTCCGGATCTCTGTCCAAGGGGAGTCTGAAATTCAATTTGTTGAAGAGGACTGGAGAAACCTTGAGGAGTTTCTAAGACCCTGAATCGAGGAGAGTCTGAATTACTAGTCTCAGCAACTCTGGAGACAGAATCAGAGTCAGGGGCCACTCGGACTTCAACAGAAAGTGCAGCCTGATTGTTTGGTGAGTTTGACTCAAGTATCTGAGTCTCTATTGGAGAATGCTGTGAGGGATCTTTTGTCAGATCAACCACTTGTGTTACATGGGGACGTGGAAAAACGGTCTGAAGTGGCTGAGTAGACCGTGTGGCTTGGATTGAATCATGGGACGTGGAGTGTCCTTGATCATGATGCTGTTGCAGGATTGGTTGATTAGATGCCAAAAGAGATGAAATTGAGTGAGCAGCAGTGGCAGACTGATATGAAAGGTACACAATTATAAGTTATGATTTATTCTAACTAGAAGGAGATGTATGGAATTGAGAGTGTTACCTGGATGAATCTTGGCTTTCTAATTAATTGAAGACCGGGATCCGAATCAGCTGTATCTTCTGAGTGAGAGGAGACAGCAGGAATGTCTTTTGTGGTTTGCACACTTCCATTAGAGCTTTCACTTGATGGTGGTAGCCGCAATTGATAAAACTCAAAGTTAAAAGGTTATTAAGTAAATGCAATTTTCAGAATGTTTTGAATTAAAGTATGTAGATATGAATAAAGGTGGTTACCCTTCTAGAAGTCTTAGTTGGAGTCCTTCAAATTTTGTGTGGCGATTGTCGAGTAATGTCAGCTTTTCTCTTGTGAGTTCTTTTTGGGAAACTTTCCGCAGTAGGGGCTGTTCGAATAACAGTTTGTTGACTTTCTTCTAAGGTACGAGTATACCTTGAATAGTAAGCAGCCCACCATTCGAAGCAAGATTTGGTAATGTAAGAACTACGGTCATAAACCAAGAAGTTGAAACCTTCCCTGCGTTGCTGGTTCTTTAAGAGGCAAGTGTTGAAATCTTCTTGAGAAGTCAAAGTGAGATGGAAGAATGGGTTACCATTTCGAGGTAGTGGCGTTGGGATTGCTTGAGAAAATTCCAGTTGTCTGGCTATTAAATGAGAAGCATACAGGGTTACTTTGAATCTTTCCTTTTTGTGTTGGGGCAGCCCTGTAGGAATTATTTGGACAGCTAACAAGTTTGCCTAATTCTGATTTGCAAGCTCATTCTCTTCGTTATTGTTGGGGAAGAGTAGTCGGTCGAGCCAGGAAGGACCACGATTTCGGCGCAGGAAAGGAGAGAAATTGAGGTTGTCATTGTCAAAGTCTTTGCAAGACTAAAAGAGAGAGAAAAAATTAGCCAGAATTGGTCTTCGTCCGATTGTGTGTTCGGGAAATTGGGCTTATAGTCAGCCAATCGGAAGCCTTCGATGTGTTGTTTGTCAGCACTGCCGCTTCCAGGTTTTATCATAAACTTTTCAAAAATGGCATTGAGCCACAATTGGAGAAGCCATAGAGGGCCACCTGTACTGATTATACTGTTGTCCTGGAGATAATGAACAAATTGACTAAGTTCTTTAAAAATATGCCCTAAAAGAAGCTTGGCCAAATTAAGAACTTTCCCTTCGTGAAGCAGAGCAGCTAAGGAAAGAAAGAGTTTTGACATTTGAACGCTCCGAGAACAGAAAAGGATTGCGTTCAACCAATAAACAAGAAGGCTACATGCTCATCATCTGTAACCTCAGTGCCTTCTTCACCCATGTTTTGGGCAATGAAATCACTATAAAAATTGGTTAGGGTAACACTGTATTGGCGCTCAGGTTGCATGTCAGGAGTACAGTCGAAAAAACTTATCGGAAGCCCCGTGATAGCGGCTATGTCTAAAAGAGACATTCCGATCATTCCACAAGGGAGATGGAAATTGTTGGTTGTCCTGTTCCTGAAACAGGTCACAGTGTCAATCATCCAAGGAAGTGTTGCAGGTGAGAAATGGAAAAGTCTTAGTAGTTCTTGTATTCCTAAAGCCCCCAGTCAGCATTTTTTGTGGGTTCAAGACGTTGGTACCAGGCTGTGAAGTCGAATCCTCGAGGATTAATCTTTAGATTATTCCTGAAGGGTTTCTGGTTAATGAAATAGGAGATGTTGAAAGCCTGGTTGATCAACAGATCTTCCCCCTCAGCACTAGGAAAGAAAAGAAATCTCTTGTTCGCCTTTTCTAGGGATTCGACTGGCCCTAGGAAACAATGAGTATCTGCACCCACTATAAAAAGGATCAAGATTGCAGTATCCTTAATTTGAAGTTGAGGATCGTCAATGACTTCATCATTGACTTGATTTAGAATATGAAGGGTTGGTGGAGCTGGTGGCGCTACTGCAGGGCCTTTACCCTTGTCTTGGGCAGCAGCATGAGAAGAAGAGCCGGCCATTGTTGAATAGAGAAAAAGGAAACAAGAGATTGAAGATTCTGTAAGGAAGTTTTAATGTAAGGAGGATTCAGAGAACAATGAGTTCAGAAAGATTTGAACAAGCGTGAGATTGATGAATTTAAAGTGTTACTGTAGCCGTTACTGTAGAAGGAATGCGAATAGAGGTAACTTCGCAAGGAAGATGAAGTGGTAGAGAGAAAGCGCAAGTTTCGGGAGACGTGTCGAGTGGGTCAGTATTAATGGGAGTTAAAAATGATAATTATTACTGATTTACGAGTTTGAAATTTAAGTTTGGATTAAGTGTTTCATCTTCTGATAGTCCTATTGAATACAAACGCATTAATCTAAGGGGGCAATTTGTTGATCGAAAGAATATTTTCGATAAAGGTAAGTTGATTCGGAGAAAGGCGGAGACAGTTTTCGAAAAGATGCATGCGTAAGCATGTGATTGGAGGTAATCGACGCGGATTCGATTACGTTTGATTTATTAAATCAAATAGGCCTAATTGAATAGGATATTCGAGATAGGTAATCGAACAAGACATTCGAATGAGTGGATCGAACAATTATGGAAGTGGAGAAGTTAAAGGCCCCTATCACGCGAGGAAATCTTGGGAAACGTTTATAGCAATACAGCGGGAACGGTTACCAAGGAGAATGCATTCAAGGCTGTGATCTTGTAATTAACTGTAATTAAATTGTCAATTACCTAAAGTAGATTATAAATACTAGGAAGTCTTAGGGAATATATCCCAGGAAATTCCTGAGTCTGCAATCGAGTTAACTTTTCTATAGGGTTCTTTCCATGTTTTCATTCTTTTAATTTATCCTTTTGTAAACTTTACATTTCAAGTAAATTTATCTTTTGAGTATTATTTATCTTCTTTATTTAATTTACTCTTTTCTGCATCTTTTAATTTTCATGTCAAAGTCCTTTGACCTAGTCGAAGGCATTCTACTGCTTTCTTTTAATTTCAATGCAAATCTTTCTATTTTCAGCACATTTTCTCTTTGAAATCTTTATCTTCTTGTTTTTTTATTGATTTACACATTTTATTTTGTTTTATTCCCAATACTCGTCTAATCGAAGACACTTTGATGCACTTTTAGAAAATTGGTACCTACAAAGAGGAGTAGGTTTCGCTCCTAGACTACTAGATATCGAACCACCATCGATTTGCTAAAAATCGACAAAACAATATTATATATATTTTTTATAATTTAGATCAACAGTTAAAATAATTGGAATACTGGTATTTTCGATACACTTAAAACTCTTTCTAACATTTTAATATGCATGTAAGTATAATCAGATATAATCTCTTTAATTAGATATTATTATATCAATAGAAATATTTGAATTAATTATTTATTGTCTAAAAAATTATATAAATCTAAATACAAATATCTAATTAAATTTATTATTAAACATTTTACTTCAAAAAGAAAAAAAATGGAAGTTTAAGATTTATTTGCACTTAATAAGTTTAAATGTTATTTTGGTAAAATTATTAATGGAACATTTTTTTGTAAAACTCATCGATTCATTATATCTCGGATGCTGAAGAGGCATTTAAATTTTTTTTATTTCGAACACACTGACTCGAATCAAAAAATACGTGTAGTGTATCTGAGATATGCTTATATTCATATTACGGATGCACTCGAGATATAATTTGTAGACACCCTATCACAGCATAAAATCGATGCATTCGTATGTGGTCATTTTAGAGAATGACCTTCAGTACTCGAATGTGACTCAGAATGTATTTTAATAAATTTTTCAACGTTTATTTATTTTGAAAAAATACTATATTTATTTAATTTAAATAAAAAATTTTATTTTACATTAGTATTGGGTAACTTACAAATTCCAATCTTATAAGTTATAATTACATATTTTTTTCTTAATATTTTTTTTGGTGACTATTTTCTCCTTAGTATTAAGTCTATCTTAGAATTTTCTGAAGAACTTAATTTTTTTTTTAAATCTATAAATCCAGTGCAAAGTTGTTATTTGTGTTGTTAATTGAGAATAAAATAAAATAAAACAAATGCTGGAACACTTGTCTAGTTTTCTTTCTTCCCAAGCAAAATTTCCATTCATTTTTCTTTCCCTTACTTTTCCCTCATAAAACATTCATCGTTACTTCTCCGTCTGCAAACCCAAACCCTCTCATTCCAATTCCTTCAATTACCCATTTTCCCTCCAGTTCACCACTTCTGTTCCTCTTCTTCTTCTTACTCTTCAGCGATGTCGCTATACAGGGTCTTCTCTCGTTCTTCAAGGTCCTTGTGTCGAAGCTCTACGCTTCTCTATGCTTCCGCAAAGCCCCAATCCATGCCCACAACGCTCTCCAATCACTTTCATTCCCTCGTGCATCAATCGCCAAACAAGGTAAATTAATCAGAATCGGTTGAAGAATGTGATTTTTTCTGTGCGTTTTTTGTATTTGTGTTGTAGGGTTTTGCTAGGGTTTTAGAACTTACTAGAATTTTGATGGGTTTTCGCATTGTTTTTAATCTGAGATTTTTTTATTTCTTTTTGTATTATCTATTGATGTAACGTATTTGTGAATCTTCAATTTTATCTTGCAACAAGTTGGCTATTAATCAATCTCTTCTAGCTGGGCTTTTTCTGTTCTAAACTTTTTAATCTTCTTAAAGGTTAACCAGAGCTCTTTGGAACAATTTAACTTGTTTTTCCATTATAAAAATATTGTTTGTTAGTTGTTTTGCAAATGTTTTGAGAAGTCATGTTGTACCTGATGATTATGGAAGAAATAGTGATTGATTAGAACTCTGTAATCTGCTAGTTATGTACATCTCTTAACTATTTTTTCACTGTTCTTGTGTACTATCTAATGTTGTCCCTTAAAATTCTCTATTGAGTAAAATTTGTTTTAGTCACGAATTGTAAAATTCTGATTACTTCCGTACGTGCTTACTTATATTCCAGCTGATTCCAATTCAATCCAATTTATTGAACCTACCAATAAATTCATTTTCAAATCCAAGATTTGATTTTTCTTCATCGGCTTACCCTGAACCTGCAAGTGATGACCCTGCAAAGACAACTGAAGAAGCTAATGTAACTGATCACAGTAATCAAGCGAAATCTATGGATCAGACCAAAGAATCAGGTACTTCAGTATCAAATTTAATTGATCTACTAAAAGAACAAGAATGGAGATTTTAAATACCCTGCATTTTCTGATTCAGATATAGGGAGTGAATGTGACCTATCAAGGGATGATTTAATAAAGCTTGCAGCTGAGAAAGAAGGACTTTTGAAGGTAAAGCAAAAAGAGATTGAGAAAATGCAGGATAAAGTTCTCCGTACTTATGCCGAGATGGAGAATGTCATGGATAGGACTAGACGTGAAGCAGAGAATTCGAAAAAATTTGCTATACAGGTGTCAGATCTGACCTTTTCTCCTACGGTTGTTTATTCCTCAACTCTGTGCTGACTATTTTCAAATGTGGTGTAGAATTTTGCGAAGAGTTTACTAGATGTTGCTGATAACTTGGGAAGAGCTTCCTCTGTTGTAAAGGAGAGTTTTTCAAAGATTGAAGCACCAAATGACTCTGTTGAAGCTGCACAACTTCTGAAAACACTTCTTGAGGGTGTTGAAATGACTGAAAAACAGCTTGTAGAGGTAGACTGCTTAGCATGATTCTATGGCTGTTTAGTTGCAACGTCAAAGCTGTTGAATTATCCAATGTATTATTTAAATGGTTATGTAAATTTACATTCTTACTTCATTCTGCATTGCTCCACATTTATATGGTTTGCAATTACAGGAAATATGTAGGATGTTTTAGCTCAGGTTTTAGGGCGCATTAAAGAAAACAGAGTAGAGACAAATGAAGAAAACTAAGGGACCACAAAAAAGGTTTAATTGCACCATGCATCAAGAAGATAGGAATTTTTTGCTGTACCAATTTTACAATATGATCCTTCTATTTTATAAAAAGCATTTCCAATTACTTGCCTTACAAGAATTACAAGTAGTCCCTTAATGTCATAAATATTGACCAAGTAAAAAATATAAGCCTAAGGTCTTATTATTATGCAGTTATGTGCTCAGACTTTGTGCTACCATATGACAGAACTTCTGGCTAGTGCTTAAACATATTCTTTAAGTTTAACAATATATTTTTGCAGGTATTCAAGAAGTTTGGTGTAGAAAAATTTGATCCCACAAATGAGGCATTCAATCCTCACAGGCATAATGCCATCTTCCAGATGCCTGATGCTTCCAAGCCCCCAGGCACTGTTGGAGTTGTTCTGAAGGTACTTTTCAGTATTTTCTGTTGCAGAATCGTGATTTGATTTTCGTTTCCCCCTTGATTTGACCTTCAAAATTGTTGATGTGTTCTATTTGGTACATGCTCTTTGAGCCCAAATTCGCATTATTAAAAGTTTAGCTGATGTATGTGTCTTACATAGTAAACTTCTCATATATAAGTTTGATCATACTCATCTCATTTTATGGGCGCATTTGGATAAGCTTTTAAAATTGTACCTTTGAGGCAAAAAGAAATACTTCTAAGTTACTTGAAAATTGGTTCAAATATTATTGTACTGTTATAACATAACTGTTAATCAGCTTCTCAAAAACGAAAAAGGAACCCAGGGGAAGGTGATTATTTGTGTATTTTTTTTTAAAATAGCTTTTTTTTTTTTTCAATTGTACTTTCTTGAAGTCTGGTCTGCACAACTTGTTTGGATTAACTTCTAAAAGAAATGCCGAGGTTTGACTGTTTGAGTGGTATGCATGAGATATGAGATTCAAATTTTGTTATTGTCAATGTAACAAAAAAGGGTAAACCATATAAAGAAATGCAAAGATGACTGACTGTCAAGGCATTTTCTTTCTTAATTCTTTTTCTGTAGCAATTTTTTGTTTGAATAAATATGCTCCTATTTTTTGAAAAGCAATAATAATATGAGATTGGAAAGTCACAGTTTCGCTAATGAAATTATTTTCTTGTTATTTTTGCCCTTTGCAGGCAGGTTATATGCTTCATGAGCGAGTTCTTCGTCCGGCAGAAGTTGGTGTTACCCAACAAGCAGAGGATTAACAAGCAGTTTAGTGATTTGGCATATAAGAAAAGAGAATGCCTGAATAGTGAGTTTTTTATTTTTTGGTGTGGACAACGTCCACTAATCTTTTGAATTATACCATACAATATTAATCACTCACAACATACTATTCTTTTTCTCCTACGTTCGGAGTTTTATTTATAATTTTTTTATAATAAGATTCCATACTAAGGTTTCGATTCCCAGGGATTTTGGTTGGTTTGTTCTGTGCTATTCTTTACATAGGAACTCAGTCCAGGAAAATATTTTGAAGTGGGACCTCTCACCTCTACATTGATTGCCTGAAAATTATTCAGTTGTAGTCCATGTAAGAATTTTTTATTTCTTATTTATATCTTTGGAAGATCAAACCGTCTACATGGATATTATGGAAAGTTACGGATACGGTTTCGGTAAAGTCGAAATTTAGAAATTATGCAGCCGTGTTCATGCTTATTTTTGTGTTTTACAATCAGCTTCAAATTAATTGTTACGTTAACTCCTTTGGTATTATTGGAGATCAATTGCGTTAAACGAACACCTTTTATAATAGATATTATTTCAATATTAGTATTTTTAATAATTAATACATATTTTTTATTTTGTTAATTAAAAAAATTTAAATATATAATTAATGACAATCATAATTTTATTAATATATCTGTACACCTCTATAAATAGGAGTTCTTACATTCTTCTTGTCCTTAGTAAATACATCAAATTCTAAGTTATTAGTAAAGTGGCTGGTGAGATTAATTTACCAAGTGAACAAGCATCGAAAATAAAAAATAAGTTTTGAGAGCTTAAATCAATTACATTCTACCTAAATAAAATTGCGGCTCCTCCGTTTAAAAATATATAAGATAGGTCAGTCTAGCTTATTCAAAAGTTTAAATGATTGAAGACTTGGGCAAAGTTAACAAACTACTGGCTTTTTTTTTTTTCTTCTCTACTAGGATTTGATCCCAAGAAATAGGTTAAGAATGTAAAGATTTTTCTGACTCGGATACCTATCATATTAACCAATACCACATTAGTATCTACTATTGCACATAATAATGCATAATTGGAGCTAGATATTTAAAGCAACCTAAGATTTTATATCTACATAAACCAAGACTCACACCACGTATGATGTATCCATGTATGATGCATTTAGCAATATATCTATCAACCTAAGCTTATCTACACTAGTTCCTGATTTTTATACTACTACTAGCACTAGTTAAACAATACTAACTCCGCACACGAGATTCTAACTAACTGCAATCATGTCAAGATAGGATGGTACATCACATGGTCATATATTTAGCTAGATGGTATTTCTTTAAGTAATACTTAAATAGGGTTTTTCTCTCAGTTCATGGTCCACCCACCACTGGGTATGTTTTCTCCAATTGGACATCACTGTGTTTTGCTGTTGATGCCAGGGTAGCTCAAACCGAGATCCAACTCACCAATGTTAGAATCCTGCAACAAAAATTAGTTACGTAATTAAAGTAAGGGGTTTGTGTAAAAAAATCAGTTTGTTTGACAATCATTTCTTGGATGAGACTTAATTGACCACAAAGATTTTGGTACCTTCTGAATGGATGATAAGATAACAGTCCATAAATAGCACTTACAGTAACAGTAACGTTTAGCGCATGAACACACAAAAGATCAACCCTCTGCTTTGGCGGTGTATTATTTTATAGATTGATTTGTCCACAAATCTTAAATGGAAAAACTACACTACCACTCTACCAGAGAGTTGATCCACATTAATAGGTTGAATAAAGGATAAATTACATTAACATCCCTAAAGTGAAATTTCACATGATAACACTTGACTTCTAAGATGTGCACTAAGTTTAGGTGACATTACACTTGACACCTTTGTATTTTGTAAGATGTTACACAGATAAAAGGATGTCTAATTTAGCCTAGGATTTATATTCAAATCACAAGAAATGTCTTTCATTCTTTTTCATATACTGTTATATAGAAAGCAGATCAATAAAATAGCCAGTTACGTTACCTTGCTCTCCTCTGACATTTCATTCATATTCAGCATTCCGTGGATCTCATGATTCACATTTCTCTGATCTTCGGGCAATTGGTCACGATCAGCTATGAGTTCATCTTCAACCTTTTCAATAACAGCCTTCTTCTGTTCTTCAAGCACAGCAATCTACATAATCACATTGACCACGCTTCACTCATAATTATGATCAACATTCTAATGAAACAATGGGTTTTAACCGACAAGTTAGTGCACAAACAGGTTTTTCTATTGTCAATTTATGTTTTATTCAAGCTTCATAAGCTCATGATCCTGTATCTACAGTTACCAAAAAAACAAAACTGCCAACACAAGAAACCCAAACAACCATGGAAGCAAAAAATAAATAAATAAATAAATAAGAAAGGGTCATGATTCATGAAAAGAAACTCTATTTCAACAACCCACATTAAAAAACTATATGTGCAATCGTCACACGGCCCCTGTGATGGGGTGTGAAATCACACGGATCTTGTGCAACCTGAATTTCGAGGTGGGACTGAACCCTAATCCTAAACCCTAAACCCCAAATTCCAATTCTGGCAAACATGCAAACACTAGAACAATGGGAAAAATTATATATTAAAAAAGTGTTACACAAAAGGCCAAAATCCCTCAAAGTGCACATTAAAAAAAGTTTAGGACTTTCAATCAAAAGCCAAGAAATCCAATTTTAAAAGAAGAAGAAAAAAAATACAGCATGAACTTACAGGAGTATAGCGGAACTTCCTTCGCGGTGGCTCGTCAGAGACATCGCGTGGGTCGCCGTCGTCTTCGGCAGCAGAGGAGGCAGTGATGGGTGTCCAACGGCGGAGAAGGAGGCGAGAGGAAGCGCTGTTGACGTTGTTGTTGGTGGTAGTGTTGGTTGTGGTGGAGTGAGAGTGAGTGTTAGTGGTATTGGTGGTGTGTAAAGAGGAAGAAGAGACGTGGACCCACTTCTTCTTCCACTTCCTGACGGGGCCGCTGAACACGGTGGGTGCGCCGTAGCGGGAGGAGGCTCGGCCCAGCCTTGAACCCACCGCTTCCATTTTCGGAGGGTTTCGGTTTGCTGCGTTTCGCGATACTGATAAGTGAGAACAAAAAGTCAAACACTCAAATGATCACTATTCGTTTTTTTAGGTGGAATACCCATCTCGCCCCTGGAGAATTTTTTTTAAAAGACAACAAAAAAAACCCTCTCTTTTTGGTTTTGGATCTTTAATTATGTGAGTGAGACTGATTAGTTCTTTCTTCCTCAGTTAATGATTAATTAACGAAGTATGCCTATGTTACACGTCAACTGGATGATCTGTACGTTAAGTTCAAATTAAAATTGATAAACGTTTTTGTTGGGATCTCATTATTTTTTAGGATAATTTTTTCTATTTTTTATTATTTTTTTTATGAATTTAGATTTTATAAAGTGATTGAGTTGATAAATGAATAAAATGAAAGTTTATTATTATTATTATATTAGAATAAATTAATTTTAATAACCCATATCATCTATAGTGAATCACAAAAAATATCATAATGCGAAAGCGTACGTTTACTCATAAAAATCAGAAATTGACAAAAGAATTTGAATTTTGTGGTTCTTTCGATCTTCCTCAACCAAAACCTTCTGTATTCCTAAACGGCTGAATTGCAACTCTTTTAATGGGGAAAAAGCAATAAAGACTACTTTGGTATATTGTGGACTAAAACCCGCATTATTTATATTTGAACATGGCACCCATTAAACCCTAAAACCCATATAAAATAGTATCTAAAGTCCAAAAGATAATATATCTAAAATTCAAAAAATAATTATCTAAAGAACAAAAGATAATATTCGGTTTTATTCTCATTTAATTTCAAATCAAAAGTAATAATGACTTATTCAATTTAGCATTTAATACAATAAATGAGATCACCATTATATAAGTCATTTAATTTGAAATAGCATAATTTGTGATTATAATTAATATATATGTATTACCCACGTATAAATTAAAAAATTAAAATAATTTTTTAATATATTAATTTTATAATTTTCATAAAACATACATTTTCAATGTCTTAATTTCTCAAGTCTAATTCACTGTCTCTGTCAAGTCACGGGAATAATGATTGGGCAAGACATTTTTATTCCAAGAGGCAAACCAATCACTGCGACAATTATGAAGAGAATAGGGAGAAAACGTCCTCAGGAGCAAGCTCAGGAAGAAGAACCAGAATGACAACCTCTTCCTCCTCCTACACTAGAGTTTTAAGTATGAACTAGTCAACTTCAAATTCAAGAGGTTGACCGTCGAGACTGAGGAAGAGGAAAGTAGTAGTAGTGATGATGAGTAAGTAATTTGGGTAAGATAAATAATGACTCTGGTAAGAGTTGTGTGTGGTGGTTAGTCCTTTTCTCTTTCGTTTCTTTTATTTTATCTTTGTTTTCATCATTTTCTTTTCTTTTTCTTTCGTTTGCATTATGTGTCAGTTTTTTTATTTTGCTTTATTTTTCTTTCAAGAGCTTACTACTTATTCTCCAAAGCACTCCATTGATAATAAAAAAGAGTTGCTTTTAATGGAGAAAATTGAATTAATAAAAAGTTCCATTGAAAAGTGGTGGTCAATAGCAGCATGATTATATTTCATGGAGTTAGAGTATTTGAATAATCTCAAGGGAAATAGAGGGGAGTCTTTCCAGCATAATTTTCATTTTTTGTTTTTATTTTTTTTTATGAGTAACTAATTCATTTTTGTTGCGAGTTAGGAACTCTGTTTACTTTTTCATAGATTATTGATTTAAGTGTTTTATTTTATTTTAAATTTATGCATTAATCTATTTTTAAGATTAAATTTTTGTTCTTCATTCTTTAAAGGTTAGAAATATTGAAAAATATTCTAATTCTGTTATTACTTTAGAAAATTTAATATCAGAATTAACTTGAAAACTCTTTCTCGTGACTTTTTAACTTGACTGGGGATAGTATTTTAAAAAGTGTGCGATATTTTCTTTCTTATGAATTTCAACCGTTTAGAACTAGTTTGGATATGTTACATATAATTTGAACTAGAACTACCTTTGAATATTGTGTGAAATCAAACCAGAATTGTGCTACACCTCTTTTCTTAATTGGTTGACTAAGGAATTGACAATTAGAATAATTAAAGAGAAATTGAATTGTCAAGAAATTGGAATTCAATTATATATGATTTGTCATGAAAAGATCTTTGCATGCATCAAAATAGATATACATAAGGATTAATCTTTCTGAAAAATAAACATCTTTAAAACTCTTAACATTCTCAATCACTGCATTCTCCAATCAAATATACGTTCATCACTGCCTCTACAAGCATCTAGCATTCAAGATTCATTCGAAGTTCAGAACCATTCAAAGTTTCAAGCAAGATACAGTTCCAACCCTCAATAATCTAGGTTTAATTGATTTAATTAACAATTTAATCAGATTTCTGCTTGCTCAATCCCTTAATCCTTGTGAAAACGATATTCATTCACCGTGATATTACTTGATACGATTTGGTGCACTTGTCAATATCTGAGAGCATAATTTTCTACTCATCAAGTTTTTGGCGTCGTTGTCTGGGATTAATTGAGATTGACAACATACGTTCGATTAAATCACTAACTTAGATCTTGTTGTATTTTATTTTATTTTGTTTTATTTTGTTTTACTTTTTTATTCTGTTTTAATTCTTCTTTTTCTTCTTTATTCTTCTCCTTTATTCTGCACGGTACGTTTGATTTCATTTTTGTTTTTTCCAACGGAGTGATGGAAAGAGACACTACGAATACAATCCTAACACTCAATAACTTCAGTTACAACAAGTCTCCTTACTCACAACACAAATAGAACAAATGCAAGGTTTACAAGTTCCTACGTGTGACTTATGTGGAGGAGCACACAAGAATGAAAGGTGTGAGCTACTCTAGTCCACCGCTGAACAAGACAACTACATGGGATATTTTTCAAAGTCAGGGAATGACCCATATTTTTCTGAACGGAGGAATTATCCTAATGTTGATTGGGCGAGTCAAGGGCAAAGATAATTCAACGTTTCATACCAACAGCAAGAACACCAGATACAACCCCAAAATTCTCTTAAGCTTGCTGTAGAGAAACTATCTCAATCCACTACTAAATTTGTTCAATAAACCCAAGACTTCATGTAAGA
Organism: Arachis hypogaea; assembly: GCF_003086295.3. NCBI lineage: Eukaryota > Viridiplantae > Streptophyta > Magnoliopsida > Fabales > Fabaceae > Arachis > Arachis hypogaea. The sequence continues at coordinate 10,838,361 of NC_092046.1, read as the reverse complement.
GACAAAAACAAACTTTAAAATCCAAAAAATTTTCATAAAAAATCTAGAAGTAAAAATAAAGCAAATTACCAAGGAATTGACAGGGAAGCAAAAAAATTCCTTCCTAAATAAGACAATCCCAAATCCTATGAAGGAATTAGAGGTAATCAATGTAAGGGGTCTATACCCTGGTGAATCAGAGAAATGTATGAAGGTTGACCTAATTGATCTATTAGTTCAAGAGGTTATTGAAGAAGAATCTCACATTAATTTTATGGAGGTTCCTCAACATCCACTCAAGGAAAGCAAAAGAAGAGTTGATAGAAATGAACCCATCTAAAGAAAAATCTAAGCCTCACTTACCCAAGCTAAGGAGCCAATAGCATTGAGAAGAAAAAAGAAGTTGAATCCCCTAAATTAGGCTAACGTTCTTACTTCCAACTCTCAAATATGCATTCATTGAAACTGTTGGGGTTTATCCAGTAATTATAAATGCATCTTTGAGCAAGTTAGAAGAGGAAGGATTACTTAAGGTGCTGAGAGATCACAAGACTGCTATTGGGTGGACCATCAGTGACCTAGAGGAAATAAGCCATATTATGTGCATACAAAAAATTTTACTGGAGGAGAATTCTAAACCTGTAATGCAAGTACAAAGAAGGCTTAATCCAACAATAAAGGAAGTTGTTCACAAGGAAGTAATGAAGCTATGGGATGTAGAAATCATCTATCCCATCTCTGACGGTCCTTGGGTGAACTCAGTACAAGTCGTGCCCAAGAAAGGAGGGATCACAGTGGTCCCCAATGAGAAAAATAAACGGATTTCTACAAGAACTATCACTGGTTGGAAGATGTGTATTAACTACCAAAGACTCAACTCGGCAACTAGGAAGGATCACTTTCCTTTACCATTCATTGATCAAATTCTTGAGAGGTTAGCAAGGCATGCTTCCTACTGCTTCTTGGATAGATACTTAGGGTACAACCGTATTGCAGTTGACCCTGTGAATCAAGAAAAGATAGCTTTCACATGCCCCTATGGTATTTTTGCCTACCGTCGAATGCCTTTTGGGTTGTGTAATGCACCCACCACTTTTCAAAGGTGCATGCTTTCCATTTTTTCTGATATGGTAGAAAAGTTCATCGAGGTATTTATGCATGATTTTTCTGTGTTTGGTGACATTTTTTATACATGCCTAAACCTAGCTTTAGTTCTAAGAAGGTGCCAAGAAACAAACTTTGTTTTGAATTGGAAAAAAAATATCATTTTATGATAACTGAGGACATTGTTCTTGGGTATCAAATCTCAACTAAAGGCATATAGATCATCAAGTTAAGGTAGAGGTAATTGAGAAATTACCATCTTCTGTGAATGTGAAAGCAATTAGGAATTTCTTAGGACATGTAGGATTCTATAGAAAGGTTTATAAAAAATTTTTCAAAATTGCAAAACCATTGAGTAATCTGTTAGCTACAGATACTCAATTTGTTTTTGACAAAGATGCCTGCATGTTTTTGAAACTCTTAAAGCCAAACTTGTTTCTGTACTAATAATTGCTCCACCTTACTGGTCTTTATCTTTTAAGTTAATGTGTGTGCTAGTGACTTTGTCATAGGCACGGTCCTAGGTCAGGGAAAAGATAAGTGATTGCATGTCATTTACTATGCAAGTCGTGTCTTAAATGATGCACAAAAGAATTATAAAACAACTGAAAAATAACTTTTAGCTGTGGTATTTTCTTTTGATAAATTTAGATCATATTTAATTAGATCAAAAGTAATAGTCTACCCTGACCATTCTGCTCTTAAGTATCTCTTAGCTAAACAGGATGCCAAACCAACGTTAGTAAGGTGGGTGCTACTGCTCCAAAAATTTGACATTGAGATTCGAGATAGGAAAGGGTCAGAGAATCCAATAACAGACCATTTATCTAGGATTGAAGTCGTAGTAAAACAAGCACCTCTTCTACCAGTTAATGAAGAATTCTCAGATGAACAAATCCTTGCAATACAAGTGATGCCATGGTTTGCTAACATAGCTAACTACAAAGTTGGAAAAAATCATCCCGAAGGAACCCAACTGGAACCAAAGGAGAAAATTGATCCATGATGCCCGCTATTTTATATGGGACGATCCTTACCTATTCAAGTGATGTTCTGATGGTATAATATGAAAATGTATCCCTGAAGAAGAAGTACAAGATGTTTTGTGATATTGTCATGGTTTAAATTACGGTGGACACTTTAGTGGAGAGAGGACTGCAGCCAAGGTTCTTCAAAGTGGACTCTACTAGCCAACACTTTTTAGGGATGCCCGAGCTTTTGTCGAGAGGTGTGATCAATGCCAGAAGACCGAAAACTTGTCCAAAAGACTGAAAACTTCTCCAGAAGACACGAAATGGCACAAAACTTCATTCCAGAAGTGGATTTATTTGATGTTTAGGGAATAGATTTCATGGGACCCTTTCTATCCTCATACTCAAACGTTTGTATAATAGTAGCTATTGATTACGTGTTTAAGTGGATGGAAGTCATGCCGTCACCTCACAATGATGCTAAGGTGATCGTTAATTTCTTGAAAAAGAACATCTTCAGCAGATTTGGGATGCCAAGGACATTAATTAGTGATGGAAGGAGTCACTTTTGCAATAAGCAACTTGAAATTCTTCTTCAGAAGTATGAAGTAAGGCACAAGGTTGCAACTCCCTACCATCCGTAAACCAGTAGACAAGTTGAGGTATCCAACAGAGAATTAGAAAGGATTCTTGAAAAAACGGTGAATGCTTCAAGGAAGGATTGGGCAAAGAAAATTGATGATGCTCTCTGGGCCTACAGAATCCCCTTTAAAATTTCAATTGGAATGTCACCTTATCAGCTTGTTATATCTCACCTACCCGTTGAGCTAGAATACCGAGCATACGAGCAATCAAGTTCCTCAATTTTGATGTTAAGAATGTGGGTGAACAAAGATTGCTACAACTCAATAAACTCGACAAATTTAGGAGCAAAGCATACAAGAATACTCAGCTATATAAGGAGAAAACAAAAAAGATGGTATGACAAGAGGATAATCCCAAAGGAGTTTAAACCAGGGCAAAAAATTTTACTATTTAACTTAAGGTTGAAGTTATTTCGTGGAAAACTCAAGACAAGATGGTTGGACCCTTCCCAGTTAGCAAAATATCTCCTTATGGACACATTGACGTGATAAAAAGAGACATCGAAAGAAAATTCACCGTCGATGGGCAGCGATTGAAGCACTATCTCAAAGAAGAAATAGACCGATAAAAATTGATTCAACTACTATCTTAAGAGAGTGTTGTGAGTCAAGCTAGTGACATTAAAAGAGCGCTTATTGGGAGACAACCCAATCAATATAATTTTCTTTAAGTACATTTTTCTTTTTTTTAATTAATTTCATATCGAAGAACTAGCACCACTTGGCATGCAACGGCGCCAAAAACTTGATGAGCGAAAAACTATGCTCTCAGATAAGTGCACCAAATTGCATCAAGTAATATCATGGTAAGCGAATATCGTTCCCATGAGGATTAACAGATTGAGTAAGCAAAAATCAGATTGAATCGTTAATTAAATCAATTAAACCTGAATTATTGAGGGTTGGAACCGTGTCTTACTTAAAACTTTGAATGGTTCTGGACTTTGAATGAATCTTGAATACTGGATGCTTGTAGAGGCAGTGATAAACGTATATTTGATTGAGAGAACGCAGTGACTGAGAATGTTAAGGACTTCAGAGATGTTTATTTTCCAAAATGATTAATCCTTATGTATATCTATTTTGATGCATGTAAAGATCTTTTCACGACAAATCATATATAATTGAATTCCAATTCATTGGCAATTCAATTTCTCTTTAATTATTCTAATCGTCAATTCCTTGGTCAATCAATTAAAAAAAGAGTTTTAGCATAATTCTGATTTGATTTCACACAATATTCAAAGGTAGTTCTAGTTTAAATTATATGTCAGATATCCAAACTAGTCCTAAACGGTTGAAATTCATAAGAAAGAAAAAGTCGCACACTTTTTAAAATACTATCCCTAGTCAAGTTAAAAAGTCATGAGAAAGTTTTCAAGATAATTTCGATATTAAATTTTTTAAAGTAATAACAGAATTCAAAATAGAATTAGAATATTTTTCAATACTTCTAACCTTTAAAGAATGAAGAATAAAAATTCAATTTTAAAAATAGATCAATACATAACTTCAAAATAAAATAAAATATTTAGATCAATAATCTATGAAAAATAAACAAAGTTTCTAATCCTAAAAAGAAGAATTAGTTACTCACGGAGAAAGATGAAAACAAAAAATAAAACTATGCTGGAAAGACTCTCTTATATTTTTTTAGGGCAAAAAACTAGAATAAGCCAAGGCAAGTTGAGAACTACGTAAATAAGCCAAATTGAAATTCATTTCAGTAATGAGCCAGGAGCTATATATATGTAATTCGAACCAGCTCGGTTCGAGTTAGATTCCTTAGTAAATCGAACCAGGCAAGTTCGAATTAGGTTGATGAAAAGTTGGTTGTAATTCGAACCAGCAAGGTTCGAACTCTATCTCCACGTAAATCGAACTAGCTTAGTTCGAATTATAGGTAAGTAAAGTCTTCAAGTAATTCGAACCACCTTGGTTCGAATTACACTTATGCTGGGTTCTTAATAATTCAAACCACCCTGGTTTGAATTACTAGTGATTCGGCTATATAAGGAGTTCGAATCAGCCTCATTCGAACCATTCTCACCTTCCCCTACCCCACCAAATCTCAGAGAAAATGACCCAGGTTCTCTCCGACGAAGACCTGAACGAAATACTCTGCTGATGGGGGACGATCCAGCACGGTTATATCGCTTGGACGGAGTGGCCCATATAGCTGGGGTCATCAACGAGGAGGTTAGTACGGAAATAACTTTGTTCTACCGGTACATGTGACTTAGTGGTTTTGCATGCGGGTTAGATGGTGGTTTAGTTGGTGGTTTATGTTAGTGGTTTATGTTAATGGTTTTCGTTAATGGTTTATGTTAGTGGTTTATGTTAGTGGTTTATGTTGGTGGTTTATCTTAGTGGTTTATGTAAGTGGTTTACGTTAACGGTTTATGTTAGTGGTTTATGTTAGTGGTTTATGTTAGCGGTTTAGTTGTGGTTGTTTTATGTTAGATCTTTCATGTCAGTGGTTTATGCTGGTTTCTTATGTTAGTTGTTTATGCAAGTGGTTCTCGTTCTTGGATTTTTAAGCGGTCATATTTAGTACGATTTTTTGGTTTATGAATTATCGTGTTGATTATGTTTGTCACTGGTAAATAAGTTGGTTCTAATAATGCGGTTCATTTCTTCCGCAGCCTCAGCGATGCATCAGGAGCATGCGGCGGCAGCAAGGCATGCTCCTCGATGACAGATACGTTCCGTACCTGCAGATGGCCGCTCTATACCATCTTGCAAGGCTGAACGATAGATGGTTCCGGTTGGACGAGGCCCTTGTCAGTGCGTTCGTCGAGCGATGGCGTCCGGAGACGCACACGTTTCATATGCCGTTCGGAGAGTGCACGATCACACTCCAGGACGTGGCATACCAGCTGGGTTTGCCAGTGGACGGGCGTTACGTCAGCGGCTGCCTATCGGAGTTCCAGATATACATCCAGGGTGGCCGTCCAGCCTGGGTGTGGTTCGAGGAGTTACTTGGAGTGGTACCTCCTCCTAGCCAGGTTCAGAAGTACGCGGTCAACTGCAGCTGGTTTCAGGAGACTTTTGGTGAGTGCCCGGAGGGAGCTGATGAGGAGACTGTGCGTCGATATGCCCGTGCGTACATCATGATGTTGTTGGGCACGCAGCTGTTTGCGGACAAGTCCAGCAACCGCATTCACATCAGATGGCTTCCATTTGTAGCTAGGCTGGAGGAGATGGGGACCTACAGCTGGGGTTCTGCAGCACTGGCATGGTTGTACCGGTGCATGTGCCGAGTGGCGAACAGAAATGTTATCAAGCTAGCGGGCCCACTTCAGCTACTTCAGTCATGGATTTTCTGGCGATTTTCTCGGTTTAGGCCTGCAGGGTTTGAGACGTTCAGCTGGCCATTGGCCTCGAGGTACTGTACTAAGCCTTGTCTATTTCAATTTACTATACATAACTACGTGTTCATTTATAATGTATTGGATACCCTAAGCACACATTTAAGTAGCGGTAAGACATGTGTATGATGCAGGTGGTCAGGTTACAACCCTTCCAGTAGCGAGAAGGGTTCTAGAGTTCAGATGTGGAGGCTCTGGATAGACCGGTTGCAGGATAGAGAGGTCAGTATGTTACTTAATAAGTTTCTTTATTTAACCACACTTTACGAGTTGGGTTCATGAGTTGCCCTAACACTGTATAGTTCTTGGTGCAGTTTATCTGGATGCCGTACAGCAGCCCCGACGTACTTCAGGTTGTGCATCCAGAGGTTTTGGAGCCTCGGCATATGGCGCTGTGGCGGTCTGTTACGTCGCTTATCTACTTTGCCGTCATAGAGTGGCATCAGATAGATAGGGTTCTTCCGCAGTTTGGAGGGGTGCAGCCCCGTCCACATCCTGCCCTGAACATCGACTTTCTGATGTCGAAGGACGGCAGAGGCGGCGAAAACCCAAAGTGTGCTGCTGTGGCATTTAGGAGCACCTTTATGCTGACGGATGCATCGGCCCTAACCATTGGCATAATGAACGCCGATATCACATGATAATCCAAACTCCGGTGGTCACTAGAGATGGAGGTGGCAAGGCAAGTGTGAGGTCCATTGTACCGTTTGACCTCCCAAATTCCCTTGCGCTGCCGGAGACTCAGTCGAATCAACCATGTGCACCCATTCCCAAACTCAGAACACTTGCCCACGTAACGGCGATGATCAGACTCCACAACCTTGTACTGTACCCCTCACCGGATGCTGTAAGTCTTCACACTTAACAGGGCCTCATCTTTATCCTGAAATTGCTGACCAACCTAGAACTCTGTCAGACCAGCAGTCCCTTCCGCATCTCTAGCCCCGAATCCAACAGAGTGACCAGATACCCCCTCCTGCCTCATGGCATCCAAGTCCAAAGAGAAAAAATGTGGTGGATACTGCTGTGTGCCAGAGCTAGAACCACCTACCGCCAATGCAGGCTCACTCGCTCCAATATCATCGCCGCTATCATCATCAATCATATCCGGCTCGACGTCATCCTCCTCTCCTTCCCCCAAAAATCCATCTCCAACGCCAAGCGGTGCAACGCCCGGTAAAGCGTTTGGCGCAATGTCAAATGATCCTACCTCGTCCCCTCCGCTGCCATTCAGATCAGCAGCAAAGGACGGGGATGTAAACCCCGGTTAAATTAGTAAATAATTAGTCAATAAATTAGTTTTTAATAAGGAGGATTAGAAATGTGAATATTATATCAAATTAGGATAGAGCTCATCGAAACGAAAATTTTGACACTAATTTTGAGAAAATCGGTCCAAGATTGGACCGAATGGACCGAACCGGTTGAACCGGATCCAAATCGGACCATCGGTCCAACCGAACCGACCTATTAAATGAACCCACGCATTGCATCTCCCTCATTTCAGCAACGTGACGCTGAAAGCTTGCGTCCAGGGAGGAGAAGAAAAAGGGGTCCGAACCCTCGTTCCAAGTTCAAGGCGCCGTAACTTCCCGATCCGAGCTCCGATCGCCGTACCGTTTGCGACCACGCGTCCACCGCGTCGAGCTTTACATTTCTACCGGAACAATTTTATAAGTAAGCCCTTAAATATTCTCAGCCACTCTTTTCCCCCAATTTTCGAGTTTTGAGAAGGGGTATTGAATTTCTTTGATTTTTGATGTTTTAGGATCCAATTAGCTTGAGAAAAACATTCACTATTGCTTATGTGAAGCTTGGGTAAGGTGAGGATACGATAATTCTATTTTATTTTCATTGAATTTGAGCTTTGAGTATTAAATTGGATATATATGTGTTATGAATGTGTATTAGGTTGTGAATAAATAATTGGAGCTTGAAATTGTGAATACTGGAACTTGGAGAAAGCGGATTAGTTGAGTTTTGAGGGGCTGTCTTGGTTTTGAATAAATAGCTTTGGTCGTTACGTGGAAATCGGCCAAGGTATGGTTTAGGTTTCTTGCATTTAATATATAATGTTCTGTGAAAACTTAGGCTAGATGACCATAGGATAAGTTGGAATGCAGGTGTATGTTTAATATTTAGTAATTTGTCGATGAATATAATTGGTTGAAGTTTATTGGATAATTAGTTTTTAATTTTGGATGGTGAATGTTGTTATGTTAATTTGGAGGGAATTATGGTTGAATGTTATTGTTGATTAACTAATGATTTGGTGAATTATTGATTTGAGGTATAACTATTGTGGAGGTTGTTGTGATAATGAGGTATTTTGTGTTAAAAGCTCAGGAATTGTGAACTATGATCCTTAGTTGAATTTTGGGTTGTTGGATTTGAATATAGTATGAGTTTAATTGTTTATCTGAGGTAGATTTATCGTGGTGGTTGTTATGATGATGAGGAAGGGTATGTTGAATTGAAAAGAAAGCAGGTTTGGACCCGAAAAGGGTGGCAAAGTCCGAGTTTTAGAGGAGATGCTGCCGAAATTCTATAAAAATTAGAGATTTAGTTTATATGATTATTTATAAAGATTTAAGATTCAAAGGTTATATGGTTTGATTTTGAGTTATTAAGAAAATGAGCATGTTTTAAGTTTGATTCATTTGGAAAAGAATGAATTATGTTTTGAATTAGAACTATTGATGGACGGAATGAGAGATGTGATAATGAAGGATAATGATTGAATATGATTGACGTATAATGATGAATGAGATGCGATTGAGAATGATGTGGATGTTGATGAATTTTAATTGAATTATTTATATGGCTTATGAATTTGAATAATCTGAGATACGAGATTCCCTGGATTAAGTGCCGTGGCTTGCCACCACGTGTACCAGGTTGAAAATTCGATACTCTGTTGACCCTACGACGTAAGTGTGACCGGGCACTATATAAATTCCCGGGAATGTTACCCCCATTGAGCAATATTGATTATTTGAGAAAAATCTATGCATAGACTCTTGGGGATGCACGTCGGGGGACAGTCTAAGGACAATTCAGACTTGTCGGGTTGGCTGGATAACCGACAGATGAGCCTCATCAGCCATAGGATAGGCATGCATCATCTACATATTACTTGAATTACTTGCTTGTGCTTTAATTGGGTGTGCCTATATGTACTTGCCATGTTAAATGTGTATTTGTTACCTGCAGTATTTGTAACCTTCTTGTGCTTGCCTTTATCTGTCTATTTGTCTGTGAAAATGCATGATGGAGTTGGAGGTATGGAGGAATGGCAGTATGGGACCTAGATTTAAGATTAAGTTAAGTTAGGTTTAAATATTCTTAGAAACCACCTTTTATGGCTTCTGTTTAATACTTTAAACTCTATAATCTGAGTGTCGGCGTTCTAGGATTGCCTCTGGCATTCCCAGGACCTTATATATTATGTGTGTGGCACCTTTACCATACTGAGAACCTCCGGTTCTCATTCCATACTATGTCGTTGTTTTTCAGATGCAGGTCGAGAGGCATCTCGTTAGGCGTCTGGACTCTTGAAGCGGAGTGGTTACTGGGTTATTTTATTATGCTATGATGTATATATATGTACTTAGCTTTCTCTCCACATAACTTATTCTTTTTGATCCTCCTAGAGGTGTATGGAGAGGTAGGATTTATTTTATGTACATTTGGGTTTTGGATATGTATATATATGTATATATGTGTGTATATTCTCCGGCCAGTCTTGACTTCGCAGGCTGAGTCAGGAGCTCGTTATTGTATCTTTGACTCTCTGTTCCTGTTTTGGGTTACTTTACACTTGACAGCGGTAGCTTTCTTAGCACGCAAGTTAACTCGTTTTTCGAGCGTTGCGCTTTTATTTCACGATTTCTATTTCCTCTTTTCTTCAAGGCTCCTAGCATATTATAATTCTTCTGCTATTATATGTACTCATTTTATTTTAGAGGTCGTAATACCTCACCACCTTTGTTTTACGACTTAAGCGTAAAGCTTAGTGTGGTAGGGTGTTACATTATGGTATCAGAGCAGTTCGTTCCTATAGAGCCTGAAAGACGGACTGATTGTACTTCTGTGCATTCTCTGTATATGTGTTTATGTGCTATTAGGATATCTGATTGATATATATGGCATAAACGTTTGTGAGCATGCATTTGGAACTTAAAAGCATTAGACCTGCGATATTGAGACTGATCAACTTAATATCACTTGTTTGATGTGTATAAGGACCAGATGTCGACTCGCAGACGCGGTCGCGGGCGAGGTAGAGGTAGGATAGGCATCGTTACTCCTAGCCCGGTAGGGAATGATCCAGTAGACTTTATGGCTACTCTGGGAAATATGGCTATAGCTATGCAGGCAATAGCCGAGGCACTGGATAATAAGATAAATCAGGGTAATTACGGGAATAATAATGATGAGGATGGTCCTATGACACTTGCTTTATTTCTGAAAGTTCACCCTCCGACTTTCAGGAGAACCTCAAATCCCACTAACGCAGATAATTGGATTCAAGCTATGGAACGGTTGTTGCAGGCCCAACAGGTTCCTGAGAAGTAATTGGTTGAATTTGGAACTTATCAACTGCAAGGTAAGGCTCAGTATTGGTGACAGGGGACACGATGTATCCTGCAGGCAGATGACGCTGTGATAGTCGGGAGATTGGTTATTTAAGAGCCATGTTTTGCTTGATTATTCTGAGAAGTCAGTACAGTTTATGTTAGAAAGGTCAGAAGCGCCGGTTGTGGTGAATAGTTACTATTTGAATTTTATGATAGTAAACTGTTCTGGAACTGAATGTCAGGGTATTATGTTATTAACTGCAAGAATATCAGGTGATGATCAGAGTTTAGAGCAGATTTCGGTTGTATGTGAATTTCCAGATGTGTTTCCGGATTATATTAATGAATTTCCCCCTAACCGAGAGGTTGAATTTGCAATTGAGTTGGTACCTGGATCCGGTCCAATTTCAATTACTCCTTATAGGATGTCGCCTTTAGAAATGGCTGAACTGAAGGCTCAGCTGGAAGATCTGTTGGGTAAGCATTTTATCCGACCAAGTGTTTCTCCGTGGGGAGCGCCAGTATTACTGGTAAAGAAGAAGGATGGGAGTATGCGGCTGTGTGTCGATTATCGGCAATTGAATAAGATCACTGTGAAGAATAAATATCTGTTGCCTAGAATCGATGATCTAATGGATCAGTTACAGGGTGCCGGTGTGTTTTCTAAGATTGACCTGCGATCAGGGTATCATTAGATAAGGGTTAGAGACGAGGATATTCCGAAAACTGCTTTCAGGACACGTTACGGTCATTATGAGTATACAATGATGCCTTTCGGGTTAACTAATGCCCCGACAGTATTTATGGATTATATGAACAGGATTTTTCGGCTGTATTTGGACCAGTCTGTTATTGTCTTCATTGATGATATTCTTGTTTATTCTAAGACTGAAGAGGAGCATGTTAATCACTTACGAACTGTATTACAAATTTTGAGAAATAGGAAGTTATACACTAAGTTATCTAAATGCGAGTTTTGGAAGAGTGAGGTAAAGTTTTTCAGTCACGTGGTGAGTAAGCAGGGAATAGCCATGGATCCTGCTAAGGTAGAAGTAGTGATGAAATGGGAGTGATTAACTTCAGTAATAGAGATTAGAAGTTTCCTAAGTTTGGCGGGATAGTATCGAAGATTCATTAAGGGACTTTCATAGCTCGCCTTACCTTTAACTAAGTTGACTAGGAAGGATACGCTTTTTATTTGGACCCAGAGTGTGAAGAGAGTTTTTAAGCATTAAAGCACAGATTGACTACTGCACTCGTGTTAGTATTGTCTGAACCAAGTGAGCCGTTTGAAGTGTACTGTGATGCATCGCTGAAGGGCTTGGGGTGCGTTCTGATGCAGCACCAGAATGTTGTAGCACACGCCTCACGGCAATTAAAGCCGTATGAGATGAACTATTCGACACATGATTTAAAACTTGCTGCTATTGTGTTTGCTTTAAAGATATGGAGGCACTACCTCTATGGTGTTAAGTTTCATATTTTCTCAGACCATAAGAGTTTGAAGAATCTTTTGAGCAGAAAGAGTTGAATATGTGGCAGAGGAGGTGGATGGAGCTTCTGAAAGATTATGATTTTGAATTGAATTATCATCTAGGAAAAGCGAACGTTGTGGCGGAGGCTTTGAGTCAGAAGTCTTTATATGCAACTTGGATGATGCTACGGGAAGAAGAATTACTAAGGGCATTTCAAGGTTTGAATTTGGGAGTTAGAGAAGAATCTGGAATTCTGTGTTTGAGTCAATTGCAGATCTCAAGTGATTTTAAATCAGAACTTCTGAAGGCTCATCGAGACAGTGAAGCGTTACATAAGGTATTACCAGCAGTCAAACAGGAGAAACAGTGGAGAGTGTTAGAAGGACAGGAAGGTTTGTGGAAGTTCAAGAACCAGATTGTTGTGCCAGATATTAAAGAATGATGTGGCATTGCATGTATCTAAATGTTTAACATGTCAGAAGGTTAAGATTGAGCATCAGAGACCATCAGGGACCCTTCAGCCTTTGGAGATTCCACAATGGAGGAATTGGCTCGAATGTATATCAAAGAGATTGTCAAATTGCATGGTGTGCCTTCTACTATCAAATCTGACAAAGATCCTCGCTTTACATCAAAATTCTGGGGAGCTTTTCAACGTGCATTTGGGACTCAGTTAAGCTTGAGTACTGCGTATCACCCTCAGACAAATGGTCAATCAGAGAGAACTATTCAGACCTTGGAAGATATGCTAAGAGCTTGTGTATTGGACCAGTCGGCGAGCTGGGATCGGTATATGCCATTAATAGAATTTGCTTATAATAATAGCTATCATGCGAGCATCGGAATGGCTCCATATGAGGCTCTGTATGGCAGAAAATGTCAGTCTCCACTATGTTGGTATGAAACTGGAGAAAGGAGTTTATTAGGGCCTGAGATGATAGCTGAAAATGACTGAACAGATAAAGAAGATTCGTAGTCGAATGCTTATAGCCCAAAGCCGCCAGAAGAGCTATGCTGATCAGAGGCAAAAGCCTTTGGAATTCGAAGAAGGAGAACATGTCTTTCTGAAAGTTACACCAACCACTGGCGTGGGAAGAGCTATTAAGACCAAGAAACTGAATCCCCGTTATATTGGACCGTTTGAGATTCTGAAGAGAATTGGACCAGTGGCTTATAGAATTGCCTTACCGCCATATCTTTCGAATTTGCACGATGTGTTCCATGTGTCACAGCTTCGGAACTATACTCCTGACGCAAGTCATGTTCTAGAACCAGAACCAATCCGAGTGAGAGAAGATCTAACACTTCCAGTAATTCCGATGAGGATTGATGACACCAGTGTTAAACGATTACGAGGAAAGGAAGTATCATTAGTAAAAGTAGTTTGGAGTCGAGCTGGTATCGAGGAACATACCAGGGAACTCGAATCAGATATACGAAAGGATTACCCACATCTCTTTTCAGATAACTACTGACTACATCTGAATTTTGAGGGCAAAATTCTTTATTAGGTGGGTAGGATGTAAACCCCGGTTAAATTAGTAAATAATTAGTCAATAAATTAGTTTTTAATAAGGAGGATTAGAAATGTGAATATTATATCAAATTAGGATAGAGCTCATCGAAACGAAAATTTTGACACTAATTTTGAGAAAATCGGTCCAAGATTGGACCGAATGGACCGAACCGGTTGAACCGGATCCAAATCGGACCATCGGTCCAACCGAACCGACCTATTAAATGAACCCACGCATTGCATCTCCCTCATTTCAGCAACGTGACGCTGAAAGCTTGCATCCAGGGAGGAGAAGAAAAAGGGGTCCGAACCCTCGTTCCAAGTTCAAGGCGCCGTAACTTCCCGATCCGAGCTCCGATCGCCGTACCGTTTGCGACCACGCGTCCACCGCGTCGAGCTTTACATTTCTACCGGAACAATTTTATAAGTAAGCCCTTAAATATTCTCAGCCACTCTTTTCCCCCAATTTTCGAGTTTTGAGAAGGGGTATTGAATTTCTTTGATTTTTGATGTTTTAGGATCCAATTAGCTTGAGAAAAACATTCACTATTGCTTATGTGAAGCTTGGGTAAGGTGAGGATACGATAATTCTATTTTATTTTCATTGAATTTGAGCTTTGAGTATTAAATTGGATATATATGTGTTATGAATGTGTATTAGGTTGTGAATAAATAATTGGAGCTTGAAATTGTGAATACTGGAACTTGGAGAAAGCGGATTAGTTGAGTTTTGAGGGGCTGTCTTGGTTTTGAATAAATAGCTTTGGTCGTTACGTGGAAATCGGCCAAGGTATGGTTTAGGTTTCTTGCATTTAATATATAATGTTCTGTGAAAACTTAGGCTAGATGACCATAGGATAAGTTGGAATGCAGGTGTATGTTTAATATTTAGTAATTTGTCGATGAATATAATTGGTTGAAGTTTATTGGATAATTAGTTTTTAATTTTGGATGGTGAATGTTGTTATGTTAATTTGGAGGGAATTATGGTTGAATGTTATTGTTGATTAACTAATGATTTGGTGAATTATTGATTTGAGGTATAACTATTGTGGAGGTTGTTGTGATAATGAGGTATTTTGTGTTAAAAGCTCAGGAATTGTGAACTATGATCCTTAGTTGAATTTTGGGTTGTTGGATTTGAATATAGTATGAGTTTAATTGTTTATCTGAGGTAGATTTATCGTGGTGGTTGTTATGATGATGAGGAAGGGTATGTTGAATTGAAAAGAAAGCAGGTTTGGACCCGAAAAGGGTGGCAAAGTCCGAGTTTTAGAGGAGATGCTGCCGAAATTCTATAAAAATTAGAGATTTAGTTTATATGATTATTTATAAAGATTTAAGATTCAAAGGTTATATGGTTTGATTTTGAGTTATTAAGAAAATGAGCATGTTTTAAGTTTGATTCATTTGGAAAAGAATGAATTATGTTTTGAATTAGAACTATTGATGGACGGAATGAGAGATGTGATAATGAAGGATAATGATTGAATATGATTGACGTATAATGATGAATGAGATGCGATTGAGAATGATGTGGATGTTGATGAATTTTAATTGAATTATTTATATGGCTTATGAATTTGAATAATCTGAGATACGAGATTCCCTGGATTAAGTGCCGTGGCTTGCCACCACGTGTACCAGGTTGAAAATTCGATACTCTGTTGACCCTACGACGTAAGTGTGACCGGGCACTATATAAATTCCCGGGAATGTTACCCCCATTGAGCAATATTGATTATTTGAGAAAAATCTATGCATAGACTCTTGGGGATGCACGTCGGGGGACAGTCTAAGGACAATTCAGACTTGTCGGGTTGGCTGGATAACCGACAGATGAGCCTCATCAGCCATAGGATAGGCATGCATCATCTACATATTACTTGAATTACTTGCTTGTGCTTTAATTGGGTGTGCCTATATGTACTTGCCATGTTAAATGTGTATTTGTTACCTGCAGTATTTGTAACCTTCTTGTGCTTGCCTTTATCTGTCTATTTGTCTGTGAAAATGCATGATGGAGTTGGAGGTATGGAGGAATGGCAGTATGGGACCTAGATTTAAGATTAAGTTAAGTTAGGTTTAAATATTCTTAGAAACCACCTTTTATGGCTTCTGTTTAATACTTTAAACTCTATAATCTGAGTGTCGGCGTTCTAGGATTGCCTCTGGCATTCCCAGGACCTTATATATTATGTGTGTGGCACCTTTACCATACTGAGAACCTCCGGTTCTCATTCCATACTATGTCGTTGTTTTTCAGATGCAGGTCGAGAGGCATCTCGTTAGGCGTCTGGACTCTTGAAGCGGAGTGGTTACTGGGTTATTTTATTATGCTATGATGTATATATATGTACTTAGCTTTCTCTCCACATAACTTATTCTTTTTGATCCTCCTAGAGGTGTATGGAGAGGTAGGATTTATTTTATGTACATTTGGGTTTTGGATATGTATATATATGTATATATGTGTGTATATTCTCCGGCCAGTCTTGACTTCGCAGGCTGAGTCAGGAGCTCGTTATTGTATCTTTGACTCTCTGTTCCTGTTTTGGGTTACTTTACACTTGACAGCGGTAGCTTTCTTAGCACGCAAGTTAACTCGTTTTTCGAGCGTTGCGCTTTTATTTCACGATTTCTATTTCCTCTTTTCTTCAAGGCTCCTAGCATATTATAATTCTTCTGCTATTATATGTACTCATTTTATTTTAGAGGTCGTAATACCTCACCACCTTTGTTTTACGACTTAAGCGTAAAGCTTAGTGTGGTAGGGTGTTACATTATGGTATCAGAGCAGTTCGTTCCTATAGAGCCTGAAAGACGGACTGATTGTACTTCTGTGCATTCTCTGTATATGTGTTTATGTGCTATTAGGATATCTGATTGATATATATGGCATAAACGTTTGTGAGCATGCATTTGGAACTTAAAAGCATTAGACCTGCGATATTGAGACTGATCAACTTAATATCACTTGTTTGATGTGTATAAGGACCAGATGTCGACTCGCAGACGCGGTCGCGGGCGAGGTAGAGGTAGGATAGGCATCGTTACTCCTAGCCCGGTAGGGAATGATCCAGTAGACTTTATGGCTACTCTGGGAAATATGGCTATAGCTATGCAGGCAATAGCCGAGGCACTGGATAATAAGATAAATCAGGGTAATTACGGGAATAATAATGATGAGGATGGTCCTATGACACTTGCTTTATTTCTGAAAGTTCACCCTCCGACTTTCAGGAGAACCTCAAATCCCACTAACGCAGATAATTGGATTCAAGCTATGGAACGGTTGTTGCAGGCCCAACAGGTTCCTGAGAAGTAATTGGTTGAATTTGGAACTTATCAACTGCAAGGTAAGGCTCAGTATTGGTGACAGGGGACACGATGTATCCTGCAGGCAGATGACGCTGTGATAGTCGGGAGATTGGTTATTTAAGAGCCATGTTTTGCTTGATTATTCTGAGAAGTCAGTACAGTTTATGTTAGAAAGGTCAGAAGCGCCGGTTGTGGTGAATAGTTACTATTTGAATTTTATGATAGTAAACTGTTCTGGAACTGAATGTCAGGGTATTATGTTATTAACTGCAAGAATATCAGGTGATGATCAGAGTTTAGAGCAGATTTCGGTTGTATGTGAATTTCCAGATGTGTTTCCGGATTATATTAATGAATTTCCCCCTAACCGAGAGGTTGAATTTGCAATTGAGTTGGTACCTGGATCCGGTCCAATTTCAATTACTCCTTATAGGATGTCGCCTTTAGAAATGGCTGAACTGAAGGCTCAGCTGGAAGATCTGTTGGGTAAGCATTTTATCCGACCAAGTGTTTCTCCGTGGGGAGCGCCAGTATTACTGGTAAAGAAGAAGGATGGGAGTATGCGGCTGTGTGTCGATTATCGGCAATTGAATAAGATCACTGTGAAGAATAAATATCTGTTGCCTAGAATCGATGATCTAATGGATCAGTTACAGGGTGCCGGTGTGTTTTCTAAGATTGACCTGCGATCAGGGTATCATTAGATAAGGGTTAGAGACGAGGATATTCCGAAAACTGCTTTCAGGACACGTTACGGTCATTATGAGTATACAATGATGCCTTTCGGGTTAACTAATGCCCCGACAGTATTTATGGATTATATGAACAGGATTTTTCGGCTGTATTTGGACCAGTCTGTTATTGTCTTCATTGATGATATTCTTGTTTATTCTAAGACTGAAGAGGAGCATGTTAATCACTTACGAACTGTATTACAAATTTTGAGAAATAGGAAGTTATACACTAAGTTATCTAAATGCGAGTTTTGGAAGAGTGAGGTAAAGTTTTTCAGTCACGTGGTGAGTAAGCAGGGAATAGCCATGGATCCTGCTAAGGTAGAAGTAGTGATGAAATGGGAGTGATTAACTTCAGTAATAGAGATTAGAAGTTTCCTAAGTTTGGCGGGATAGTATCGAAGATTCATTAAGGGACTTTCATAGCTCGCCTTACCTTTAACTAAGTTGACTAGGAAGGATACGCTTTTTATTTGGACCCAGAGTGTGAAGAGAGTTTTTAAGCATTAAAGCACAGATTGACTACTGCACTCGTGTTAGTATTGTCTGAACCAAGTGAGCCGTTTGAAGTGTACTGTGATGCATCGCTGAAGGGCTTGGGGTGCGTTCTGATGCAGCACCAGAATGTTGTAGCACACGCCTCACGGCAATTAAAGCCGTATGAGATGAACTATTCGACACATGATTTAAAACTTGCTGCTATTGTGTTTGCTTTAAAGATATGGAGGCACTACCTCTATGGTGTTAAGTTTCATATTTTCTCAGACCATAAGAGTTTGAAGAATCTTTTTGAGCAGAAAGAGTTGAATATGTGGCAGAGGAGGTGGATGGAGCTTCTGAAAGATTATGATTTTGAATTGAATTATCATCTAGGAAAAGCGAACGTTGTGGCGGAGGCTTTGAGTCAGAAGTCTTTATATGCAACTTGGATGATGCTACGGGAAGAAGAATTACTAAGGGCATTTCAAGGTTTGAATTTGGGAGTTAGAGAAGAATCTGGAATTCTGTGTTTGAGTCAATTGCAGATCTCAAGTGATTTTAAATCAGAACTTCTGAAGGCTCATCGAGACAGTGAAGCGTTACATAAGGTATTACCAGCAGTCAAACAGGAGAAACAGTGGAGAGTGTTAGAAGGACAGGAAGGTTTGTGGAAGTTCAAGAACCAGATTGTTGTGCCAGATATTAAAGAATGATGTGGCATTGCATGTATCTAAATGTTTAACATGTCAGAAGGTTAAGATTGAGCATCAGAGACCATCAGGGACCCTTCAGCCTTTGGAGATTCCACAATGGAGGAATTGGCTCGAATGTATATCAAAGAGATTGTCAAATTGCATGGTGTGCCTTCTACTATCAAATCTGACAAAGATCCTCGCTTTACATCAAAATTCTGGGGAGCTTTTCAACGTGCATTTGGGACTCAGTTAAGCTTGAGTACTGCGTATCACCCTCAGACAAATGGTCAATCAGAGAGAACTATTCAGACCTTGGAAGATATGCTAAGAGCTTGTGTATTGGACCAGTCGGCGAGCTGGGATCGGTATATGCCATTAATAGAATTTGCTTATAATAATAGCTATCATGCGAGCATCGGAATGGCTCCATATGAGGCTCTGTATGGCAGAAAATGTCAGTCTCCACTATGTTGGTATGAAACTGGAGAAAGGAGTTTATTAGGGCCTGAGATGATAGCTGAAAATGACTGAACAGATAAAGAAGATTCGTAGTCGAATGCTTATAGCCCAAAGCCGCCAGAAGAGCTATGCTGATCAGAGGCAAAAGCCTTTGGAATTCGAAGAAGGAGAACATGTCTTTCTGAAAGTTACACCAACCACTGGCGTGGGAAGAGCTATTAAGACCAAGAAACTGAATCCCCGTTATATTGGACCGTTTGAGATTCTGAAGAGAATTGGACCAGTGGCTTATAGAATTGCCTTACCGCCATATCTTTCGAATTTGCACGATGTGTTCCATGTGTCACAGCTTCGGAACTATACTCCTGACGCAAGTCATGTTCTAGAACCAGAACCAATCCGAGTGAGAGAAGATCTAACACTTCCAGTAATTCCGATGAGGATTGATGACACCAGTGTTAAACGATTACGAGGAAAGGAAGTATCATTAGTAAAAGTAGTTTGGAGTCGAGCTGGTATCGAGGAACATACCAGGGAACTCGAATCAGATATACGAAAGGATTACCCACATCTCTTTTCAGATAACTACTGACTACATCTGAATTTTGAGGGCAAAATTCTTTATTAGGTGGGTAGGATGTAAACCCCGGTTAAATTAGTAAATAATTAGTCAATAAATTAGTTTTTAATAAGGAGGATTAGAAATGTGAATATTATATCAAATTAGGATAGAGCTCATCGAAACGAAAATTTTGACACTAATTTTGAGAAAATCGGTCCAAGATTGGACCGAATGGACCGAACCGGTTGAACCGGATCCAAATCGGACCATCGGTCCAACCGAACCGACCTATTAAATGAACCCACGCATTGCATCTCCCTCATTTCAGCAACGTGACGCTGAAAGCTTGCATCCAGGGAGGAGAAGAAAAAGGGGTCCGAACCCTCGTTCCAAGTTCAAGGCGCCGTAACTTCCCGATCCGAGCTCCGATCGCCGTACCGTTTGCGACCACGCATCCACCGCGTCGAGCTTTACATTTCTACCGGAACAATTTTATAAGTAAGCCCTTAAATATTCTCAGCCACTCTTTTCCCCCAATTTTCGAGTTTTGAGAAGGGGTATTGAATTTCTTTGATTTTTGATGTTTTAGGATCCAATTAGCTTGAGAAAAACATTCACTATTGCTTATGTGAAGCTTGGGTAAGGTGAGGATACGATAATTCTATTTTATTTTCATTGAATTTGAGCTTTGAGTATTAAATTGGATATATATGTGTTATGAATGTGTATTAGGTTGTGAATAAATAATTGGAGCTTGAAATTGTGAATACTGGAACTTGGAGAAAGCGGATTAGTTGAGTTTTGAGGGGCTGTCTTGGTTTTGAATAAATAGCTTTGGTCGTTACGTGGAAATCGGCCAAGGTATGGTTTAGGTTTCTTGCATTTAATATATAATGTTCTGTGAAAACTTAGGCTAGATGACCATAGGATAAGTTGGAATGCAGGTGTATGTTTAATATTTAGTAATTTGTCGATGAATATAATTGGTTGAAGTTTATTGGATAATTAGTTTTTAATTTTGGATGGTGAATGTTGTTATGTTAATTTGGAGGGAATTATGGTTGAATGTTATTGTTGATTAACTAATGATTTGGTGAATTATTGATTTGAGGTATAACTATTGTGGAGGTTGTTGTGATAATGAGGTATTTTGTGTTAAAAGCTCAGGAATTGTGAACTATGATCCTTAGTTGAATTTTGGGTTGTTGGATTTGAATATAGTATGAGTTTAATTGTTTATCTGAGGTAGATTTATCGTGGTGGTTGTTATGATGATGAGGAAGGGTATGTTGAATTGAAAAGAAAGCAGGTTTGGACCCGAAAAGGGTGGCAAAGTCCGAGTTTTAGAGGAGATGCTGCCGAAATTCTATAAAAATTAGAGATTTAGTTTATATGATTATTTATAAAGATTTAAGATTCAAAGGTTATATGGTTTGATTTTGAGTTATTAAGAAAATGAGCATGTTTTAAGTTTGATTCATTTGGAAAAGAATGAATTATGTTTTGAATTAGAACTATTGATGGACGGAATGAGAGATGTGATAATGAAGGATAATGATTGAATATGATTGACGTATAATGATGAATGAGATGCGATTGAGAATGATGTGGATGTTGATGAATTTTAATTGAATTATTTATATGGCTTATGAATTTGAATAATCTGAGATACGAGATTCCCTGGATTAAGTGCCGTGGCTTGCCACCACGTGTACCAGGTTGAAAATTCGATACTCTGTTGACCCTACGACGTAAGTGTGACCGGGCACTATATAAATTCCCGGGAATGTTACCCCCATTGAGCAATATTGATTATTTGAGAAAAATCTATGCATAGACTCTTGGGGATGCACGTCGGGGGACAGTCTAAGGACAATTCAGACTTGTCGGGTTGGCTGGATAACCGACAGATGAGCCTCATCAGCCATAGGATAGGCATGCATCATCTACATATTACTTGAATTACTTGCTTGTGCTTTAATTGGGTGTGCCTATATGTACTTGCCATGTTAAATGTGTATTTGTTACCTGCAGTATTTGTAACCTTCTTGTGCTTGCCTTTATCTGTCTATTTGTCTGTGAAAATGCATGATGGAGTTGGAGGTATGGAGGAATGGCAGTATGGGACCTAGATTTAAGATTAAGTTAAGTTAGGTTTAAATATTCTTAGAAACCACCTTTTATGGCTTCTGTTTAATACTTTAAACTCTATAATCTGAGTGTCGGCGTTCTAGGATTGCCTCTGGCATTCCCAGGACCTTATATATTATGTGTGTGGCACCTTTACCATACTGAGAACCTCCGGTTCTCATTCCATACTATGTCGTTGTTTTTCAGATGCAGGTCGAGAGGCATCTCGTTAGGCGTCTGGACTCTTGAAGCGGAGTGGTTACTGGGTTATTTTATTATGCTATGATGTATATATATGTACTTAGCTTTCTCTCCACATAACTTATTCTTTTTGATCCTCCTAGAGGTGTATGGAGAGGTAGGATTTATTTTATGTACATTTGGGTTTTGGATATGTATATATATGTATATATGTGTGTATATTCTCCGGCCAGTCTTGACTTCGCAGGCTGAGTCAGGAGCTCGTTATTGTATCTTTGACTCTCTGTTCCTGTTTTGGGTTACTTTACACTTGACATCGGTAGCTTTCTTAGCACGCAAGTTAACTCGTTTTTCGAGCGTTGCGCTTTTATTTCACGATTTCTATTTCCTCTTTTCTTCAAGGCTCCTAGCATATTATAATTCTTCTGCTATTATATGTACTCATTTTATTTTAGAGGTCGTAATACCTCACCACCTTTGTTTTACGACTTAAGCGTAAAGCTTAGTGTGGTAGGGTGTTACAGGGGACGCGACGGGTTGGACCGCTGGCTCGTACACAGGGACGGAGGAAGAAGCAACGGCAGGCCGGGAACTAGAACCGGCTGCCGTGGCTAAAGTGGTGGTATTCCGGTTCGAACCCCCTGAGCTGGATACCACATCAACAAGCTTTGCCAACAATTCTGGTGTCCTGACCTCCGGAAACTGCCGCCGACAAAGAAACATCACTTGCAAGTCCTCATCACTACCAATCGTGAAACAATCATACTTCACGGTATCCTGGAGGACCGTGATTGGAATGCGATAGAAAAACTTCTTAACCCGCTTCGCACCTTCCAGACCGAGTTTCATCAGCACAGATCTAACAAGGTCATCATAGCTCGTCCTAGGACTAACGACAATACAGAGAGGATCCTTATCTGTGAACTTCACACCGGAACGAGTTTTTCTCTTAATGGATCCTCTGTGGTGAACCAAAACAACAAAACTCTCCTCACTAGCCATCTTACTCCCTCTAATGAGACCACTCACGTTTAGAAACATATATATAGGCTTCTGTCTCTAGGGCTGGAAGTGAGTCAAGCCAGCTCATGAGCCAGCTCGAGCTCGGCTCGTTAATAGCTCGATAAGCTAAGCTCGTGAGCTGGTGAGCCAAGCTTGAGCCTGGAATTGAGCTCATAAATTAAATGAGCCGAGCTTGAGCTTGGATAAGCTCAGCTCATTAGCTCGTGAGCTGGCTCGATTATATATATATATATATATATATATATATATATATATATATATATATATATATATATATATATATATATATATATATATATATATATATAATTAATACACATATCCTATATGCATCTAGTCTATACTTTTAATATTATATATATACATATGAAATAGTAATATATAATTATATATATTAATGATATTAATTATTTAAAATTTTATATTTATCTATTACATATAATTTTGATGTAGGACATAAATAAAAAATTTATATTTATTGATAGATAAATAATATATAAAATTGTTCTTTTCAAATATTTTTTAAAATATATAAGTTATAATTTATTGATATAAAATTATAGATTATGTATTTATGTTTCTATTATTTGAGCCAGCTCGTGAGCTTGAGCCAGCTCGTGAGCTTTTGGTGAGCCGAGCTTGAGCTTAAGAAATAGGCTCGATTGTTAATGAGTCGAGCCATGAGCCAAGCTCAATTTTGGTGAGTCGAGCTTGAGCTTGGTCTAGCTCGGCTCAGCTCGGCTCACTTCCAGCCCTATCTGTCTCCCACTAATTCGAACCGACCTGGTTCGAATTATGGTTGGTTTAATTCGAACCATCCTGGTTCGAATTACTTTGTCAGCTTTCTCTCTCTATAATTCGAACCACCGTGGTTCGAATTATATGCACTTGAAGTTCGAACCATCTTGGTTCGATTTATTAACAACAGTCAACATGTAATTCGAACTGCACTGGTTCGAATTACTAACAAATGCAGTTCGAACCATGTTGGTTCGAATTATATTAATATACGTTCTGGCGCATTACTGAAACCATTTCCGGTTTGGCTTATATACGTAAATTTTAGATGGCATTGGCTTATAATGATTTTTTGTCTTTTTTTTTTATGTGAACTACGTTCACTTATTTATATCCTACTTCTATCTTAAATTCAAATTCAAAACTAAATCTTATCTTATCTTTTAGAAAGAATAAGATAACTAATAAAAATAATTCAAATTCTACTTAAAACCAAATCAAATCAAATCCAATCTTAAGTGACTAACTCCTCACTTTACTATTTTACCGACTTTTCACTTCAAAGAATCTTGATCCTTTCATTCATACACATGGACTAAATTTATTATGTAAGAAGCGACAAATATTAGTGATTTTTGTTTTTTTACTTATATATATATATATAAAACAATGTCATTGCTAATTATTGTTATCAGTCTTATCTATTTATTATTAGTTATTCTAAAATATTGAACTTTAAATCTTTGAAGATATATCTATATGGTTAGTTGATGTAAATATCTTCATTTGTTGCATCTATTTTAGATAAAATAGTGTCAACTTTTTCATTATCTATTAGAAAATAGAATATACATTTTTTCCAATAATAATAAGTTTTTGTAAATTATAATAATTAATTTAAATTAAATACACTTAAGACTTAACATAATTCTACTAATATAATGTCGTAACAATTTTTTTACGAAGCAGTTAAAAGATTAAAAAATCTATATTCTTTATTCAATTTTTGTAAGTAAAAAAATTAAAAATTATCAATATTTTTTAGTTCTTATACCATAAAATTAGTTAATATATATAAAAAAATATTTTAAATGATCCTAACAATTATTCTAAAAAAACAAAGCTTCTAATAAAAAATTGTTAATTCTAATTAATATTTAATGGACAAATCAACAATTTAATATATCATATAAGTATGTTCTGTTAGCTCAAAAAAATTGACAAAAAGATTAATTAATCTTACGAAAGTAAAAATTAAAGGCCAATTTTTTTTTCTTTTTACTAAAAGTCTCATTTGTCTTTTAAAATAATTATCAGAAATCATTTAGGAATTGTTGTTTAAAAAAAGAAAAATGCTTATTTATTTCTATTCTAACAAATACCTAATTATTCTTTTTTTTTTCTCTACCTAAATGTTGGTGGAAATTATTTTACCGCCCTTTGTTTAGGTGCTTTTAGCCTGTGTTGATGTAGTTTTTTAAAAATATTTTTTATTATATCTAGAAATTTTCAAACTAAATAAAATAAAATTATTATTTATCGTTATAAGTTTTTAAAAATGTTTATATTTTTCTATTACTTGTCTGATGTTGTGGCAATGAGATAATAAAATTGTTGTTGTCTATTTTTGTTTCAAAAATTATATCTCGCTATTAGTGACAGTAAAATATATTTTCAGATTAAATATATTTAAAAAATAAAATTAATATAATTTATTACGATTTAAATAATAATAATTATTTTATTTTTTAATTTAATTGACTTTTATTCAAAATATTGTAGTTTTAAATAATAGTAGTTAGTAGAGGTTAGACGTGAAAAATGATATTTAAAGAAATTTTTTTATTTTTATTAAATTTATGTATTTAAAAATTTTACTTAACAAACATATTATGTATACATAAAAAATAACATAAATATTTATATAAATAACTAACTAATAGTTGAATTTTTATATACAACTAATAAATTTAGTTGTTCTAACAATAATACCATATGCAGAAATTTTAAACATCAACCTTAACATTTATCAAGAATACTCTTCATTAGTATCAATATAATATAGTTGAATAAATATTTTTTTAAAATATTAAATAACTATCAAAATTTATTATGTTTAGTTATCAGTTAACTATTAATATTTAAAAATATAAAATAAAATATGTTATTAGATTATTAAATTAAATAAATTAAACTATAAAAATTAAATTAAAAATTAAGTAATAATAAAAAATAATAAATTCTAATAATTTTAGCCTTTTTTTTTTCTCTCTATATAACCATTTGGAATTTCTAGACAGAAAAACTAACTATTCGCAACAAAAGGCAGCAATTTATTTTCACTAACATCTAGGACTCTAGGTCATGTCATATTTAGGGATAGTTTTAATAAGTATATTGTTGTGGGTTAAGTATCTACTACAATTTGAAATTTTGTTAAATAGTATATGATAATAATATTTATTTATTTTTATTAAATTATTAAATTTGATTTTACAATAATGTTTTATTCAATTTTAGATACTTAACAGTTAATTTAAGAATTTTATATTAGATGTTTATCAGAATAATTAATTCTCAAATTTAAATGAGATTAGTATTTTTTCTTAAAACTCAACTCGAAAAAATATTATTTATCTTCTTTTAAAATTAACTTTAGTTTTTTCGTAGCAACGGCATTAATTGAAAGAATTTTTCTAACTATGAATATCAATAAGAGTCGACTTCTAATTGTATTAAGAAGTAAATGTCTAAATAATTATTTAATGATATATATAAAAAGAGAAAAATTTCAATTATACTGTCAAAAAAATACTTTATGTTTTGAAAATATAAAATTTAAAGCAATAGAATTCTAAATTATATATTATTATTTAAATTGTTATTTTAGTATTTTAATTTATAAATTATCAATTTTGAATATTAAAAAGTTTCCAAACTACAAGGCAATGAAGATTTTTGTATGTCTTGCCTATGCTGCCACAAATACCAGTTCTAGATTAAAGTTTGACCCTAGAGCAGATCCAGCCGTGTTCTTGGGTTATCCACTTGGCTACAAGGGTTATAAGCTTTACAATCTACGAACCAAACAATTCTTCATATCAAGGGATGTGATATTTCATGAGGACACCATGCCTTTTGCTCAAGGCCCTCATACTCAACTCAGCAATGACATCTTCTTTGACTTTGTCCTCCCCAATCCAATATTAGATTCTGAACCGTTGCCTAATGCTCCAACAATTCCAACCGTACATGAGATACCTCAACCATCAACCACAACCAATAATCCATCCCAAATTCTCCCTCTTATAGAAAACCAAATCACACCTTCTACTTCCATCCAACCTAGAAGATCCACCAGGATTAAACGTACTCCTCCCTACCTTCATGACTACATTTGTCATACTAAATCTCCTTACTCGATTTCAAACTTCATCAGCAACCATAGATTGAACTACACTTATCATAATTTCATTTACCAAGCCAACCTTATTCCTGAACCACAATTTTACCATCAAGCAGTTAAACATGAGGAATGGAGGGCTGCAATGAAAGAAGAACTTGAAGCTTTGGAGGCCAACAATACTTGGAAATTGGTTCCTTTACCACCCACCAAAGTTGCCATAGGATGCAGATGGGTTTACAAAGCCAAACTAAAAGCTTATGGCAGTTTAGAAAGGTACAAAGCAAGGTTAGTAGCCAAGGGATACACACATCAAGCAGGAATCGATTTTAAAGATACCTTTAGCCCTGTAGCTAAAGTCACCACTATACAAGTTCTGCTAGGCATTGCGGCAGTGCGTAAATGGCATTTAATCCAATTAGACATCAATAATGCATTTTTCAACGGGGATTTGGATGAAGAGGTATATATGGAAGTTCCAATGGGGCATCCCGAACGCAAGAAAGGCCTTGTATATAGGCTTACAAAGTCACTTTATGGGCTCCGACAGGCTTCGAGACAATGGTTTCACAAATTCTGCTCAACTCTTAAGCAAAATGGTTTCACTCAATGCAAGAGTGACTACTCCTTGTTCTCAACAGGTTCTGGTGATTCTGAAACCTTCCTATTAGTATACGTAGACGACATCATAATTGCGAGAGCTAACCTTGATATGATGACGAAAGTTCAATTAAAGCTGCAATCTATTTTTAAACTCAAAATATTGGAGGACTTGAAATTCTTTCTAGGCTTGGAACTCGCCAAATCTTCTGAAGGAATTTCACTTACACAGCGCAAGTATACTCTCTCTTTACTCGACGACACCAACCTCTTAGACTGCAAGCCGGCAACAGTTCCTATGGATGCCAATCTCAAATTAAAAGCTAAAGAAGGTGACCTGATCCCTGATGCTTCTGCTTATAGAAGGCTCATTGGTCACCTCATGTATCTCACTATCTCCCGGCCAGACATCACCTTTGTTGTCACTAAACTAGCCCAATTCATGTCTGATTCGCGAATGCCTCATTTACAAGCTGCTCACCAAGTATTAAGGTACCTTAAGAATGTACCAGGCCAAGGGATTCTGTTTTCAGCTGCTTCCCAACTTACCTTGTCCATATATTCTGATGCTGATTGGGGTAGTTGCCTCGACACAAGGTGATCAACTACAGGCTACTGTGCCTTTATCGATGACTCTCTCATTACTTGGAAGAGCAAGAAGCAGACAGTAGTTTCTAGGAGCTCCACCGAAGCCAAATATAGGTCCATGGCGCATGCTAGCTGTGAGGTTATTTGGTTAATTGGCTTACTTTAGTTTTTTCGAGTCCAAGTCGATTCGGCCAGGTTATTTTGTGACAACATCTCTGCTCTTCAATTGGCATCGAACCCCACCCTTCATGAGCGATCCAAGCATGTTGAAATTGACTGCCACTTCATCCATGAGAAGATTGAAGCTGGCACCATCAGATTGATTCATGTACCTACTAAACATCAACTAGCTGATATTCTAACTAAAGCTCTCCCTCCGCCTCAATTTCACTTTCTTATGTCCAAGTTAGGAACATACAATTTGTATGCTCCAACTTGAGGGGGGATGTTAGTGTTAGGTTGTTAGGTTGTTATTTATATAGTTCACAAGTGAATAAAATCCCCTGTATTGTAGTATTGCTAGACCAGCAAATACACTCAGCACTCACACCCTTGTATATATAAATATCACATATACAGTACAATAATAAATGATTGAATTCATTCCAATTATTTTTCGTTGTTCTTGGATTCAATAGGAGTTCAGTTGAATCCATATGCTTGATCCAAGGCACACGTTTAGAGATATTTGCCCCTGATCCAACGTTATTTTGTTCCACAAATGTGATATTTGATCTGAAATTCAAAGAACTTAGTTTTGTAACATCTTATTTCTATATCAGATCTCATACAAAGTTTTTCTATATATATATTTTTTAATTTACTTCATAGATAATAAAAGTGTTAGACAACCATGTCTGTTTCAAATTGTCAAAGAAAAAAATTTGTTGGAATTTTTCTTCTCCTATATTTAAGATAAGGTCTTGCTATATACTAATAAAAAAATCTATTAATGTTTTTTAAAAATATTTTTTTTATAAATAATATATATAATAAATTAAAATTATTTATCTATTCAATATCAAATTTTTTAATTTTATTATTTCCTAAAAGCTCTTAGATAAGATTTACAAGTATTGCAAAAATAATATTAATATTTTTCAATTTCATATTTTTAATTTTACATATATTTTATAAAATTTGAACATGAATGTAAGATTAAAATCGACCTCTTTTCTCTTGTAGACATCTTTGTCTGGGAGATAACTTCCCAATATTCTGAGCCAAGTGGTCTAGCCTGCAAATATTTTTAATCCAATTGGTTTTTTGGAGATGAAATTGATGGTGAATACTTCACTGTTAGTTGCCGCGAATCTCTTAGAGAAAGGTGCCCACATTTTTTTTGGTAGGACATGTGATTTTAGGACAGTGGCACAAGAACCAGTATCCATTAGTGCGACAGCTCTTATTGGTTTGTCATAGATAGACGTCTTAACCTTTAAATCAAAATGAGGTCGGGAAGTGCCATCAATCTGCTTCATTCCTAAGGATCCAAGATATCCAAATTCTTCTATCGGAGTATTTGATCCTTTAGGAGTTCTTGTGGTAATGGAAGCAATGGAGGATATGGTAAAGATTGACCTTTTAGGTGGGAGGTCTTCTTCTGAACTGCTTCCTCCTGAATCAGAGTCTTGAAAAATATATTGGGTTTCATGATCTTTGCTTTGTTGTTCTTCAAGTATTGATTCAAGATCTTCGTCATCTTCGATAGAAGTTACATCCATTAAAGACTGAAGTATTTTTATCCCCTTTTTTGTCTTATTAGGACATGATCTAGCAAAGTGACCCTGTTTTCCGCAAATGAAGCATTTGTTTGACTTAGTATAGGATTTTCTCTTTTTGAAATAACGATATCTTTGCTTCCTTCTTTCCCTTCTGAATGCCTTTTGCTGGAATGTTCTAGATTGTGGTTACCAATGCATTTTTTTCTTTTTCTTGTTCCTCCGTCGCCTATCACAATCTTCATCGTCAGTCACTCCATTGATTAGTACAATCACAGTCGGAGTCACACATGGAGGGATCAACATCCCAGATGAAGTGTCCGTTTATATGAGAAACATAAACATGTTTTCCATTTTCATAGAAATATACAGGTGGGTCATTCAGATCATGAGTTGTTTGCACCTGAAAAGAAGAGATCATACTGATCCTTCTAAAGGATGGTCCTTGCATAGAAGTTTGTCTAATTCCTCCTGATTTTTGGAAAACAGTGATCACCGTTTCATCACTATTGTGGATAATAGTTGGAGGTGCTGTAGTATGAACATCAACCTGTTTCTTGGGGAAGACTTTCTCATAATCAGTAATCCATTCCAAAGGAATGATAAAAGAAAGTTCTTTAGTAGTGGTCATCCTTGGAATATTCATGATTGCTGGTCCTCTGGCATTATCTGTGAACGTGAATAATGCTTCTCCTGTAGTGTTTGGAAGATTGAGATCGAGAGCATGGTCTTGAACTCTGTGGAGGACTTGGTGATACAAGGTGGCCTGTTCAGCATTAGAGTCTTGAATTACCCCAACTAATTGTATCTGGAATTTTAATCTTTGAGATATTGTTGGGTCTGATAGCCTCATGGTAAAATACTAAAATTAGAAGCTATAGTAAGGATGACACTTCCATTTGAGAGTGTAGTAACTAAAGCCCCAATTAAGGCTCCTTGAAGATGGAATTCAAAAGAGCAACTTTAGCTGTCACCGGAAGGGATCTTCTTCTATGAAGGGTTAGGATAAGCCTAACTACTCCTAAATGTAGATGGGTGTAGCCTTGGTTTTGGTAATTTTTGATGAGTTCTTGTGAAATTTCTAAGGTTATATATTGTTCAGCAGTAGTGGCTTTTAAACCACATTGTTGTAGATAAGAAGACTAGATGACTTCTTTTGGTAGAGGAGAAGGGTTTCTAGTGATAAGATGGCGGATGGAGGTGAGGGTTGATTTCTTTTGTCTTTGGTAGAAGGAATAGGGACTGATGGGTGGGTATTCAGTGGCTAGAGTTCTGGAGTCTTCTGGGACATGGGTGAATTCTACCAATTGATCAATTTTATTGGCAAGAGTTTTCTTTAGACTAGGGGGTAAACGATCTATGCTTAAAGAAGTAGAATGATGTATGGGCTCTGAAGAACTTAGAGACGATGAAAGGTTCATGTTTAACAACTCTCTCTTACTTGCTTTCACTAGTAATACCTTCTTCTTTTTCTTATAACCTGAGGCTCTGATACCATAGGGGGTGGATCTCCAGTACTTCAAGATATCAATACTATAATACTTTGAGTGCTTATCCCAGTCACTCTTATAATAGCATAAATCGAGTGAGATTATAGGGTCCGAGCAAGTATTATAACATTGAGTCTCTTTTTCACTATGAGAAATTTTCGTGGATCCTATCCATGCCATTTTCTAATGAGCAGGATCCTTTGTTGACAGAGGCAAGCTTAGAACATACTTAATGACACTGGATAAGGAAGAAGAAAATAGCACTAGCTAAGCTTTCAGAGAGAGAAGAGAGATTTAGAATATTTTGTGAAATAGGAAAAGTGGATATATTACAATGTTCATTGAGAGCTGATTACAACTGGGGTAAGATCCTCCTTTTATAGAGGTCTCCAGATGACAACAATATCTTACAAAATTTAAACAAGCCTATCATACAATGCCAGCTGGAAGATAAGGATAAGCCTTATCTCTTTCTGACTTTTCCTAGACACGTGACAGAGGTCACTTTATTTTAGTGCACTTAATAATTATACATAGCAGGGACATTGGCTCAATAAAGGGACGGTTTAAAATAGTCTTCTGGAAGGGTCCCGTCACCATCTGAAAAAGATGATGTATCATCAGAGGCCAAATTGACTGCCCTAAGATCTGAGTCTTGTAAATAAGTGAACGGGTCTTCAGTGGTTTCTTCATTAGGATCATGGGCCTCTTGCAGATACAGGTCATATGGATTTGCGTATGGTCCTTCAGTGTCATTGGGTATCCTTGCATCAATTCTGGTTGGGCATGGTGGTAAGGCATATACTCTTCCACTTAAATCCTCAGAGTTTAGATCTTCATCAGACTTTTTGTTTGCTGTTGGGATATGTCTGGATGTGCTGGGCTGATCTTTTCGAGTATAAAAAGAGTATTGTTCAAATTGATTTATTATTCCTGAGGTTATGAATCTGGATTGGAACTCTTGGAGTGTAATTGGTGGGACATCTATTTTGAATGGGAGTCCTTCGACTGCATCTCATTCTCCATATATTCCAGGTTGCCAAAGTTGACAAAGGTAGTTGGCCAAGGCATTCAAAACTTTCTTTTCATCTGTGGGCCACATAGTAGAGTATCCAACAATATCCATCCTATTCATGGTGTGAGGATCGCTACCAGTGAAGTAACTTTTCTGTAAGGTGACAAAACAACAGAATTTTTTTTTTCCTGAGAAGGTTTATCCCATAATTGATGGCGACCAAGCATGTTGTATAACATTCCTCTCCATGCATCTAGTGGAGCATACATAGAGAACAATCGGACCAAATGTGATTTTTTTAGTACTATTACACAAGATATGGTATACCGGAAAAAAGTGACACTATGATGGCACAGGTATATATGGATGACAGAGCCCAGATATACCACATCATTTCTTCTGGTATAGGTCCTTGGATTATTGGGATAGTGTAAAAAGGGGTGTCCATGTTGAAGTACCTCGAGTTTGGATGGATTTGGGTTATGATGAGGAGCTGGTGTAACCAATAGAACAGAGTTTGTCTGGCAAGACAATCTATCTGAAACTCAGTCTAGGGTCTTGCTTTGAGGGAAAAAGGGCCAATCTTTCTTCTATATTGGCATCTGTGAAGAGGACAATAAGAAAATGGAATGGTGTATGAAGGGTTGTGTGTACTCATGGTATAAATGTAATGAACTGGTTTTGGAATGGGTTCTTTGATAGGTCTGGATAGAAAATCAGCAAGTGTGTTTTGGTGTCCCTTTATGTGCTTTACTTCGAATTTATAACGGGAAAACCAATCTTTCCATCGTAAGAGCCGAGAGTCTGGCAGAATCTTTTTCATGATTTCCAGCATTGATGGGAAAGAGCTGTTATCCATCTTCACAGTGAAATGATAAGAACTGAGGTGGAAATTGAATTGTTCTATCCCGCGTTTGACAACAAGGATTTCTTTGTAAGTGGCATGGTAATGTTTCTCTGATTCTTTGAACTGTCCACTATTATGCGCACAGTAGTGTCTTGTCCCATAAATTTCTTCAAGTAACACATCTCCCCAGAATTCATCACTAGAATCTGTCTGCAATATCCTTTTTCCTGTGCTAAGAATCTTTAGAGGAGGGGGGTCTTGCGCTATCTTCAACATGATTTTGACAGCTGTGGTTTGTTCAAGTCCCCATGGTGGGGGTTGATGAATCCACATTTTATAGTGTTTATTTGCTCTATTTGGGTAGATTTCATCAACTTTTCTTGTATTTATCCATTGTAATAGCATAGTTTCATAATTTCTCTCTAAATTGTGCTTGAAAGTGAAAACATGCTTTTTAAGCTTTATAATTGCTAAATTTTATTCACTTTAATTCCATTTGATGCCTTGATGTGTTTGTTGAGTAATTTCAGACTTACAAGGCATGTATGGATTGAAGAAGTGGAAGGAAAGCATGCAAAATGGGAGAATTCAAGAAATGAAGAATTTGTAAAGCTGCCAAACCTGACCTCTCGGTACTAAAGTGATCATAACTTGAGCTACAGAGGTTCAAATGAGGCGGTTTCAGCGGCATTGGAAAGCTAACGTTCGAGGTTTCAAAATGATATACAATTTGCTATAGTGGACATAATTCTAAGTGTGCGTACGCACACAATTTGTGTGTATGCACAAGTCAGAAAATAGCAAGTGCGCATACGCACACGTCCTGGCACATGAGCTCATTAATTGCAAATCACTGGGGACGATTTCTGGGCCTCCAAAACTCAATCCAACTCATTTCTGAAGCTATTTCAAGCCAAATTGAAGAGGGATGAAGTGGGGAGCACTTAGGTTTAGGTTTTTACATATTTTGTTTAGTTTTTCTAGAGAGAGAAGCTCCCCCTTCTCTCTAGAATTAGGATTCCTTAGTTTAATTTTTTGCAATTTCTACTTTTAATTCTTGTTTTCATTTACTTTTCCTTGTCATTTATTATTATTGCATCTTTGTTCTTTTCTTCTATTTGTTATTTCCTCTCTTTTGTCATTTTTATGTTCATGGATACTTTTGTTAATTTCAATTTTAATTAATGCAATTTATGTTTTCATGTTGATTATTGCTTTCCTTAATTGTTGTTATTATTTTCTTGCAATTGGTAGTTGTAGCATTTATTATTTCTTGTTATTTTATCATACTTTCTTTTCATGCCCACCAAGTGTTTGATAAAATGCTTGGTTGGGTTTTTACTTAGTTTTTTGACACTCTTGGCTTGGAATTGATGACTTTGGTGATCATTGAATCATTGATGTCCATTCTTGTTTGATATATTGGAGTAGTTAGTTGATTTGGTCTCCATTGACTCTATGTGACCCTTAGTGTTGACATAGGACTTATGGATTGAAATAAACTATGCCTATTTGACTTATCCTCGATGTAGGGTTGACTAAGTAGGATTAACTCTTCATAATTATCATGTATTTGTGGTCAATGGCTAGGATAGATAACCTTAGCTCTCAATTACTTGCCAAGAGATTTCTCGCATTTGAAGTTTCCTTTCCTTGTATTTAATTGCTTTTGACTTTTATTGCTTTGATGTTTAAATTCTTGCATGTTTAGTTTTCACACTCTTAGTTGAGAAATTGTGTGTTTGGGTGGAATTGAGTTGTGGATGTCCATTCCGCATAGTATGAGAATGGCTAATTGGTTTGGTTTCTATTGACGCTAGTCTTTCACTAAGTAATTAGTGAGTTGACTAGGACTTATGGATTGAGACCAATTATGCCCTTTTGACAAATTCTCAAGGAGGATTGACTAATTTGGATTGATTCCACACAATTGCCATATTTGTGGTCCATAACTAGGATAGAAATCCTAAATTCCCCAATTCTTGCCAAGAGTTGCCATTTACATTCCTTGCATGTTTATTTGCTCTCTTACTATTTACATCTCTTACTCTCTTGCATCCCCAATTCCCATGCTCCCTCATAGCCAATAATATGATACTTAATTGCAATTCCTGGGGAGAACGACCCGGGAGTTTAAATACTCTTGGTTATTTGATTTGAATTGTGACTACTCTTTGATTTAAACTTTGATTGTGAGAGTTCATTGTTGGTTTAGACTATGCTATTAATGAAGGGAGCATCAGGGGTTTCTTTTTGAAGAGTTTTGATAGCTAGCTGGTGTGTCTGGTCATATCTGAGATAAAGTTTCTGATGTAGTTTACAATTCCCAAGAATTATTGAACTTGTTTGACCGTCAAGTTTTAGTCATGGAAATGGATTAACTCCTTGGCAATATGCTCCCCTGGCTAAAAAAATTCGTCTTCGAAGACCATTCTGAGGAACTCATTTTTTGTTTTAGCAAGAGAGCTCTTTTTTTTTATGACAGCATGATTCCCTGATTTTTGACAATTTGGGTGAATTAGGCCAAGAGCGCCTTATGGGCTTCATTGTCCTTTGAGAACAGTAGAATGTCATCAATGTAAATGAGTATGGAATGTAGAATATGCTCAAAGATTTTGGTCATTGCTTTTTGGAAAAGGGATAGGGCCACTTTGAGTCCGAACGGCATTACTGTCCACTGATATTGGGCCTCAGGGATACAAAATACTGTTTTGTATTTATCCTCAGGATGGAGCCCTATTTGCCAAAAACCATCCTTTAGGTCAAACTTGCTGAATATTTTTGCTCCACTTAGCCTTTGTGTAATAACTGAGATTCTTGGTAGAGGAAATTTATCATCCTATAGAAAGACATTGAGTGGCTTATAATAAATGAAAAGCCTCTTTTTTCCTCTGAAGGATTACCATGTGTTCATAACACGCAGCGGAAGAAAAGAAAGTAATCCTTAAAGATCTATTTTGTGCTTAAACTTTATTCCAATAATAATATATAGATATAGATCAGATCTAATACCTGTGTACGCTAGTAAAAATTACTTTCTCCTTCGATGGTACGAAGGCGCTATGCGTATCCACACCGAGACCAACCTTTGCTGTCAACTCATTGACCAATGGACATCTGATCTAAATTGAGAAACCTCTTGCAACTCTTTGCACGCCATAAAAATTCTTCTCCAAGAATCAGGCTCACATACGTTTATGTGTGTAGAGGTAAAGGAATAAAACTCTTGTTATTCTCATTTCATTCTCGTTTTTCCTCTACTCTTGGCATACATATATATAGTATAAGATTTGTTACTGATTTCAAATTTGAATCTCCATTCAAATTCAAATCATATCTTGTTATTTTAAACTTGAATCTTTCAAATTTATGAATCATATCATAACTCAATTTGAAACAGAATCAATTAGGATCTCATCCAAATTTAGAATTCAAGTTTAGAAATAGAATAACTAATTATTCTCAATTATCATATTATTATTATATTCTTGGTGCTAGCAAAAAATATAATAACATTCCATTTGAATTAATATAATTATTTATTTGATCAAATCAAATTAATAATTAAATAATTCTACAGCAAATGTTAGAACACTCGTTAGTGTATGACCCTATAGGTTCAATACTAAGCGGGTAGTAAATTAGTCATACTAAATTTACTAATCAAGGTTGGCGTCTATCAACACTCCTCAATGACCTGATAGTATGAAGTAATATATTTTTACTAAGAACCTTAGAAGAACAAAGTATAATTCTTTCCATCTTTTCAGCTCTTGATTAACCCTTAGAGTATGGTTTAATTATCAAACTCTAACTTGTTACCATTATTATAATAAACTGTGAATGACTTAAGAAACTCATTTCTTCATTCATTCAATCTCCTTGGCCAAGGTTTTATTCATCTCAGTCATTATAATCATAGAGCTCAAACTCTTTACCGAGAGTTGACGGATTCCTTATTGACTAATCATTAATTCTACAAGTATTTAAATCATACTCAATATCCATTCAACTAGCACCCTAGGGTATTAGGTGTCCAGAATCAAAGTATAATAAATACATTGTTAATTACTATGACAGTCGCAGGTCAAAGGAAACTCTATTACTATGTTCATGTTGAGAATATCCTATTGACAAATATACGATAATTATAACCCTTAGGAATTCTCAAAGTGAATCAGTTCAATGGTCATATCTCTATATGCACCATCTATATATATAATTTAATAAATGAGATCTATTAATCTTCATCCAATGAAGACCATTATATATATATATTGATCTTTCCGGATTATTAATGTCCTTTTCTAATAATCCTATGATCAAGAACAATTTAGATTAAATTATAAAAGATTTATCTCTCAATATTATGATCACTATCACAATAATAAATCTCTAAATTTAATCAAGGACCTTTAACATTTTAATATAATAATAATAACAAATTATTTGACACGTGATTGATTGGATTGTGGTCATACTACTTATTCCCAACATCCTCTATTTTGGTCAGCCCTTTTTTCAACATAAAAAGTTTGACATGCCCAGTTAGAATTAGTTGGTTCAATGAGTCCTTGAAAAAGAAGAGCCGCACATTCTGCTCTTGCTAATTTGAGATCTTCAGGATTCATTCCTGAGTGCGTGGCCTTTGTTGGGTTGATGTCCTCATTCTTTTTAAAAGGGAGGTAGACATAAAAATCTGGATTCTTTCACAAAGGTGCCAGATGATTGAATTGATCATGACTGTCATAACAAGCATTAAGGAGTTGTTGTTGGACCTCCTTATATTCTTCTGGAGCTTCTTGTATCTCAAGGATGCTTTGTATTCCTGTATAGGGCAAGAATTGCCCTTTGTAACTTAGGCCAGTGGGTTTAATGTGTAGCCCGTGGGTTCGGAAAAAGGCATCAAATTCAAACAGGACATCTTTGTCTGGGAGGTAACTACCTAGTACCCTGAACCAAGTACATAAAGGGACACCAAAACACACTTGCTGATTTTCTATCTAGACCTACCAAAGAACCAATTCCAAAACCAGTTCATTATATTTACACCATGAGTACACACAACCCTTCATACACCATTCCAAATAGGACATCTTTGTCTGGGAGGTAACTTCCCAGTACCCTGAGCCAAGTACATAAAGGGACACCAAAACACATTTGCTAATTTTCTATCCAGACCTACCAAAGAACCAATTCCAAAACCAGTTCATTATATTTACACCATGAGTACACACATCCTTTCATACACCATTCTATTTTTTGATTGTCCTCTTCACATAAGCCCATACAGAAGAAAGATTGGCCCTTTCCCCTCAAAGAAAAACCCCAGACTGAGATTCAGATAGATTGCCTTGCTAGACAAACTCTGTTCTATTGGTTACACCAGCTCCTCATCATAACCCAAATCCATCTAAATCCAAGGTACTTCAACATGGACACCCCTTTTTGCACTATCCCAATAATCCAAGGACCTATACTAGAAGAAATGATGTGGTATATCTGGGCTCTGTCATCCATATATAAAAGTGCCATCATAGTTCCACTTTTTTTGGTATACCATATCTTGGGTAATAGTACTAAAAAACAATCTCATTTGGTCCGATTGTTCTCTATGTATGCTCTACTAGATGCATGGAGAGGAATGTTATACAACATGCTTGATCGCCATCAATTATGGGATAAACCTTCTCAGGCAAAATAAAAATTCTGTTGTTTTGTCACCTTACAGAAAAGTTACTTCATTGGCAGCTATCCTCATACCATGAATAGGATCGATATTGTTGGATACTCTACTATGTGGCCCACAGATGAAAAGACAGCTTTGAATGCCTTGGCCAAATACCTCTATCAACTTTGGCAACCTGGAATGTATGGAGAACGAGATGCAGTCGAAGGACTCCTATTCAGAACAGATGTCCCACCAATTATACTCCAAGAGTTCCAGTCCAGATTCATAACCTCAGGAGTAATAAATCAATTTGGACAATACTCTTTTTATACTCCAAAAGATCAGCCCAGCACATCCAGGCATATCCCAACAACAAACAGAAATTCTGATGAAGATCTGAACTCTGAGGATCTAAGTGAAAGAGTATATGCCTTACCATCAAGCCCAACCAGAATTGATGCAGGGATATCCAATGACACTGAAGGCCCATACTCAGACCCATACGACCCATATCTACAAGAGGCCCATCATCCTAATGCAGGAACCACGGAAGACCCATTCACCTATTTACAAGACTCGGATCTTAGGGCAGTCAATTTGGCCTCTGATGATACATCATCTTTTTCAGATGGTGACGAGACCCTTCCAGAAGACTATTTTAAACCGTCCCTTTATTGAGCCAATGTCCCTACTATGTATAATTATTAAGTGCACTAAAATAAAGTGACCCCTGTCACGTGTCTAGGAAAAGTCAGAAAGAGATAAAGCTTATCCTTATCTTCCAGCTGGCATTGTATGATAGGCTTGTTTAAATTCTGTAAGATATTGTTGTCATCTAGAGACCTCTATAAAAGGAAGAGGTCACCCTAGTTGTAATCAGCTCTCAATGAACATTGTAATATATCCACTTTTTCTATCTCACAAAATGTTCTAAATCCCTCTTCTCTGTCTGAAAGCTTAGCTAGTGTTATTTTCTTCTTCCTTATCCAGTGTCATTAAGTATGCTCTGAGCTTGCATCTGTCTACAGAGAATCCTGCTCATCAGAAAATGGCATGGATATGATCAACAAAAATTTCTCATAGTGGAAAAGGGACTCGATGTTATAATACTTTCCCAGACCCTTTAATCTTACTAGATTTATGCTATTATAAGAGTGACTGGGATAAGCACTCAAAGTATTATAGTATTGATATCTTGAAGTACTGGAGATCCACCCCCTGTGGTATCAAAGCCTCAGGTTATAAGAAGAAGAAGGTATTACTAGTGAAAGCAAGTAAGAGAGAATTGTTAAACATGAACCCTTCATCGTCTCTAAGTTCTTTAGAGCCCATACATCATTCTACTTCTTTAAGTATAGATCGTTTACCCCATAGTCTAAAGAAAACTCTTTCCAATAAAATTGATCAATTGGTAGAATTCACCCATGTGTTAGAAGACTATAGAACTCCAGCCATTGAATACCCACTCATCGGTCCCTATTCCTTCTACCAAAGACAAAAGAAATCAACCCTCACCTCCATCCACCATCTTATCACTAGAAATCCTTCTCCTCCACCAAAAGAAGTCATCAAGTCTTCTTATTTATAACAGTTTAGTTTAAAAGCCAATACTGCTAAACAATATATAACCTTAGAAATTCCACAAGAACTCCTCCAAAATTACCAAAACCAAGGCTACACCCATCTACATCTAGGAGCAGTTACGCTTATCCTAACCTTTCATGGAAGAAGATCCATTCCGATACAGCTAAAGTTGCTCTTTTAGATTCCACATTCAAGGAATACCAACATGCCTTGATTGGGGCTTTAGTTATTGCACTCTCAAATGGAAGTGTCATCCTTACTATAGCTCCTAATTTTACCATGAGGCTATCAGACCCAACGATATCTCAAAGATTAAAAATTCAGATACAGCTAGTTGGGATAATTGAAGACTCTAATGCTGAACAGACCACCTTGCATCACCAAGTTCTCTACAGAGTTTAAGACCATGCTCTCAATCTCAATCTTCCAAACACTACAGGAGAAGCATTATTCATGTTCATAGATAATGCCAGAGGACCAGCAATCGTAAATATTTCAAGGATAATCACTACTGAAGAACTTTCTTCTATCATTCCTTTGGAATTGATTAGTAATTATGAGAAAGCCTCCTCGAAGGAACAGGTTGATGTTCATACTATAGCACCTCCAACTATTACCCACAATAGTGATGGAACGGTGACCACTATTTTCCAGAAACCAGGAGGAATTAGACAAACTTCTATGCAAGGACCATCCTTTAGAAGGATCAATATGATCTCTCTTGTTCAGGTGCAAACAACTCATGATCTGAATGACCCACCTGGACATTTCTATGAAAATGGAAAACCTGTTTATGTTTCTCATATAAATGGAC
Source organism: Arachis hypogaea (assembly GCF_003086295.3). Classification (NCBI taxonomy): domain Eukaryota; kingdom Viridiplantae; phylum Streptophyta; class Magnoliopsida; order Fabales; family Fabaceae; genus Arachis; species Arachis hypogaea. Next base: position 10,796,645 of record NC_092046.1, on the reverse strand, counting down.
ACTTCATCTGGGATGTTGATCCCTCCATGTGTGACTCCGACTGTGATTGTGCTAATCAATGGAGCGACATTGATGATGAAGATTATGATAGGTGACGGAGGAACAAGAAAAAGAAGAAAAGATCACAGTGAGCCCTTTGCTCATATAAGAGACCTGAGCCCCCTGATGATGCATATATGGCTCCAATTCAAGAAGAAAAGGTTGGCCCAAAAAGGTTCTACAGATTATTCTTATCAATCAGCCAAAATAATCCCATGTATTGCAACCTTCAGACCTTATGAGGAAGAATTTTCACCTTTGGTGACTTAGACTGATGAAAAGAAAATTACTAGATGACCTTACGTAATTCCTCAAGGGATTACTCCACATGGACATCAAGCTACAACTCCTCAAGAGAAAGTCCTCAATTGGCACACGGATAATGCAGTATGTCAAAATAAAGTATTACTCCAAATTAACCATACTCTTGATGCTCTTGTAGAAAAAACTGAAGGTCTTTCAGCACAACTAGGATCTATGGCAGAACAAGTTGCCGAACTCAAGAACCGGCTCTCTACACAAGCTTTTCAACTTGACCAAGAACTCAAAACCTATATTGACAATAGGTATTTTGGGCCAGAGTTCCATAGGAAAAATAGAGAAATGGATCAAGTCAAGTCTCAACTTCGTCAGATTGAGATGGACAAAGACAAAACGGCTGTACCTCAGGCATTGGCTATAGACCCATTATCCATGTACCTTAAACCATATCCATCATATTCACCTGTCTTATTTCCCTCAACATATTCACCACTTGAAACCTCAGATTACGAATCCATCTTCAAATCCACTTATCATTTAGCCAGACAAGCAAATACCAAAAAATCTATCTCTCCTCAAGGGCGATGTTACTTGTCCCAGCCATAGCCATCCCAGTCTCAGCCAGCTTTCCAACCCAGACCTCATCCTCCCTGGAAGCCAGGCAATTTTTTCAGAGAAGATACACCATTTAATACCCCCACAAAAGACAAGGGTATCAAAGAAGGGTCACCTGCCCTGGGCTGAATAATTAATATACTTACTCTGGATAATCAATCACACAGTGAGAAAATCACTGATGAATCTGGTGATGAAACTGCTGAAGAAGAAATCACTGACGAAGCTAGTGAAGAAACTGCTGAATGGTCCAAAGAAGACAATGAAGCAGACCTTTCAGCAATTGCCATGGTCAACCCTGTAGAAAAAGAAGAGGAAGAGATAAGATCAGAAAGGGATGAACCATTAGCCTCGGTAAATCCACCACAGATGGGATCTTCTGAAGTAAAAACTTCTAACAAATGGTTTACCTTTGATGATATTCCACCATCAAGATACAAGAAAAGGTTAAATGAATTTGGTGCTTGGATTGAGACCACCATGGGTAATCCAAATCTTTCAAGAAGACAAGTTCTTACAGATTTTATAAATCGAATGACTGGCAATCTCCGAGAATGGGTTAACAATCTTTCTGAATATGAAAGACTTCAACTCATTAATAGTACTTCTTCCCAGTTATTGGGATACTACATCAAGAATTCTTGTGAGACATTACAATTATCTAAAAAAGAAATTCTCAAGAATATTTTGAAATGAAGTGTTGTTCACTCAACAGGAAGGACTTAGAGAAACATTACAAGCGAATGGCTGTTAAATATTATCTTCTTGGAGGAAACAATAATCCACCACTTAAACAAGTCTTCACGGCATCCTTGCCAAATGAATTTCAGCCAAAATTACAACAGATGATGATGACTCTTCGTAAAGAAGTAGCCACCACCACCATTGGAGAAATATATCAGCTAGCTCTAGCTGCTCTGGATAAACTGTGTGAACAACAACAAATATTCAAATGGCTCAATCAAGACTCAAGCAAACTCGAAAGGGCATGCAACAAATCCTACTTGAATATCAAATGCAAAGAGCTAGGCATGTGTGAATGCAAGCCAAAGAAGAAAATGCATTGGCAACCACAATCTAGAACATTCCAGCAGAAGGCATTTAGAAGGGGAAGAAGGAAGCAGAGATATCATTATTTCAAAAAGAAAAAACCCCATACTAAGTCAAACAAATGCTTTATTTGCGGAAAATAGGGTCACTTTGCTAGATCATGTCCTAATAAGACAAAAAAGGAGATAAAAATGCTTCAGTCTTTAATGGATGCAGCTTCTATCGAAGATGACGAAGATCTTGAATCAATACTTGAAGAACAAAAAAGCAAAGATAGTGAGACCCAATATGTTCAGTTCAGAAGAAGACCTCCCACCTAAAAGGTCAATCTTTACCATATCCTCCATTGCTTCCATTACCACAAGAATTCCTAAAGGATCAAATACTTCGAAAGAAGAACTTGGATATCTTGGATCTTTAGGAATAAAGCAGATTGATGGCACTCCCCGACCTCATTTTGATTTAAAGGTTAAGACGTCTATCTATGACAAACCAATAAGAGCTATCGCACTAATAGATATTGGTTCTTGTGTCGCTGTCCTAAAACCACATGTTCTACCAAAAAAAATGTGGGCACTTTTCTCTAAGAGATTCGCGGCAGCTAACAATGAAGTCTTCACCATCAATCTCATCTCCAAAAAATCAATTGGATTGAAAATATTTGCAAGCCAGACCATTTGGCTCAGGGTACTGGGAAGTTACCTCCTAGAAAAAGATGTCCTATTTGGATACCCATAGACTACACATTAAACCTACTGGCCTAAGTTACAAAGGACAATTCTTGCCCTATATCGGAATACAAAGCATCCTTGAGATACAAGAAACTCTAGAAGAATATAAGGAGGTCCAACAACAACTCCTTAATGCTTGTTGTGACAGTCATGATCAATTCAACCATCCGGCACCTTTGTGGAAGAATCCAGATTTTTATGTCTGCCTCCCTTTTAAAAAGAATGAGGACATCAACCCAACAAAGGCTACGCACTCAGGAATGAATCCTGAAGATCCCAAATTAGCAAGAGCAGAATGTGCAGCTCTTCTTGTTCAAGGACTCATTGAACCAACCAATTTTAACTGGGCATGTCAAGCCTTTTATGTTGAAAAAAGGTTGAGCAAAATAGAGGAAAAAAGAGGCTTGTCATTGATTATAAGCCACTCAATGTCTTCCTACAGGATGATGAATTTCCTCTACCAAGAATCTCAGTTATTACACAAAGGCTAAGTGGAGAAAAAAAATCAGCAAGTGTATTTTGGTGTCCCTTTATGTGCTTTACTTCGAATTTATAATGGGAAAACCAATATTTCCATCATAAAAGCTGAGAGTCTGACAGAATCTTTTTTTTTATTTCCAAAATTGATGGGAAAGAGGTGTTATCCATATCCACAGTGAAATGATAAAAATTGATGTGGAAATTAAATTTTTCTATCCCGCATTTGACAGCAAGGATTTCTTTGTAAGTGGCATAGTAGTGTTTCTCTTTTTCTTTGAACTGTCCACTAGCATGCGCACAGTAGTGTCTTGTCCCATCAATTTCTTCAAGTAACATAGCTCTCCATAATTCATCACTAGCATCTGACTGCAATATCCTTTTTCCTGTGCTAGGAATCTTTAGAGGAGGGGGTCTTGTGCTATCTTCTTCAGGGTTTTGACAACTGTGGTTTGTTCAAGTCCCATTGTGGGGTTTCTTTTTCAAGAGTTTTGATAGCTGGCTGGTGTGTTTGGTCACATCTGGGGTATAAAGTCTCTGATATAGTTTATAATTCCCAAGAATTGTTGAACTTGTTTGACCGTCAAGTTTTCGTCAGGGAAATGGATTAACTCCTTGGCAATACATAAAGGAGTTCTGGGGTATCACAAATCCAATTTTGAAAAAGATTGTCACCCCTAGTTTTCACTTCTAACATAGCAGTGACCCTCTTTTCTCCCTTCTTTTTTCATCTACTCTTTCTTTTTGTTTCTTTCTTCTTTTTTTTTTTTTGTCTATTTTTTTTTCTCTTTTTCTCTCTTTCTTCCATTCTTATCCAACTCTCTCCTCCCTCCACCTTTTCTTTCATCCACCTCTCCCTTCTTTTATCTTCCTCTCTCCTTCTTCTATCCTTTTAGTTTGTTGTTCTTTTTTTTTCTGTTTAGCTTTTCATATCTAACAATCACTTTGGCCTCATTTGTTTAAAGATACGGGACACTGAGATAGAGACACAGAGATACAAAATTGTATTTAACAAATGAGACATAGACAGTGACATTATGTCCAGAGATATTGAATTAGTGTATTTTATATCCATCCTGACAGGAAAGACATAGAAACAATATGCTAACAGCAGACACAACTTATTTTTTATTTTTCTTTCATTATTCTTATTAAATTTTTTAATGAAAAAAAATGAGAATAACTTAAACTTTCATAATTTATTCTAGTGTATCACCAAACAAAATACAAAAATACTAATTTTTGTGTCTCTATCCTTTATGTCTTATTCTCAATGTTTTGTGTTGTCTTGTCTTGTTCTCAAAATCAAATGTAGCCTTTATAGTGTATTTTTTTTCTTTTTGCAGTGTATGTGTCTCTCATATGTATAATTTGAACATGGTAGTACAAATTTTGCAGATTTAAAAATTAAAGAAGATACATGAAAAAATGTTCAGTTTAGAAAAATGTTCATATTTAGTCTAAGAAGAAAAAAAGATATCTCATGTTATTGCAATATTTTTGGTGTAAGTCAAGAAACTAGGGTAGCGTTTATTTTGAGGTACTAGGACGGGACTGAGAGACTAGGACTCAGTATCATATTTATTGATCCAGAGACTGATACTAAAATTTCAGTCTCTGTTTTCAAAACTTTAGTATTTTAATACCTCTAAAAAGTGAAGACACAGAAAACTGAAATTTTTGAGACGGAGACTGAAACTTTAATAATATTTTATACTTAAAGTACCCTCATTTCAATTAATTAATTCCAACTTTACCCTTTGTACAAATTAAATTAGAGTTTCAATCTTATTTCAGCCTCTGTCTCTTACTTTACACCAAATACAACATTAAAACTTATTTCAATCTCTGTCTCTCAGTCTTTGCCTCTTAATCTCAGTCTCTCAGTCTCTGTCTCTTTTCCAAAGGCTATCTAGAGGAACTTAAACTCATTATCTCTATTTTTATTTAAGATTCATTGTAACTAAAACTTGTATCCACTCTCAGCATATAGTTCAACACAAAGATTATTTATTTTTCTTTAAGATTTAGATCTAAATTTTTTCTATTTTTTCATAAAAAAATAGAATATAAATGTATGTGTTTATGAAAAATATACTTACTCATTTCCAACATAATTCCAAGCATTCCAACCCTCAGGTCGAACTACATCTAATAAACTGAAATTAGCAATGATAACTTTGGCAAATGGTCCATATGCTCTCCCAAGCTCAGCTTTTCCACTAACACTTGTTATGACACATTCCTTAAACACAAATCTTGTTGGGGATTCATTTGTCATTCGCTTTTGTGCGGTTATAGTGCCATCTAACCTAGGACCATTTGCTCCAAACGTAAAGTTAATGACACTTTTCTGCTCATACCATAAACTTAAGAAAATTACATAACATGCTAAACAATTAACATTTGAAATATATGTACTAATAATTGGTACAAAGATAATTTAAAGTACTAAGTGTTATTGTAGTTTTATATAGGGTTAATTGTATTTTATATTGTATATACTTTAGTAAATGCCCATTTTGGTTCCTAATTATTTGGACGAGGGACAACGCACATTCCCACGATTTGAAATTAACAAAGCGGCCCTCAACCTCCATTGGAAATATCCATCGCAACTCTTTCAATCGGAAGACAAACGGTGGGTGTTCACGTGTCAGTGGCTAGTCCACATGGATTTTACGCGTCTTCATCCAAAACGGCATCCACTATTTGTATTATCGGCTTCGACATCAATGGTTCCTCTATTGCTCACTTTCTCTGCAAGTACTCCCCCTCACTCTTCCGACTTCCCAACAAAAATCCTCGTCTTTGAGCGCCGCACCACCGTCGGTGCCCATATGGCTACCGTCACAATTGTTGGCGACATGTTCGAGGCCAGTTTCTCTCCTCCACCCTAAGAACTTCCACGCTATGAATTACACCAAACTTCTGGACCTCAAGGTAAAGCCACCGTCGTCGATGATGAACTCCATCGGGATTTGGAACGGAAGCTGCGTTTTGTAATCTCCTGCACTGTTTGCTAAGATTACTTTCGACGACAGCACAGAGACCGTCGGCAACAAGTAGATTACTTCAATGGAAGTTTGAAATTTAAGAGCAGAGCCCAAAATCAAACCTCATAAGAAGGAACTAGGATTAGGAATTTATCTTTTGCAAAGATGTTGTGGAGAAGATCAGCAATGGAGGAAAGATCAGCTATGGAGGAATCCACCGACCATGCAGACCAAAGAGAACCCGAAGGCGGCGGATTTTCAGGCTCTATCTCAGTGTTTCATTAATGGACAAGGAGTAACACCAACGAGACGTTGGCGTTGGAGTAGAAACTGGGTTGTGAAGTGGGTATCTATTGATGGGAAAGAAGAGGACGGATCAGTCCTTAAGCTATACCTTCAAAGAGAATGACATTGTTTGATAAGCTTTTGGCAATACGAATTCAATCTTCAAAGTACTGTCTTTCACTCTCCTGCAAAAAATTTTCAATTCTTTTTTGCCATTTTTCAAAATTCAAGCTTTCGTATTTTAATTTTTCTATGGTTATGGTAAATTCACTTTCAGAAGAGAAGCAAAAAAAGCTGAAGAAAGAACAGAAGCTCAATGCAATTTTTCATTCAATTTCTCAATTCCTTTTTAATTTATTTTTATTGTTCAAAAAAGTTTTCAATGCTCTTTTTTATTTTTATATGAGTAAATCATTCCCACACACATAGTCTTGTTGAGAAAAAAGTTGCAATCAACTCTACCGAAGATGAAAAAGGAAAAAAACCCTTAACAAGTTCGAACGAAGGAATGAAGAGAATGCTACGGAACGACAACATTTTGAAGGGGTTGTAAGGGGCGATTAGTCCCTACTTAGAAGGAGACAAATTCACATAGACTAGTCATTGACACGTTAACACCCTACCATTTGTCTTCTGATTACAAGGGTTGCGATGGGTATTTTGATCAATGGAGGTTGAGGCCGCTTTGTTAATTTTAAATCATGGGGTGCGCTTTGTTTATAATCTAAATGATTAGAGATCGAAAAGGGCATTTACTCGATATACTTTAACCTGATAATTTTAAAAGTAGAAAATGACAATAAGTAGAATAGAATAAGATTTATGATACATTTTATTTTTAGTGAATTTTTTTAAAAATCCTGTTCTACCTAACCAATAAATTTAAAATCCATCCACCTAAATCTGAGTCGTAAAAATAACTATTCACTCAACTTAAATATGTCCAACTCATAAAAAAGTAATAAATTTATGAGAAAAAGACAAATAGGTCCCTGACCTTTTGTCCCGCGGACATTTTTGTCCCTAACCACTGAAAAATACTTTTAAGTCATTGACCTTCACAAAACTTGGACGGATTAGTCCCTGACGGAGGCATTTGGACGGATCAGTCCCTGATGGAGGCATTTAGACGGAGGGACTGATCTGTCCAAATTTTGTGAAGGTCAGGGGCTTAAAAGTATTTTTCAATGGTTAGGGACGAAAATGTCCGCGCGACAAAAGGTCAGGGACCTATTTGTCATTTTCTCTAAATTTATTTTAAAGCAAATACATATATATTGAAATTACTTTTAACACAAATAATATTTTATATTTAAAACGTATTTGATAAAAGTTAAATTAAAATATATATATATATATATATATTAATTTAAAATTTGTATTACCATGACTCATATTCAAAATAAATTTATTGTTTGTGCGAAAAATCTATTCAAAAGATTTAGAGTACGAGTAAGATTTAGGTTGAGAATCTTAAATTTGAAAGTAAAATAAGATATGATTTTCGAAAATTTTTGTATTGGTAAATAAAATTAAGATAAAACTTAACCTTATCTTAATAATAATAATAATAATAATAATATACGATGTTTTGAATTGATGTTGGAGTTGAGTATCAATTTTGATAAATTCAGTTTGATCTCAATCAATTGTGATCAACAGTGGGTTCAAAGTATGTGCAGTCTGTTGGGGTGTAAGGAGGCGGCCCTCCTGGTTCGATATCTTGGAATCCTCTTAGGAGCCAATCCGAGGTTGGTCAAGGTGTATTTTCTACTAACTCATTTGTGCAGGTATTGCAAGTGGAAACACTTCCAGATGACATAACAAACTATAGTTTCACCAAGACTATTTGGAAAGGGTTAGTCCCTCCAAGAGTTGAGTTGTTTGCTTGATTTGTGTTGATAGGCAGGGAAAACACAAAGGAAATGTTATGTCGACTTGGAATTGTTAATCAGAATGAGAATGTGTGTGTGTGTTATGTAATAAGGATGTTGAATATATCCACCACTTGTTCCTTGCCTGTGAATTTTCTTAGCAGGTGTGGTGCACTTGGTTATCTGATTTTGGCAGACCTGGTCCGTTCCGGATTTTCTGAAGGAATACTTTTAAAGCTGGAATGTGCTACATATAGGAAATAGGAGCACAAAAAGTGGTTTATAAGCTTCTTCGCAATTGTGTGGAACATCTGATTAGAAAGGAACCGGAGGTTGTTTTAGAATAAAGCAAAATGTGCTGAAAACATCATCAACTTATCGATTCTAAATTATAAGAAGTAGAGACGTAAAGATCCCTTTAGTTGTTGATGACAATGCCAAAAATAATACTAAAATAATTTTTGTATGAATTACTATATAGAATTTACAATAAGTGTTGCTTTCATAATTTCTTACTTGATCGCTCTACGTTTGTATTGAGCTCCTTTGAAAAATAATATACCTCATAAATTGATTGTCCATCTCCAAATATGAAATCTGCTGCTCCTTGAATGTAGCAATATTTAAAATAATGGCGTCCTCTATTGTCCCACAGAGTATCTTGTAGACTAGTAAAGGAACAACTGTAAAATGCATTTCTTTCACCTTCTAATTTTGCTGCTAGTGCTGGTAAAATGCCTTTAGTTTGAAGTGGATAAGGATCATTATATATGTTCTGGAATATACATGAAAATAAGGAATATTAAATAAGAAAATGGTAACAGTTTCTGTACTTGATATTTTTCTATAATTATTAATTACACACCATGTATAGTAGATATCACTTTCTATTTTTACCGATCATATATATATATACATTAAAATTTCGTTATTAAATCAGTTATTTATATAAAATATATATTAAAATATAAAATAATATTTAAAATAAATTAATCAATATATATATATTTAATTATTTAACATAAATATATTAATACACATTAACTAATTTAATGATTGATTTTTTTGTGTAAATAATATTTTTTATTTTTACTTTCCTTAAATGCAATTCCTTTAGCAACAACATCACTTGCTGAAGATGTAAATGTGGGACTAGTACTCGTTGTGTCATGTTCACTCCATTGGATTATGGTGGAGGGATTACCAGCTCCTTCAAGAAAAATACATGGTCTATTGTAGGCAATAATTTCTTTTTCTTCTCTGCATGGTAATAGAAACATAAATTATTAAAAAATTTAAAAATAAAATACATCAAATAATAGTCTAAATTAATTTTTTTAAATCATGTACTAAATCTCCAAATTAGTTTCTTGGATTCACAATTTTCACTATTTTAGTCCATTAAATTCAAAATTACTTATACTGGTCCCCGAGATTCAATTCTGAATACTATATTAGTCTTTAGACCCTTTCTAATACTGAATTAGCAAACTAAGTAATGAATTGTCTCTGACTTATTACGCTGGACATATGGCTAAAAGCGTCGTTTCATTTTAGTATTTATACAAGGCAAAAAGGAGAAAAAAAAAAAAAGAAGAATTTATATGATGTGCAAATTATTATATCTCCCTTCATTCTTGAAAACGACATTCTTCTGTCTTATTTAAGAGTTAAAACGAAAAGACGCTATTTAGTTATGTGTCTAGCGTGACAAGTCAGAACTAGCTCAGCATTTCGTTCGTTGATTCAACGTTGGAAAGTGTTTAAGGACCAATGTGGTGTCTATAATTAGATCTCGAGGACCAGTATAATAGATTTTGAATTTAAAAGACTAAAATGGTGAAAGTCGTGAATATGTGGAATCATTATGAAATTTAATCGTTCAAATACTATATAAATAAATATAACCATATTAGGTGTGTAAAATATAAAATACATATTAAAAATGAGTTAAACTATACCTGTATTTATATATAAATATATTATAACTGATTTTAATATGCAAATAATATTTTTAAATAAATATATAATTGCAAATAAAGAAAAACCCTTACGTATAAATTCCTGCAGCGATTCGAATATGAATCCATTGAGTATTTGGTTTAGAGATAGATTCAATGGCACTTTGGATGGTTTTGAAGCTTCCTCCCTCACCAGCAGAGGCGGAGCTTAGTTAAGACAAGGGGCCATGGTCTTTTTAAATTTTTGATAAAAAAATTAGTAATACTTTTTCAAAAAATAAAATATTAGTTCAGTTGGCTTAAATATTTTACTATGACTTAAAATATCAAAGTTCAATCTTCATCTTTTGTTTTTATTGTATAATAATTTTTAGTTTTAAATATTTAAAACATGTTGGATTTGGACTTAACTGAGTGTATTCGCATTTCGCAGCTCTCTATTTAATAAGCAACACTTTCTCTACCTTTGAGTTCAAATATAAAAAATTAGGTATTTTTTATTTATGTAATTTAATATTATTTTACATTTTATATTTCACTATTTATTTAATTTAATTTTTTATATGATAAAAAATATTAGAATATTCAATAAGTATTGATAATATTGTATTTGTATAAATTGATAAAAAAATCAATAAATATTATAAATTTTAATATTTGTCATTCTAACTTCTTTTTTACATATTTTACAGGATATATATTCAAATTTTTATATAAAATAATTATGAAAAATTAAAGAATTGATTATTTTTTAAGAGGAAGACTAATATTCAAGAAGGAGAACATATAACTTTTACAATATCAATACCTGTACATAGTTCTTTTACTTTAATGAATCACGAAGAAAGTGAGATACAACCTCAAAAAATTCAAATAGTTGTATCTGATGAGTTTGACCTTAATTCTTTGCAACGAGACCCTGGAAAAACAATTTTAAATTTGACAATATCACCCAAATCAAAGAGACGAAGTTAGACGAACTTATCTTAAATGGGGTCCATATCAAAAACATCTTGACAATTATCTTTCATCCGGTCCCCCAAAATTTTGTTTCAAGCTCCGCCACTACTCACCAGATTGATTCACATCAATGACATTTGGTGGATTAGAACAATTCAAAGCATTACAAACTCTGATGATAACAATGATAAAACAAGAAATGGTTAAAATCTTTATGTGTCGCATCTTCTTAGTTTTGTCAATACTCAACGTTAATGGGGTTTAAATAAAGATGAGTTCTTTCTCATACACGGATATAGAATCTACAATAATAATTGCAACAACTTTAAATAGAAAGAAGTTATCTTTTTATTCCAAACAGAAAGGAATATGGCATAAAATCTACAAACAGTTTTGACCATATTTTAATCTCTTAAAAAAAATCTTAACTGAATTATTAACAGAAAGAATAAATAGTTATTTTAGCACCTAAAAGATTTTTATTTTAACAAAACGAACCTCAATTTTTTATTTTGATGAAATGAACTTTAGAATATCAATTTTATTTGACAAAATAGTCTAAATGTTCAGAATGCTAGATTAATTAATTAAGCCAATTTATCAAACAAAATTGATATTTAGAGGTTTATTTTGTCAACAATAAAAATAACGAACTAAAAATCTATTTTAACAAAATCAGAATATTTTAAATACAAAAATAACTATATACTCTTAACAAAAAAAAGTTATTTGCATTATTTTGTGTACACCTCTCTTATATATTTTCACTATTAAAAGAGATCGATAAAAATAAAAAAGATAAAAGTTTTATCTTTCATTCCATAAAAAAAATTATGAAAAATTAGTGCAACAAATACTATTTTTATTTCATTTATTTTTTACTTATAAATATTCACATGCATTATTTTACTAATTATACCAATCAAGGCAAATGACGACGATTTTCGCCATTAAATGACAATTTTGCGACAATTAGCTCGTTTGACATGACATGTGTTACCACAGTCACTCCTTTTAGTGAATCTACTCAAGTTAACATTCAAATTATCCTTTGAAATTTGCCTCAAATATCAAATTTGTATTTTAAATTTCAATTTAGATATCTCTCTCTCTCTCTCTCTCTCTCTCTCTCTCTCTCTCTCTCTCTCTCTCTCTCTCTCTCTCTCTCTCTCTCTCTCTCTCTCTCTCTCTCTCTCTCTCTCTCTGCATCATCCTAGAGCCTAGAAAAGCACCGGCGGCGATGACTCGGTTCTCTCCCTCATACCGGCGTCCTTAGCTCTCTTGTAACACCCTACTACACAGTTTTACGCTTAAGTCGTAGAACAAGGGTAGTGTGGTGTTACAGACCTCTAAACAGAAAATATTTACATATAGTAGTGGAAAGAGATAACATACTAGGAGCCTTGAAAAAAGGGTAAAACAAAATCGCAAAATAAAAGGCGCAACGGTCAAGAAATAGAATTACTTGCGTGCTAAGAAACTTAAAAGTTAAGGATAGGAATAAGCAAAAGAGTCACAAGAGTGCCAATAATACAAAGGAACTAGCTCCTGACTCAGCATGCGAAGTCAAGGCTGGCCGGAGAATATTTACATATATATACATAAGTATCCCGAATACCCAAAATACAGAAACAAGTCCCTAACTCTCCTGTAACCTCTATGAGGAACAAAATAATCAAGTGTCTTGGAGAGCAAGCTAGTACATATATACATACATATACAAACTAAAACCCAAAATACACCGGGGACTACTCCGCTTCAAGGAATCTAGACGCCTAGCGAGGAGCCTCTCGAACTGCATCTGAAAACAACAACACAGTATGGGGTGAGAACCGAAGGTTCTCGGCATGGTAAAGGTGCCACGCGTATAATAAATAAGGTCCTGGGAATGCCAGAGGCAATCCTAGAACTTCGTCATACAATTATAAAACTTAATCTCTAAGCAGAAGCCATAAAAAGGGGTAGGTAATCTAAGTACCCTAAATTTACTCACTTTTAAACCTAACATAAACACCAAACTGTTCCACCCTTCCTCCGATCCTCCATCATCCATGAATCAGCAGAGACAGACAAACAAATAGTTTCACGCACAAGTAGGAAACAGATAGTGCAAATAGCAAATATAGCAGTTAGCAGGGTATAAATTCAGTTAGGCAATCACAAATAATGCATAGTAGATAAAACAAACAAATGCACATGATGCATGCCTGTCCTATGGCTGATGAGGCTCATATGTCAGTTATCCAGCCAACTCGACAAGTTCGAAAACCTTAGACTGTCCCCCGTTGCGCATCCCCATGAGTCTATGCATAGATTTCACATTCATTCATCATTTAATCACTCAATGGGGGATATCCATACCCGGAATTTATACGTGTCCGGTCACCCTTACAACGTAGGGTCAACAGAGTATCGAGATTCAACCTGGAACACGCGGTGACAAGCCACGGTTCTGTTACCCAAGAAAACTCGTATCTCAAATAATATCATTCATAAGCCATTTCATGTTCATAATCATTAGTTAATCATTCATCAAAACCATGGCATCATAACTTCATTTCACATTTACACCTCTTATTTATATCTCATCATATTTACCAATCTCTTCATCCCCAAGTTACCTTATTTTCCTAGCTTCAACTAGCTACTAGACTTAGTACTATACCTTAAGTCTAGTCTAGAAGGAAGAAAAATGAAGGTTTAGAAGTGAAAATCTGGTTTAAAACACCAAAAATCCAGTTTTGCAGCAAGCAGGGGCCACGCGTGCGCGTGAGTCATGCGTACGCGTGGTAGTATGAAAAGGTAGCATGCGTGCGCGTTCCCTTTCCATGCGTACGCGTGGTCATGCATGTTGGCTCATCACGCGCACGCATGGGCTACTCGCACATGCGCAGTTTAAAATGCCACTCCACGCGTACGGGTAGGCTACGCATACGCGTAGATGTACGTTCTTCCAAAAAATAATAGATTGCCCAGAAAGCTGCAAAACCATAATTTTAGCCACCTACATACTCATTTTTCACACCAAACTTCCGTCGTCCATAACTTTCTCTACAAAATTTCATTTTTCACAAAATGTATATCATTCAAAAGCTTGAAAAAGGGCATTGTCCATTCTTGTCTTCTCAAACAAGGGCAGAGGCTATGGCCTTGCTTGCCTCTGCCAAATATAGTATGAGTTCTTCTCCTTTTTCGGGTCAGATGAGAATTGGTGGCTGGCTCAAGAAACTTTTGAAGTTTTGAAAAGTTTACTCGCATTCTTGAGTCCACTCGAATTGGCATCCCTTCTTGAGTATTAAAAATAGAGGTAGGAATTTTAGAGCCGACCCTGCTAAGAATCTAGATAAGGCTACCAATCTGCCGTTTAGTTGCTGGACTTTTTTCAGCAGGGGGTATTTTCATCTTTAAGATTGCTCTGCATTTTTTCGGATTGGCTTCGATGCCCCTCTAAGTGACCATGAATCATAAGAACTTTCTGGCTTCCACTGCAAAGGTACACTTTGTGGGATTTAACCTCATCTCATGCTGTCTTATTATCTTGAATATTTCCTTAAGGTTGGACAGCAAACCGACTTCTTTCTTGGTTTTGACAAGCATATCATCCATGTAGACCTCAATCAACTTTCCGAGGTGGGATGAAAATACTTTTTTCATTAACTATTGATATGTTGCTCCAGCATTTTTTAGTCCAAATAGCATTACTACATAGCAGTAGTTTGTCTTGGAAGTAATAAATGAGGTCTTCTCCTGATCTGACTTGTACATCAGGATTTGGTTGTATCCTGAATATGCGTTCATAAAGTACAAGTATTTGTAACATGAAGCTGAATCTACTATAGCGTCAATGCTGGAAAGAGGGTAAGGATCCTTGGGACAGGCTTTATTGAGGTAGGTATAGTCAACGCACATCCTCCACTTCTCGTTTTGTTTCTTCACGAGCACTACATTGGCAAGCCATAACGAGTATTTTACCTCTTTTATGAACCCAGCTTCTAACAATGCTTGGACTTGTTCTTCTACTACTTGTGCTCTTTCGGAGCCGAGATTTCGTCGTTTTTGTTGGACAGGTCGTGAGCTCGGATAAACGGAAAGCTATGACTCATGAGGTCAGGACGGAATCCGGGCATGTTAGAAGCCTTCCATGCGAAAAGGTCGATATTTTCTCTTAGGAGCTTGACAAGGTCTTCTTTTAACTATTTATCCAAGTTAGCCCCTATGTTTGTTGTTTTTCCGACCTAATCATCGATCTGGACCTCCTCAGTCTTTTCATCGGGTTGTGATCTCAATTCTTCTCGAATTTGGACACCGTCGAGTTCTATGGTATTGAACTCTTTCCCCCTTTGTGCATCCACATAGGTTCAGTCTTTAATCGTAACACCTTCTTGCTAGTTTCTGATCTCCTATCACAGTTGCTATTTCCTCAGAAGTCGGGAATTTTATGCAAAGGTAAGGGATAGAGACTACCGTAGCAAGTTGGTTTAGAGTTGTTCGACCTATCAGGGTATTGTAGGCTGATGCTACGTCGACCACTATGTAATCTATACTCAAAGTTCTTGACTCAGTATCTTTACTAAAAGTGGTGTATGAAGAAATGAAGCCTAAAGGTCGGATGGGCATATCTCCCAACCCAAAAAGAGTGTCTGGATATGTTTTTAGTTCTTTTTCTTCTAACCCCAGCTTGTCAAAAGCAGGTTTAAATAGGATGTTGGCCGAGCTTTCTTGATCTACCAGAGCTCTGTGGAGGTTTACATTGGCAAGTATCATTGTGATCACGATAGGGTTGTCATGCCCAGTGTTATCCCTTGGGCATCTTCTTTTGTGAAGATAATAGTAGGTATATCGAGAGCTTGATCCTCCTCCCCGACTTGATAGACTTTTTTCAAATGTCTCTTGTGGGAGGATTTAGTTATTCCACCTTCTGCAAATCCTCTAGCAATCATGTGGACGTGTCTTTCAGGGATTCGTGGTGGCCTATCTAGCCGACTCTTGTCTTCTTCCTCTCTTTTTCTTTTTCCCTGATCGTCCGATCTTTCTACCAAGTATCTTTTCAACCAACCTTCCTTGATCAACTTTTCTATCATATTTTTTAAGTCATAGCAATCATTGTTAGAATGACTGTATATCTTGTGGTATTCACAATATTCTGTCCGACTTCTACCTTTTTTATTTTTGATGGGCCAAGGAAGTAGAAATTTTTCTGTGTGGCAAATCTCCCTGTAGATGTAAACAAGGAAAACTCATAATAGGGTATAGTTGTGATACCTTCAAGGCTTATCCGAGCTGTATTCATATTTTTTTCTTTGCTTCTTTCTCTTTATCTCATATTTGATAGTGAGAGTTTTGTCTCGGGGCAAGCTCTCCTAGTCGGACATTCTCTTCCATGTTGATGTACTTTTCTGCTCGCTCTTGCACCCCATACAAGGAGGTCAGGTGCCTTTTCGATATGGACTGGGAGAATGGGCATTCTGTGAGGCCATTAACTAGCCCCATGATGATCGCTTCGGTAGGAAAATTTTGGATTTTCCAGCAAGCCTTGTTGAATCTTTCTATATAAGCTCAGAGTGTTTCTCTGACCTCTTGTTTAACCCCTAAAAGGCTTGGAGCGTGTTTGATCTTACCTTTCTGGATGGAGAATCGGGTGACAAAACTCCTTGCAAGGTCATTAACATAAGTTACCGACCTGAGTGATAGACTGTCAAACCACTTTATTGCCGCCATGGTTAACGTCGTCAAGAAAGCTTTGCAATGAGTTGTATTCGATGTATCAACCTAGTACATTCGGCTTTTGAAATTACTTAGATGGTGTCTCGGGTCGGTCTTTCTATCATAGAAGTCCATGTCTGGGCTTTTAAAATTTCTTGGAACCTTAGCCCAAATAATCTCCTCCGTGAATGGATCTTTATCCCCAAGGGGATCTCTTCTCGATCAACATGAGCTCTCCGACCTCGAAGGTTAGTCTCTAGTTTCTTGAGTTTTTCTTCCACATATGTTCGTCATCGTACCTCCCTTTTTAGGACTCATTCAGATTCTCGTTATAACTCCAATTCAATCTCGAGCTGCTCCAACCATCCATGGTATCCGTGTACCAGATCTATGAGCTATGCCAGATTTTGGTTCACGACGTCCTCAGGTGGGTGGATTTATGAGTTTATCCTTCTGGGTTGAGGGTTTCGTGAAGTCCCCTCCCCATTAAAGCCGTCCGTTCTATCTTGTTGTGGAGGTACCATGATTGCACGATCGTCGTTGTGATGTTCTGGCTCAGACTCGGATGTCGTGTGTCGTCTTCAGGACGATTGTTATTTCCTCCAATTCTTCACTTCTGACAATACATGAAAAAAATTCTATTAATAAATAAAATTTTGTTGAGAAAATAAAATATAGCATTCCAATGATAGTTTTTGAACCTTACTCATAATCAGATTCAGTTTATTTTTTGGAAGATGAATCCTTAATAACGTCCTTCCTTTTTTTGGATTTCATCATGAAAAAGCAAACAAGCATCAGGCAATAACACAATAAAATTGATAAAATATACAAAAAAATAAAACAATACTTAATGCTTTGCTATTCTTTTAGGTTGTTTTCTTCTTTTTGGTGTCTCCTTTGAGTCATGTTCAGAATTAGACTCAGACTCAACAGTACTTTCACTTTTCGAAGAAATAGTCTTATTCTTTTGTGGCTTCTTTTGTTCCTTCTTTTGTTCCTTCCTTTTTTCTTTATTTTTGTCTTTTGATTGTTCTCTCAGCCGTGCTCTTTTCACGATGCCCTAAAACAGAAAAAAATTAGTTTACATAATATATTTAAAACAAATACACCAAAATTAAAGAAAGAATATGTTGAATTACCATATTATCCTTAGTCTCAGCTTCTATTCTTTCAACCAGCAATTTTCTAGTCCAATGTCGCACCCACGGTGGTCCAGGAATTGTATGTACCGGCATTGTGTGTGGATTCATGAAAATATACAATCATTATAGTAAAGAGGCAGCTATCAACAACATTTTTTTTTCAATTTGTGCTCTCTAATGCCCTTGATGTAAAAGTTGAGCACATGACCACCCCAATTCTGTTCACGTATTATGTACACATGAAGAATGAGCGGCATGTGAACCGAAGAAATTTTGTTTATCGTTGTCGGTAACAAGAAGCACATCTAAATGTAAAGGATGAATGTCCTCTTGAATTTCAGCCAATTTTTCTTCCCATCAACACTCATCTCCATCATAGAGTTTGTCAATTGCGACAAAGTCAAGTCTTGGAAGTTTCTAATAACTTCCTTCTGCTCCTCACTAATATTTTTAAATTTAATTTTGCTTGAATAGCATTGCCGTACAAAAGCAGCAAAAATATTTCAATAACACAGAAATAATTTGATAAAACACTGAAATTTGATTTATATAATAGATTACAAAATAGATTTTTACCAGATGCATCCAAGTCAAGGGCAGCTCCTATATTTTCTTCGATGATGTGGATTACACCATACCATGTGTGCAGTATGTTATTGTATAGATCAAATGAATATACCAATTCTTTTAAGAGCTTATGTGGTACATTCATGGCAGGGATATGCCTCATACCACCGAATTCTAACTCTTAAACAATGGCTTTTTTGTCATCGCTCATGTTTTAGAATTTATCATGAATGGATCTTGTGGAGCATCTCAAATCATGAGTTTTCTGTAAATAAATGAAAATCATGTGAATAAACTATATTTATACAAAAAAAATTGAGTTGTTCTAACATATATATGCTTACATTATATTTTGGTGCTTCCTTTTTTGCAGTGCTCCTCCTAGCAACCTTTTTTACTGTCATTTTTTCTGTATGAAATAAAAAAAGGTTAATAGGTAACAACAGCATCAGGTGCACCTCAATTTAAACGAAATACACCGAAAGACAAACCAAATACATCGCAATTATTTCTTGATTACATCACACATTGTGAGTTCAAAAAGATATGTAACTCAATCAAACATGCATAAAATGACACGAGAAGTACTACAACAAAATTCTACGAGTTAGTTACAACAAAAAGAGGACAAAACATCAAGTGCACCTCAATTCATATGAAATACACTGAAAGACAAACAAAATACACTGCTATTATTTTTTTATTACATCATACAATGTGAGTTCAAAAACACATGTAACTTAATCAAACATGCATAAAATGACACCAGAAGCACTACAACATAATTCTATGGGTAATTACAACAAATTCATGAATAAAATTCCTGAAAATGAAAAACAACATATGCAAATCACTAAAATATGTACAAAATAACATCAGAAGCACAAGAACAATATTCTGTTCTCTAGCTACAGTAAAAAGAGGACAACAGCGCCAAGTACACATCAATTCACATAAAATACACCGGAAATTGTTACTGATTACTATAGACAAACTTAGTTCAAAAGTTGTTACACCTCAAACATGCACAAAAACATATTCAAATCTCTCAAACAGATGCAAATATAGGTTAAACTATACGAGAAATACTATGTACCATTTTTACACTGACCCAACACAGTTATCACCAAATGAACAGTATAATAAGAATAGTAATATGTACTTTAACGCAAGAACAAAAAATGAATCTACTAAATAAACATAAGGAAAAGTATAGGTAGACAATGAAAATACTAAACAATGTGAACAATGGATATATTGGATGTTCAATTCAATAGGTATGCGGATGATTGACTATATTGATTTTTAATTGGATGGTTATTTCTTTTGATTTGTTTTACTCATTCACAGTTAATAATGACTGGATGTTCAATTTACTAGGTATGCGGATGGTTATCCTAATGTTAGAGTTTAGGAGGTAATTTGTGGTGGAGTATTTTTTTATTTTATTGGGTCAATTCTAGAGCCATTGTTCACATTGTTCACAAAAGTCATTGTCTACCTAGCAAAACCCTAAACATAAATATGACTATCTAGTGTTTTGCGATTGAAATGAGAAAGAGAAACGTGAGAAAACTAGACGATTAGTGAACAGTACTTTCAATAATCTTTCGTCTTCTGTTTTTGTGTTTCTTGGTGAAGATTTCGAACTTAGCTTTGAAATTTCTTTAAGTTTTTGTGACGATTTTGAGAGATTTTAAGTATCATTTGAATTTTGAGCGTTATAGTTTTGATCGAGGAAGAAAAAACGTTTTTCATAATAACGTTTGCGCTATTTAACAGTTGCGAGAGCGCATGTTTACACGCACTTTAATCTGAGATTGGTTTTTATTGGGTTTGGACTAATTTGGTTAAATTTAATTACAAAAAAAACTTGTATGTATAACAAGACTATTATCAATATTCACCATCATTTTCAACATTTATCCACCATGACTCTCCTTTAACCCATTGAGAGTTAGCATCATCGTGCAAATCGCAAGATTGAAAATCTTAGGATTTTAGAATTTAAGCCAGAACTTATGAAGGGATTAGTGAAAACAGTCTCTAGTTCTTTACTTAGGGTTCACAACATAATTAGTTGTTGCCATAGGAATTAAGAGATAATTAATTAACTTTTTTTAAATTAAAAAAATATATAATAATGTCAAGTGTGGCTTTTCCTGGGATAGTTTCAACAGTAATATTTACTTACGTTTATATAATTTTTTTCTATTATTTACTCTCATTTTAAATAATAAATTAAGAGTGCATATATCATATAAAAATAAAGACCTAATAAAAAATTCAAAGGGCATCAAAAGTAGTACAATGTTTGTGTTACTCTATTATGTGTACTCTAACGATAACATTCCATTAAAAATCAAATCTCAAAATTCATATTTTTATAAATTTAAGTTCAGATAAACTTTAAATAGTGGTTGAATTATTGAAACTTGGGATTTAAAAATCAGAAAAATATTAAATATAATAGATAAAAAAATTCAAAAATATTTATAAAGATGCTCAAAAATTATTTTGAGAGAACTCTTAAAATAATGAATAATTTATATTAATATATTTTTTTATTGTCTTGAATTATTATTTAGAGCGTAAATATTTATAACTAAGTATGCTTAATTTTCTCAAATTTTAGATCGGTTATCCAAAATATTTATTAGAACCAATTAAGAGCTAATTAATTTAACTTAAACAGAAAAAGATAATAATCTTAATTATGGCTCTGATATTGATGGTTTCAACAATAATATTCATCCATTTTCATATGAATTTCTTTCCTTGTCTATTCTCATTTTAAATGATAAATTAAGAGTGCATATATCATATAAAAATAAAGACCTAATAAAAAATTCAAAGGGCATCAAAAGTAGTACAATGTTTGTGTTACTCTATTATGTGTACTCTAACGATAACATTCCATTAAAAATCAAATCTCAAAATTCATATTTTTATAAATTTAAGTTCAGATAAACTTTAAATAGTGGTTGAATTATTGAAACTTGGGATTTAAAAATCAGAAAAATATTAAATATAATAGATAAAAAAATTCAAAAATATTTATAAAGATGCTCAAAAATTATTTTGAGAGAACTCTTAAAATAATGAATAATTTATATTAATATATTTTTTTATTGTCTTGAATTATTATTTAGAGCGTAAATATTTATAACTAAGTATGCTTAATTTTCTTAAATTTTAGATCGGTTATCCAAAATATTTATTAGAACCAATTAAGAGCTAATTAATTTAACTTAAACAGAAAAAGATAATAATCTTAATTATGGCTCTGATATTGATGGTTTCAACAATAATATTCATCCATTTTCATATGAATTTCTTTTCTTGTATATTCTCATTTTAAATGATAAAATAAGAGTGTATACCTCATATAGAAATGAAGACCTAGTAAAAAATTTTAAAAGTCTAATGGTTACACAATATCTTTTGCGTTACTCTATCATGTGTATTCTGACGATAATATTTTATAATTTTATTCTCTTTTAAACTTTATCTCATAGTCATAAAATTAAACTTCAAAACTTAAAATTTGTGTAAATAAAAGTTCAGATAAACTTCGTGTAGGAGTTAAAATGTTGGGACTTGAATTTAAAATTGGGAAGATGTTAAATATAATAGATTAAAAAAATTCAAAAATATTTATAGAGATGCTCACGAATAATTTCGGAAAGGAAATAATCATTAAGAAAGCGAGAATAAAAAAAAGGGATAGATGCATAGACTCAGTGGGAGCTGTTCTAATAAATAGAGTTGACGAACTTTTCTGTTGCGTGAGAGGAAAGAATCCTATTGTACAAATAAAATTCTCAAAAAGCTATACAGAAATATGTATATAGACTTGTTTACGTATTTGTACTGAAATATTATTTCAATTGATTAATAAACACACTACTCGAAATCTTTATTTTTAAATCCTTATATCACTTACTAACAGAACTCTTACAATAATAATAACTAAGATTCATATATATCTTTTATTTTTTTGAATTATTATTTAGAGTGTAAATATTTATAACTAAGTATACTTGGTTTCTTGGATTTTAGGTAAGTTATCCGAGACGTTTATCATAATCAATTAAGAGCTAATTAATTAACTTTTCTTAAATTAAAAAAAATATAATAATCTCAAGTGTGGCTTCTCCACAGACAGTTTCAATAGTAATATTCATTCATGTCTATATAAATTTTTTTCTATTATTTACTCTCATTCTAAATAATAAATTAAGAATGTATATACCATATAAAAATAAAGACCTAATAAAAAACTTAAAGGACATCAAAGGTAGTATAATATTTGTGTTACTCTGTCACATGCACTCTAGCGATAAGATTTGATTGAAAATCAAATCTCAAAATTATATTTTTATAAATAAAAGTTCAAATAAACTTCAAATAGTGGTTGAATTATTGAAACTTTGGATTTAAAAATAAAAAAAATATTAAATATAATAGATAAAAAATTCAAAAGTATTTATAAAAATATTTAAAAATTATTTTTTGAGAGAACTTTTAAAATAATGAATAATTTATATTCATATATTTTTTTTATTGTCTTGAATTATTATTTAAAGTATAAATATTTATAACTAATTATACTTAGTTTTCTCATATTTTAGGTAGCTTATTCAAAAAATTTATTAGACCCAATTAAGAGTTAATTAATTTAACTTAAATGAAAAAAAGATAATAATCTTGATTTTAGCTCTGATACTGATAGTTTCAATAGTAATATTCATTCATTCTCATATAATTTTTTTTGCCTATTTTTATTTTAAATGATAAAATAAGAGTGTAATACTTCATATAAAAATGAAGACCTAGTAAAAAACTTTAAAAATTCAAAGGTAGCACAATGCTTTTGCGTTACTCTAACAATAATATTTCATAGTTTTATTCTCTTTTATTTCATAGTTATGAAAATTAAACCTTAAAACTTATCATTTTTGTAAATAAAAGTGCAGATAAATTTTATGCAGCGGTTGAAATATTTGGACTTGAATTTAAAAATCAGGAAGATGTTAAATATAATAGATTAAAAATATTCAAAAATATTATAAAGATATTTATGAATAATTTCAGAAAATAAATAATCATTAAGAAATAAAGCGAGAATAAAAAAGAAATAGGTGCAGAGACTCAATGGGAGCTGTTCTAATAAATGGAGTTGACGACCTTTCTTTTCGCACGCGAGGAAAAGAATCTTACTAGCAGAACTCTTATAATAATAAATAACTAAGATCATATATATCTCTTTTATTTTCTTGAATTATTATTTAGAGTGTAAATATTTATAATTAAGTATACTAGGTTTCTTGGGTTTTAGGTAAGTTATCGAGACTTTTTATCAGAATCAATTAAGAGCTAATTAATTAATTTTCTTAAATTAAAAAAAATATAATAATCTCAAGTGTGGCTTCTCCACGAATAGTTTCAATAGTTATATTCATTCATGTCTATATAAATTTTTTCTATTATCTACTCTCATTCTAAATAATAAATTAAGAATGTATATATCATATAAAAATAAAAACCTAATAAAAAATTTAAAGGGCATCAAAGGTAGTATAATATCTGTGTTACTTTATCATGTGCATTCTAACGATAAGATTTCATTAAAAATCAAATCTCAAAATTTATATTTTTATAAATAAAAGTTCAGATAAAATTCAAATAGTGGTTAAATTATTGAAATTTGAAATTTAAAAATAAAAAATATTAAATATAATAGATAAAAGAATTCAAAAATATTTATAAAAATATTTAAAAATTATTTTTTGAGAAAACTCTTAAAATAATAAATAATTTATATTCATATATTTTTTTATTGTCTTAAATTATTCTTTAGAGTGTAAATATTTATAAATAAGTATGCTTAGTTTTCTCAAATTTTATTAGGTCGTTTATGCAAAAAATTTATTTGAACCAATTAAGAGGTAATTAATTTAAGCCAAGAAGCAATAACTCAAATGGCATAGTCTCTCCATACTCAATTAAGAGGTTGCGGGTTCGAGTCTCCATATCTTCGATAAAAAAAAGTAATTAATTTAACTTAAATGAAAAAAGATAATAATCTTGATTATGGCTCTAATACTGATGATACCAATACTAATATTCATCGATTGTCATATGAATTTTTTTTATTGTCTATTCCCATTCTAAATGATAAAACAAGAGTGTATACATCATATAGAAATGAAGACCTAATAAAAATTTTAAAGGTTTCAAAAGTACTCTCCTCATCTAGTGCCCGACGCTCTGCTAGGGTTTCACTGCGCCGCCTCCATGGTTACACCTTTCTTTGTCTTTTCTTCGTCAAACCCTTTTCCATCTTCTTCTACTTTCTTTTCTTAATTTCTTTTTCACTTAACTCCCTAATTTTAGTTTTCTCTCCCAATTCATTCCTCTTTTATGTCGGAGTTTGGGGAGACACATGACAATCCACAATCTTAAAGGGATTTGCAAATCCTACTCCCCCGAGGTTGGTTTTATCTGTGAAACAAAAAATCAATCTCGACAAGTTGAAGAAAAACTAAGATCTTGTGCTTTCAAGGAATGGTTTATTGTGGATCCGGAAGGATTATCAGGGGTTTTGGCAATGGCATGGAGGGATGATTGCACTGTTCAGATTTTACAGCATGATAGATTTTTTATTGCGGCATCAGTTCTGACAGCTGGTTCTAATGATCCCTATGGTGTTCTAGGTGTTTATCTTAGTTCAAATGATCAACATAGAATGGCTCAATTTGCTGAATTAACTTCAGTCACCCAACAGTTCGATGATAAAGTTGTGTTAATGGGGATTTTAATGCCATTTCTAATCAATTGGAGAAAGAAGGTGGGGGTGCTAAATCTCCTTCTTCTATTGAAACCTTTAATAGTTTTATTGATGATAATTCCCTGATTGATATTGGTATGGTCAGAAGACCATTCACTTAGTCAAATAGATGGAGGGGTGATGAGTTGATACAGGAAAGACTGGACCGATTCCTGGTAAGAGTTGATTGGCAGCAACTCTATCCCAATGCAACGGTTCTTAGACTGTCAGAATCAGGCTCGGATCACGCCCCTCTTCTCTTAGACTCTAATCCGAGAATTGAGAGATCTAAACGCCGATTCAAATTCCAAGAAAGATGGTGTTTCAATGATGAAATAAGGCAGATTGTTAGAGAGGTTTGGCATGAACAGATTGATGGTTCAGCCACGTATATCCTAGCTCAAAAAATAAAGCGTTGTCGGCATAAGATTGTCAGATGGCAGCAAGAAAACAGATCTAATTCGAAGGTGGAGATTGATTTACTACAGTCGGAATTAGAGGAACTTCGTTTAGCAGGAATTCATGGAGGCAACATCATTTTAAAAATAGAGGACAAACTTAAAAAGGCATTGCAAAATGAGGAATCTTATTGGAAAGATAAGTCTAGAGTCAAATGGCTCAAATCTGTTGATCAGAATACAGCTTTCTTCCATCAGAAATTTAGAAATCGAACCCGAAGGAATAGAATTTGGCAACTAACTGGCAGTGATGGTGAAGTGGCTACTTCAAATGCTAGTATTGCTTCTGTGGCTGAATCTTATTTCAAGGACATCTTTTCCTCCACTTGTCATGAGAACCCTGAACCTCTGTTTACTGATTTTGAACCTAAGGTTACATCTCACATGAACCGTAGGCTTCAAAGATCAGTGACTATGGAGGAAGTGAAACGTGCAACATTTAGCATTCATCCTCAAAGTGCTCCAGGAGATGATGGTATGACAGCAAAAATTTTTCAAAGCTTCTGGAACATACTTAGTGGTGATGTGTTTCGAGCAGTTAAGAGCTTCTTTTTTGGGGGCAGAATCTTGAAGTGTTTTAACCACACTCAGATCTGTCTTATTCCCAAGATTTCTGATGCTAAAGATATGACTCAGGTAAGACCAATAAGCCTATATTCAGTCTTTTACAAGATTTTCTCCAAAGTATTTGTACATAGGCTTCAGGGTATGATGAATAGACTAATTAGCCCTACGCAGAGTACTTTTATTAAAGGCAGATTAATCTCTAATAATATTCTAATTGCTCACGAGTGTATGCATTACTTGAAGAACAAAAAAAGGGGTCTCGAAAATGAAATGGCGCTAAAATTAGATATGAATAGTTTCTGATCTCCTATCACAGTTGCTATTTCCTCAGAAGTCGGAAATTTCATGCAAAGGTAAGGGATAGAGACTACTGTAGCAAGTTGGTTTAGAGTTGTTCGACCTATCAGGGTATTGTAGGCTGATGCTACGTCGACCACTATGTAATCTATACTCAAGGTTCTTGACTCAGTATCTTTACCAAAAGTGGTGTATGGAGAAATGAAGCCTAAAGATCGGATGGGCATATCTCCCAACCCAAAAAGAGTGTCTGGATATGTCTTTAGTTCTTTTTCTTCTAACCCCAGCTTGTCAAAAGCAGGTTTAAATAGGATGTTGGCCGAGCTTTCTTGATCTACCAGAGCTCTGTGGAGGTTTACATTGGCAAGTATCATTGCGATCACGATAGGGTCGTCATGCCCAGTGTTATCCCTTGGGCATCTTCTTTTGTGAAGATAATAGTAGGTATATCGAGAGCTTGATCCTCCTCCCCGACTTGATAGACTTTTTTCAAATGCCTCTTGCGGGAGGATTTAGTTATTCCACCTTCTGCAAATCCTCTGGCAATCATGTGGACGTGTCTTTCAGGGGTTCGTGGTGGCCTATCTAGCCGACTCTTGTCTTCTTCCTCTCTTTTTCTTTTTCCCTGATCGTCCGATCTTTCTACCAAGTATCTTTCCAACCAACCTTCCTTGATCAACTTTTCTATCATATTTTTTAAGTCATAGCAATCATTGTTAGAATGACTGTATATCTTTTGGTATTCACAATATTCTGTCCGACTTCTACTTTTTTTATTTTTGATGGGCTAAGGAAGTAGAAATTTTTCTGTGTGGCAAATCTCCCTGTAGATGTAAACAAGGAAAACTCATAATGGGGTATAGTTGTGATACATTCAAGGCTTATCCGAGCTGTATTCATATTTTTTTCTTTGCTTCTTTCTCTTTATCTCAGACTTGATAGTGAGAGTTTTGTCTCGGGGCAAGCTCTCCTAGTCGGACATTCTCTTCCATGTTGATGTACTTTTCTGCTCGCTCTTGCACCCTATACAAGGAGGTCAGGTGCCTTTTCGATATGGACTGGGAGAATGGGCATTCTGTGAGGCCATTAACTAGCCCCATGATGATCGCTTCGGTAGGAAAATTTTGGATTTTCCAGCAAGCCTTGTTGAATCTTTCTATATAAGCTCAGAGTGTTTCTCTGACCTCTTGTTTAACCCCTAAAAGGCTTGGAGCGTGTTTGATCTTACCTTTCTGGATGGAGAATCGGGTGACAAAACTCCTTGCAAGGTCATTGAAATAAGTTACCGACCTGAGTGATAGACTGTCAAACCACTTTATTGCCGCCATGGTTAACGTCGTCAAGAAAGCTTTGCAATGAGTTGTATTCGATGTATCAGCCTAGTACATTCGGCTTTTGAAATTACTTAGATGGTGTCTCGGGTCGGTTTTTCTATCATAGAAGTCCATGTCTGGGCTTTTAAAATTCCTTGGAACCTTAGCCCAAATAATCTCCTCCGTGAATGGATTTTTATCCCCAAGGGGGTCTCTTCTCGATCAACATGAGCTCTCTGACCTCGAAGGTTAGTCTCTAGTTTCTTGAGTTTTTCTTCCACATCTGTTCGTCATCGTACCTCCCTTTTTAGGACTCATTCAGATTCTCGTTATAACTCCAATTCAATCTCGAGCTGCTCCAACCATCCATGGTATCCGTGTACTAGATCTATGAGCTCTGCTGGATTTTGGTTCACGACGTCCTCAGGTGGGTGGATTTATGAGTTTATCCTTCTGGGTTGAGGGTTTCGTGAAGTCCCCTCCCCATTAAAGCCGTCCGTTCTATCTTGTTGTGGAGGTACCATGATTGCACGATCGTCGTTGTGATGTTCTGGCTCAGACTCGGATGTCGTGTGTCATCTTCAGGACGATTGTTATTTCCTCCAATTCTTCACTTCGGACAATACATGAAAAAAATTCTGTTAATAAATAAAATTTTGTTGAGAAAATAAAATATAGCATTCCAATGATAGTTTTTGAACCATACTCATAATCAGATTCAGTTTGTTTTTCGGAAGATGAATCCTCAATAACGTCCTTCCTTTTTTTGGATTTCATCCTGAAAAAGCAAACAAGCATCAGGCAATAAACACAATAAAATTGATAAAATATACAAAAAAAAATAATACTTAATGCTTTGCTATTCTTTTAGGTTGTTTTCTTCTTTTTGGTGTCTCCTTTGAGTCATGTTCAGAATTAGACTCAGACTCAACAGTACTTTCACTTTTCGAAGAAATAGTCTTATTCTTTTGTGGCTTCTTTTGTTCCTTCTTTTTTTCCTTCCTTTTTTCTTTATTTTTGTCTTTTGATTGTTCTCTCAGCTGTGCTCTTTTCACGATGCCCTAAAACAGAAAAAAAATTTGTTTACATAATATATTTAAAACAAATACACCAAAATTAAAGAAAGAATTCTGTTGAATTACCATATTATCCTTAGTCTCAGCTTCTATTCTTTCAACCAACAATTTCCTAGTCCAATGTCGCACCCACAGTGGTCCAGGAATTGTATGTAACGGCATTGTGTGTGGATTCATGAAAATATACAATCATTATAGTAAAGAGGCAGCTATCAACAACATTTTTTTTTCAATTTGTGCTCTCTGATGCCCTTGATGAAAAAGTTGAGCACATGACCACCCCAATTCCGTTCACGTATTATGTACACATGAAGAATGAGCGGCATGTGAACCGAAAAAATTTTTTTTATCGTTGTCGGCAACAAGAAGCACATCTAAATGTAGAGGATGAATGTCCTCTTGAATTTCAGCCAATTTTTCTCCCCATCAACACTCATCTCCATCGTAGAGTTTCTCAATTGCGACAAAGTCAAGTCTTGGAAGTTTCTAATAACTTCCTTCTGCTCCTCAGTAATATCTTTAAATTTAATTTTGCTTGAATAGCATGGCCCTACAAAAGCAGCAAAAATATTTCAATAACACAGAAATAATTTGATAAAACACTGAAATTTGATTTATAGAATAGATTACAAAATAGATTTTTACCAGATGCATCCAAGTCAAGGGCAGCTCCTATATTTTCTTCGATGATGTGGATTACACCATACCATGTGTGCAGTATGTTATTGTATAGATCAAATGAATATACCAATTCTTTTAAGAGCTTATGTGGTACATTCATGGCAGGGATATGCCTCATACCACCGAATCCTAATTCTTAAACAATGGCTTTCTTGTCATCGCTCATGTTTTAGAATTTATCATGAATGGATCTTGTGGAGCATCTCAAATCATGAGTTTTCTGTAAATAAATGAAAATCATGTAAATAAACTATATTTATATAAAAAAAATTGAGTTATTCTAACATATATATGCTTACATTATATTTTGGTGCTTCCTTTTTTGCAGTGCTCCTCCCAGCAACCTTTTTTACTGTCATTTTTTCTGTATGAAATAAAAAAAAGTTAATAGGTAACAACAGCA